>NC_091308.1:20179475-20256975 GCF_038502225.1 Cherax quadricarinatus
GATGGTTGTACTGGAGTGTGCATAAATTCTGTAATGGATTTCTGGCCTATTTTACCCTGCAGTACATTAAACAGCTGACAGTAAAGCATCAGCTGCTCTAGACACCATTTCAGACCACTGCTTCTAGATTTGTCATGTTTCCCTTCAGTGAAAAAGTCTAAGTCAAGTCAGTCAGTCAGTAAGTCAAGTCAGTCAGTCAGTAAATCAGTCAATAAATGCCAGGTCAGTCAGTAAATCACTCAATCAAGTCAGTAAGTCAATCAGTAACTCCAAGTTTTAAATGCTTAACCCTTTTCTTGCCACTTTCAGCAACACTTGTGTGCCTACTGGGTGCCATGATTGCTTGGCAGATACAAGATATAGCAATTAAAATATCAATACACAATCCATAAACACAGCTAGCTCCTAGATGCATATGAATGGAAGGCAGGGACAGGAGTGGTAGGGGATGGCAGTATGTTTCCCCCACAGAGACAGTGGTCTCACCCACAGCAAGGCAGTGGCCTGAGCTAGGAAAATATCCTGCAGGTGATGCTCTAGATTTTTTCCCCTACCACAAACTGAACCATGTTAAGTTAATTTTACAGTGTTGCATAAAATTATGCCACAATTTTTCAATAGTGTAATAACCAAAATGTGCCAAATAAATCAATGTAATATAAGAGTCTACTGCAATTTTTTTTTTTTTAATAAGTCAGCCATCTCCCACCAAGGCAGGGTGACCCAAAAAGAAAGAAAATCCCCAAAAAGAAAATACTTTCATCATCATTCAACACTCACCTCACTCACACATAATCACTGTTTTTGCAGAGGTGCTCAGAATACAACAGTTTAGAAGCATATACATATAAAGATACACAACATATCCCTCCAAACTTCCAATATCCCATTGTACTTCCCATTTCCAGGACTCAAGACTGGCTATATAAAAATAACTGGTTTCCCTGAATCCCTTCACTAAATATCATCCTGCTCACACTCCAACAGCTCATCAGGTCCCAAATACCATTCGTCTCCATTCACTCCTATCTAACACGCTCACGCATGCTTGCTGGAAGTCCAAGCCCCTCGCCCACAAAACCTCCTTTACCCCCTCCCTCCAACCTTTTCAAGGACAACCCCTACCCCGCCTTCCGTCCCCTACAGATTTATACGCTCTCCATGTCATTCTACTTTGATCCATTCTCTCTAAATGACCAAACCACCTCAACAACCCCTCTTCAGCCCTCTGAAAAATACTTTTATTAACTCCACACCTTCTCCTAATTTCCACACTCCGAATTCTCTGCATAATATTTACACCACACATTGCCCTTAGACAGGACATCTCCACTGCCTCCAACCACCTCCTCGCTGCAGCATTTACAACTCATGCTTCACACCCATATAAGAGTGTTGGTACTACTATACTTTCACACATTCCCTTCTTTGCCTCCATAGATAATGTTTTTTTGTCTCCACATATACCTCAATGCACCACTCGCCTTTTTCCTTCATTAATTCTATGATTAACCTCATCCTTCGTAAATCCATCCACTGACATGTCAACTTCCAAATATCTGAAAACATTCACTTCTTCCATAATCCTCCTTCCCAATTTGTTATCCAATTTTTTTTTTATCTAAATAATTTGATACCCTCATCACCTTATTCTTTTATATGTTCACTTTCAACTTTCTACCTTTATACACACTCCCAAACTCGTCCACTAATATTTGCAATTTTTCTTTAGAATTATTAATAATTCTAATAATAAATAATAATAAAACTGTCCTAGATTGGCCCTAAAAGTTTAGCACTTTTTGTCAATACAAAATAAAAGTTATAATACCTGTCCTGGAGGTTGGTGATTCTATTGTAGGGTGCGTGTAGGATACGAAGTGCTCGACACTGCTGAAGTGGAGTGAGGTCCCTGAGTCTGTTAGCTGCAGCATACACCTCTTGCAAAGACAGTGTCTCTTTTGGGCTGGCAGCATCTTCTACACATGCTTGTGACTTTCCTCGGCTCCCACGACATTCCATGGCACCAGGCAATGCACTCAGATGATTGGCACTTACATTCAGCACTCTTAACCTAAGGACACAAAATAAGAGAATTATCTTCATAATACAGTGTATAAAATCTTTTATACAGTGTTAAAAATTTAGCTCGTAACAGAAAGGAGCCTGGTTAGACTGCTAGGCTGAGCTAGTCTCCACGCACCTGGGTGTTTGTCATTTAAGATAACCTAGTTACCTCAGCCTAAAAACCGTAAATATACATTTGTTACTTGATGCCGGCAAAGGACTCTTGACTGGAGGGATTGGAGTTATCCTACTCATCCATAGATCAAAACAGATTACTTCCCATTCAACAATTAATTATTCTTTATTCGATAAGAATAGAAATAAAAAAAACAGAAAAAGAATATTCTTATCCTTATTCTTTATTCTTACATTCATGTGTTAGTTTAATATCTTTATTATGCACCTCAAATCCATCCTGTGGGTGGTAGTCAAACGATTACAGAGGTACATAATGGGTCCAAAAGTTATGATAGCTGAACTAGTTACAAAGGTAATGAACTCCAGGTAGATCTGGTCACAATCATGGCAAGTTACAAAGGTAATGAACCCTCTACACTCCTATAATGGTTACAATCATGAACAAATTACAAAGTAATGAGCCACTGACACGTCCACAAACAGTCACAATTGTAAAGAGTTATAAATACAAATATTAAGTGGGTCATACACCCACACGAGCATGCACACACACAAGCACGAGCGTGCACACACACGAGTGCGCACACAAGAGCACGCGCACACGAGCACACACACACACACACACACACACACACACACACACACACACACACACACACACACACACACACACACACACACACACACACACACACACACACACACACACACACACACACACACACACACACACACACACACACACACACACACACACAGATCAGATGAGAATGGTTCTGATAGGGAGGAGTGGATGGAGGAGCAGTGGAAAAGGATGGAACAAAAGTGGGAGAGAAAATTAACAGAGCTTTCTGAAAAAATGGAGAAACAGCTCTCTGTGAAATTGGAAAAGAGGTTGGAGAAGGAGACAAAGAATTGGGAGGCACAAGCAGGGCCGGATTACCGCATAGGCAAACTAGGTATTTGCCTAGGGCCCCGCACATTTGGGGGCCCCGTGGTCCAAGGGGTTCAGGGGCTCATCCAAGACTGTGCACATGGTGCAAGTGCAAAGGGGTCCCTACCTAAAAAGTTAAAGTGTTTGGAGAGTAAAACTGATTTTTAAAAATTAATCAAAACAAAAATAAATAATGAAATAAAACAAAATAAAAATAAATAAACCTAACCATAGATGGCAACACTCAACACGCCTTTGTTTACATCAGAACAACTGTGTTTTCCCGCTAATGGGTGAGTATGGGAGATTCCTCTCCAATTTTCTGTAGTAATTACACGTTATCTAGACTTGTACTGTGACAAATTAACTGAAGTGTTGTTGATAGACATTGATGTGTAGGGATAAATGTTTGTTTTCGCCTCTAAATGTTAAGGGAGGTACCTGATAGGGTTACTTGACCAGTAAAGACGCATGGAGCAGTAAAGACGCAAGTGTATGGTGTTTTACTGAAAGGTGAAGAAAATAGTACTATAGTAAGAAAATGTCACCTAAAAAAGAGGCGCAAATTGACTTCACGTTTGGGAGTAGGTTTGGTGGAAAAGGGTGTGCACTTATGTCAAAAAGATTAGGTGATGAAAGATTGAATATCTGTCAGATATTTGGGAGTTTAATGGGTCTTTATCATTTCAATAACAGATCTCAATTGATTGATGTTCTACATCACTTCAGTCGCAAATACTTAGAATTTTCAAGTTGCGACGGAAGTGATGTAGAACATCAATTAATTTGACTACATATTTCAGGGAAACCGGCAGGCCGGACCCTGGAGAGAAACACATAAGCCACATCAGAAAAGTTTTTCTTTTTTGTTGGTTGTGGAAAAACCTGAAACTGAAAATTGTCCCTGCATTCTTTAATTCTCATGTCCTTATCTATGGTGGTAGACCATATATCATGCAAAACATAATGATTAGTTTAGTTATGAAAATGGTAATATAAGTCGAAACTACAGTAGCCAAGATAAGGGTCCTAGAGGTTGAGATAAATAGGCTGAAGCGAGTAACAGGGGCAGTGACCAGAGAAGACTCAGCATATGAAGCTGAGAGGCTGAACAGGAAGGAAGGAAGGAGATACGAATTATGCTAAGGTCATATCAGCCTGCCAAGAAGGGCTGAGGAGTGAAATGGAAGAACAGCTGGGTGCAGATGGAGAGGGTGATAGGTCGAATGCAGAGGCACAACCATGCTATCAAGAGCCACTGGAAAAATCAAGGGAGAAAATGACCACATACAGGCAGGATCCAGAGTCACAGAGGGTGAGGCAATGGGAGGAGGAAAGGGCAAAATCAGTGTTTATCCATGGGCTTCAGGAAAGAGAGGAAAGGACACACACTGAAAGGCAGCAGGAAGAAAGAAAGGAGATTGAGAAAATCATCACGGAAATAGGTGAAGAACAGATGGACGAGATTGTAAATTTTCAGAGAATAGGGGGGATACTCGAAGGGGAGAAACCAACCGATCAAGCTGATTCTCAGGACGGAAACAGTGCAGAACAGGATCCTCCAAGAGAAACCACGGTTGAAATACTCGGAAGAGTACAAGAGGGTGTTCCTAGACAGAGACAGAACACAAACAGAAAGACAGCAGCTGAGGGACAGGACAAAAAAGCAAAAGAAGCTAGGAAAGAAGACAAGGATGGAACCAGCAGAGGTCAGTCAGAGCAGAACAGAGCAGCAAGGGCAAGCACACACACAACTATCCTCAGAACCCCACAACCTATCACACCATCCCAACACACACTACAATCCATACCCACAGCTTCCACCCAACACCGAGCTATAGAATCCCACAGTATGCTACCAGGTCTCCCACCCTCACAGGCCCCCCAAACCACAGTGTTGGAAAGGAAACTGAAGGTATGGTACACAAACGCTGATGGAATAACAAATAAGTGGGAGGAGTGGCACGAAAGAGTCAAAGAGGCATCACTGGACATCATAGCTCTCACAGAAACCAAGCTTACAGGTATGATAACAGATGCCATCTTTCCAACGGGATACCAGATCCTGAGAAAAGACAGAGGGAACAGGGGGGTGGAGGAGTGGCATTGCTGATCAAAAACCAATGGAATTTTGATGAGCTGGAGAGAGGAGACAGCGGAGAAGAAAGTGATTACATAGCGGGAACGCTTCACTCTGGAGGTCCCAAGGTGGTAGTAGCAGTGATGCATAACCCACCACAGAACAGCAGGAGGCCAAGGCAAGAGTACGACGAGAGCAATAGAGTGATGATTGACACACTGGCTGCAGTGGCCAGAAGAGCTCATGCATGCAGGGCAAAGCTCTTGATCATGGGTGACTTTAACCACAAGGATATCGATTCAAAGTTTATTCTCTATAAAGAATACAATGTTGAATTTACAGAATTTGGTTGTTGTGTGGTTTACATGTAGTTAAATAATGATTACAGAGTGTACCACTAGAACGCCTAGCATGACTAGGTATTTCGGGCAGACTTAGTTTAATTCTTTATTTTAAAATATTACAAATTATGAGGTAAGTTGGTATTATGGCTAGGTGACTAAATACTAGTTTGTGAGTTTAGCAATGTGAATGCTTTTGTTTTGGCACAGTACATAGTTTCAGTATTGGAGTATCATAGGATTCATTATTTTAAGATTGAGATTAATATTTCTGTTTACGGTCAAATGGGTGAGTGAGTGTAAGTGTGAACCACCAGGTGGTATTCGTGTAGTTAGTTGATGGGGTGTATCAGGAAGATAAGATGTTTTCTAATGGTAGTTTTGAAGGTGATGAATGTGTCTGCAGTTCTAGAGTTCTCAGGTAGGGTGTTCCAGATTTTAGGGCCTTTGACATACATTGAATTTTTGTAAAGGTTTAGTCGGACACGGGAAATGTCGTAGAGAAGTTTGTGTCTGGTGTTATGCCTGTGGGTTCTGTCACAACTATCAAGAAAGTGTTTTAGGTCAAGGTTGATATTGGAGTTTAAGGTCCTGTAGATGTACATTGCACAGTAGTAAGTGTGGATGTACTGAACAGGGAGTAAGTTTAGATCTATGAAGAGTGGGGGGGGTGTTGCCAGGGATGGGATTTAGTGATTATTCTTACTGCAGCTTTTTGTTGGGTTATTATTGGCTTTAGGTGTGCTGCTGCAGTTGATCCCCAAGCACAAATAGCATAGGTGAGGTATGGATAAATAAGTGAGTGGTATAGTGTGAGAAGGGCATTTTGCGGCACGTAGTATCGTATCTTGGAGAGGATCCCAACCGTTTTGGATACTTTTTTGGTTATGTGTTGGATATGGGTGCTGAAATTCAGGTTGTTGTCAAGGTATAGGCCTAGGAATTTGCCCTCATTATGTCCGGTAATTAGAGTGTTGTCGATCTTAATGTTAATTTGTGCATCTCCTGCTCTGCTACCAAACATAATATAGTAGGTTTTGTCAGTGTTAAGTGTAAGTTTATTGGCTGTCATCCAAGTCGATATTTTGATCAGCTCCTCGTTAACAATGGTGTTGAGGGTGGCAAGATTAGGGTGAGAGATGACATAAGTCGTGTCGTCAGCAAAGAGATACGTTGGGATACGTTTGGAAGATCATTGATGTATATGAGGAAGAGCAGGGGACCAAGGACACTTCCCTGCGGAACTCCAGTATCAAGTGGCCGTGTTGTTGATGCTGTGTCTTTAATGGTGACATACTGATACCTATTAGTAAGGTAAGATTTGAAATAAGCAAGCGCATGGCCTCTTATACCGTAATGGTCAAGTTTGTGGAGTAGGATGTCGTGGTCTACTGTGTCAAAAGCTTTTCTTAGGTCAATAAAAATTCCTAGTGGATATTCCTTATTTTCCAATGCTGTGTAAAGCAGATCTAGCATTTTTATGATTGTATCATAAGTGCTTTTATTTTTCCTGAATCCAAATTGGCAGGGGTTGAGTATGTTTTGTGTTGTTATAAATGAATATAGTCTCCTGTGCACAAGTTTCTCAAAGATTTTGGATAGCAATGGTAAGTTTGATATTGGCCTATAGTTGTTTAAGTCTGTATTGTCACCACCTTTATGTATTGGTGTAACCCTTGCCATCTTGAGTAGTTTCGGGAAGGTGCTAGTTTCTAGTGACTTGTTAAAAAGTAATGAAATAGCATGCAAAAGGATATGGGCCGCTCGCTTGTACAGTAATGGTGGGACATTAGACAGATTCCCTGAGTTGTTTTTAAGTGACTTTATAATCTCGGTGACTTCCGAGGGCTCAGTTGGTGCAAGATAGAAGGAATTTGGGAAATTCCCATCTAGGTAGTCCCCGGCATGGGCATTGGTATGTGGGATTTTATTTGCGAGATTAGATCCTATGGTTGAGAAGAAGTCGTTTATCTTGTTAGCTGTGTCAGTGGGATGTAGTGGTGTTTCATTAGGTTTAGTTAGGACAATATTCTTGGTTTTTTTCAGTTTGTGGGTCCCTAGAATCTGAGAGTGTTTTCCAGGTCTTTTTTATATCTCCTCTAGTGTCTGTGAATCTACTGGAGTAGTATAGTTGTTTGGCTTTCTTTATTACTTTGGTGAGAACTGATGAATAGTGTTTAACCCTTTCAGGGTCCAAGGCCCAAATCTGGAGTCACGCACCAGTGTCCAAGAATTTTCAAAAAAAAAATTTGTTATTTTTTCTTATGAAATCGTAGAGAATCTTTTTGTGAAGGTAATAAAACAAAAAGTACGAAATTTGGTGGAAAATTGACGAAATTATGCTCTCGCGAATTTTGATGTGTCAGCGATATTTACGAATCGGCGATTTTGCCGACTTTGACTCCCATTTTAGGCCAATTACATTATTCCAATCAACCAAATTCTTAGCTATTTCACTAGTATTACTTCTATTCTATCGATTGAGCACAAGAAATCGCCAAGTCAACTGTTTCAACTACAAAATAAAGTGATCGGAAATTGTTAATTTGGCCAATTTAACACAAAGTTCAAAATATTCCAATTTCAAAATAGGGTCCAGAATAAACAATGTAGGCATTCCTGGCACTAAACTAACATTTCCTCTGTTCATTAGTCATGTTTTGAGGCTTTACAAATAAATTCCATTTTGATTTTTTATTCACATAATGAATTTTTATTCACACCAAAAAATAGAAGATTTACTGCTATGCAATACTGTAATAATTGTATAAATATCATCACCATATTTGTGAATGTATATTAGACCCACCAGCTGACGTGTATTAGACGTGTGAGGTCGTTTGTTTACTCTTGAATATCGGCAAAAATTTAACATTTCCGCTACTTTGAGCTCAGTTTCAAGCCATTTCCAGTGCTAAAACCAATCAAAATCATCTCTATTTCTGTAATATGTCTTCCATTCTATCAAATGAGACCAAGAAATCGCAAATACAACTATAAAAAACATACGAAAAAACACTGCAAAGTTGCTGTTTTAATCGAAAAATCATGATTTCATTTTTTTTCTCTCATTATACACAGTGTGCTGCAGGATCTGTTTTATGTGGTGCACACATACCACATAAATGTATTCTCTCATATCTAGGCCCAAATGTACCACTCACAGTTTATCAGAGTGAGCTGAGCTCATGGCGTAGATCTACGGTTTGGACACTCACCATAAAGCCGTAGATCTACGGGACGGACCCTGAAAGGGTTAAGAATATCTTTGTGTATTAAGCCCTGTCTATAATGCTTTTCATATTGGTGTTTCTTGTCAATGGATTTCAGAATGGTACTGGTTAGCCATGGGCAACCAAGCCGTTTGTTTATGATCTGTTTCGTTTTTATAGGACAATGTTTGTTGTATAGTCTAAGTAATTTGTTAAGAAAAATGTCTGTCCAGTCATCAATACCATTGGCCTTGGAGAATTCTGTAGGCCAGTCAACAATCTCTAGGTCAGCTGTGAACTTCCTTATTGAGGCCTCGTCATGGAGTCTAAATGAGACTTTGTTGAATTCAAGTGGTGGTTTACTAATGTTTGTCAGGAGGAAGGTAGGGTAGTGGTCTGTAGTGCTATCTGTGATTATCCCTGATTTAAGGGGGGCTAGTATATTGGTCCATATGTGGTCTATTATGGTTGCACTTGTCTCAGTGAGCCTGGTAGGTTTAGTTATTGTTGGTATGAGAAGTGTGTTGTTCATATTGTTGATGAAATCAGTTACAGGCTGATCATCTAGTAAGCCAAGGTTGATGTTGAAGTCTCCAGCTAAGAGAAGGTGGTGCTTATTCATTTGTCTGTTTGTTATTAGTGACTTTAATTTCTCACTGAAATTTGGGATGTTTGTGTGAGGTATCCGGTAAATGGCACCGATTGTTATAGGTGTCTTAAGGTTTTTTACAGTAAAATTAGCAAAAATGTATTCCCCATATTCATCACTAAAGCAAGTGGTGCTAATACAAGATAATTGGTTAGAGTAATAGATTGCAATACCACCCCCAACTTGGTTTGGTCTGCAGTTGTGAATTGCTGTGTATCCTGGTAGAGGGTAAATATCTATTGTGTCCTGCTTAAGCCAGGTCTCAGTAAGAATAATGCAGGAGAAGGGTGTCTTTAGTGATTCACGGAGTGCCAGGAGGTCATCATAGTGTTTGCTTAAGGACCTGATGTTGTAGTTAAGTACTGATAGACTTTTAGCATTGTTTAGGATAGTGGTGGCTTGTGTTGCTGTGTAATAAAGGCAGTTACTTTCCAATAGGTTTTGATTGGGTGTCAGATTATGGAGGTTTAGATCAGGGTCAACGTGATCAATCATCTTCTAGGTTTAAATTATGGTTATTTATATCCTGAGTTGTGTGTTGAGTTCTAGTACTGATATCTGTAGTGGTGGGAAGTTTGGATAAGTATATAGCTAGAGTATTTTGGTCATATAGAGTATAGTCACTACTACACATAATTAAGTTGATGTTGTCTATGTGTTGTGCTGGAATGAACTAAAGTACAACTAGGTATAAACTAGTAATATAAAAATACAAATTTAAAATAGAACAAGACTCTCACTTGTAATTGCACTAAGGTCTAATATAATGACTTTTGTGGAGTCTATGTTTTGAGCTAGAATGAGCTATAGTACAACTAGATTTAATCTAATAATATAAAAATACAAATTAAAAATAGCACCAGTCTCTCACTAGTAATTGCACTATGGTCTAATATATGAATTTGGTATTGACTATAGTACAACTGTGTTTAATCTAATAATATAAAAAATGCACAAGACTCTCAATTGTAATTGCACTAAGGTCTTATATAAGTTGTTTACAAGAATTAGAGTATAACTAGATTTAAATTGACAGGATAAAATACACAAGTTATGGCAGCAAAAGAATAATAATAAAAAAAAATGATAAAAATAAAAATGGCAATGACTTGGTTATAATATGCTAGTAAGATGGTAGACAGGATAATATAAAAGTTGTAGTTGAAAATACTAGTTTAAAAAAGTATAGAATAAAATGGTCAATAAAAGAAGTTTACAATAAGTTTGATCAATATAGTTTAAAGCAAAATTGGGCAATAATAGGGATTTTAGAATAAAATTGGGCAATTGAGTATTTCTTAAAGTGAGGTAGAATTATTGAGGACAAGTTATGGCTAGTTTATAATAAAATAAGATGGAACAGTGATGCGGGAAGTTGTAAAAAAAGGAGATAGATTCTGTAGATATTAAACAAATTAAGACTATGAGGTAGAATGGTCGTTGAATACAACAATGACAATCAAAAGTAGTTGGGGTATTAGAATTTTAGGGGGGCACAAATTTATGACAATATAACACTAACTGTGGACTGTGGGTATTATCTGCACTTTACTCTGATTCTGTTAGTCCAGCCTCACTTAGGAATGTTTTAAGGTCATGTTCTGTAGAGATGAAGTATCTCTTCCCAGTGGGCTGTTTCCTAACTGCGATTTTTCCATCCCTCACAAAGCACTGGTGGGTTTTTTGGGCATAGCGTAATTTTCTTAGCCGATAAAGAAGGTTTTGTCTTGTTTTGGTAAGGCACTCATTGACGTAAACATCAGTTTTCATAGAAATTGATGTTTTTAGTAGGTTGTTTCTTTGTAGGCTAGTTTGGAATTTTAACAGCACTGTTTTTTTACCTGCTTGGTAGCCCATCAGTTTGCAATCCTTTAGGTCATCACTACGTATGTTAAGGCGAAGGTGGTCCTTGATAAGCTGTAGGGTGGTCTCTATGCAGGTCTCTTGGGTGACTGTGGGTGGGAGATGTTTGCTGTTAACTACAACAGCGTCAGATAGCTGTTGTTGGTCATTATGGTCTTGGAAGTTGGTTATGACATTGGCAAGTTGTTGGTCCACTCTTGATCTTTCCTCTGTAATGTTGGTAGTAAGTAGGGTGACTTGGTCTTTTAGAGTGTTGATGGTGTCTAGGGACTGGGTGTGGGTGTTGGTTTGTTGTTCCAGAGTGTCTAGTTTATGTTCTAGTGCAGTGATCTTGTTGAGGTAATCTGCATTGCTAGCTTTTAGTTCCTGCATTTCTTGAGTTAGTTTGGTGATCGTTTGGTTCTGAATCGTAAGGAGTTTAGCTATTTCTGGGTCGGTGATCTTCTTGACATCAAATACTGGGAAGAAGTTATCTTGGACTGTGGCGGCGGCCATGTTTGTTGTTGTCTGTCTTGTGTTGTGGTGGTGCCGGTGGGTGATGAGGGTAATGTCCTGGCTGGCAGTACCACAAGTTTTCCTCGTGTTTTTACTGCTCTCACCTTTGATGTTAGGAGTCCTTAGCTGGTTACTGGATCTTCTTTTATTGCTCTGACCCTTGTCCATTGGCTGTGGCCTCGGGTGAATAATAGGCGATGGGTGAATGTTGTGGAGTATCACTTCAGTGGCAGCGGGGTAGGAGGTGGTAGTACGAGTCCTATTAGTTGGTAATTTGTGAGCTTTTGGGTGATTTCTGCAGTTGATTTATATCATTCTGGGTATCCACACATGTTAGTGTTATGTGGGTCTTGATTAGGTCATCACTGGGCTGCTGGGAACCTCAGCTGAGTAGAAGTAAAAATAGAGGACAAGGTTCCTGTTGCTGCTGCCGCTGACAATGATTGGGAGAACTTGGAGCCACATGGGGGCCAAGATACATGGAGGGCTAAGATGATGGAGGTGGTACTGGAAAACTTCATGTACCAACACGTAAGGGACACTACAAGAGAGAGAGGAGAGGCTGAACCAGCAAGACTGGACTTAGTATTCACCTTGAGTAGTGCAGATATCGAGGACATCACATATGAAAGACCCCTTGGGGCCAGCGATCATGTGGTTTTAAGCTTCGAATACACAGTAGAGCTACAAGTGGAGGGAGAAGCAGGAAGGCCAGGACGAATGAAGCCAAACTACAGGAAAGGGGACTATACAGGAATGAGGAACTTCCTGAACGGGGTTCAGTGGGACAGAGAACTGACAGGGAAGCCAGTTAATGAGATGATGGAATATGTAGCAACAATATGCAAGGAGGCTGGGGAGAGGTTTGTACCCAAGGGTAACAGGAATAATGAAAAAGCCAGGATGAGCCCATGGTTCACCCAAAGGTGCAGGGAGGCAAAAACCAAGTGTGCTAGGGAATGGAAGAAATTTTAGAAGGCAAAGGACCCAGGAGAATAAGAAGAGCAGTCATAGATCCAGAAACGAATATGCACAGATGAGAAGGGAGGCCGAAAGACAATATGAAAACGACATAGCAGCGAAAGCCAAATCTGACCTGAAACTGTTATACAGCCACATCAGGAGGAAAACAAGTCAAGGACCAGGTAATCAGGCTAAGGAAGGAAGGAGGAGAGACAACAAGAAATGACCATGAAGTATGTGAGGAGCTCAACAAGAGATTCAAAGAAGTGTTCTCAGAGGAGACAGAAGGGGCTCCAGAAAGACGGAGAGGTGGGGCACACCACCAAGTGCTGGACACATTGCATACAACCGAGGAAGAAGTGAAAAGGCTTCTGAGTGAGCTAGATAACTCAAAGGCAATGGCGCTAGATAACATCTCCCCATGGGTCCTGAGAGAGAGAGCAGAGGCACTATGTGTACCCCTAACAACAATATTCAATACATCTATCGAAACAGGGAGATTGCCTGAGGCATGGAAGACAGCAAATGTAGTCCCAATCTTTAAAAAAGGAGACAGACATGAAGCACTAAACTACAGACCAGTGTCACTGACATGTATAGTATGCAAAATCACGGAGAAGATTATCAGGAGAAGAGTGGTGGAACACCTAGAACGGAATGATCTCATCAACAGCAGCCAACATGGTTTCAGGGACGGGAAATCCTGTGTCACAAGCCTACTGGAGTTCTATGACATGGTGACAGCAGTAAGACAAGAGAGAGAGGGGTGGGTGGATCGCATATTCTTGGACTGCAAGAAGGCGTTTGACACAGTTCCAAACAAGAGATTAGTGCAAAAACTGGAGGACCAAGCAGGGATAACAGGGAAGGCACTACAATGGATCAGGGAATACTTGTCAGGAAGACAGCAGCGAGTCATGGTACGTGGCGAGGTGTCAGAGTGGGCACCTGTGACCAGCGGGGTCCCACAGGGGTCAGTCCTACTACCAGTGCTGTTTCTGGTATTTGTGAACGACATGACGGAAGGAATAGACTCTGAGGTGTCCCTGTTTGCAGATGACGTGAAGTTGATGAGAAGAATTCACTCGATCGAAGACCAGGCAGAACTACAAAGGGATCTGGACAGGCTGCAGACCTGGTCCAGCAATTGGCTCCTGGAGTTCAATCCCACCAAGTGCAAAGTCATGAAGATTGGGGAAGGGCAAAGAAGGCCGCAGACGGAGTACAGTCTAGGGGGTCAGAGACTACAAACCTCACTCAAGGAAAAACATCTTGGGGTGAGTATAACACCAGGCACATCTCCTGAAGCGCACATCAACCAAATAACTGCTGCAGCATATGGGCGCCTAGCAAACCTCAGAACAGCATTCCGACATCTTAATAAGGAATCATTCAGGACCCTGTACACCGTGTATGTTAGGCCCATATTGGAGTATGCGGCACCAGTTTGGAACCCACACCTAGCCAAGCATGTGAAGAAACTAGAGAAAGTGCAAAGGTTTGCAACAAGACTAGTCCCAGAGCTAAGAGGTATGTCCTACGAGGAGAGGTTAAGGGAAATCAACCTGACGACACTGGAGGACAGGAGAGATAGGGGGGACATGATAACGACATACAAAATACTGAGAGGAATTGACAAGGTGGACAAAGACAGGATGTTCCAGAGATTGGACACAGTAACAAGGGGACACAGTTGGAAGCTGAAGACACAGATGAATCACAGGGATGTTAGGAAGTATTTCTTCAGCCACAGAGTAGTCAGTAAGTGGAATAGTTTGGGAAGCGATGTAGTGGAGGCAGGATCCATACATAGCTTTAAGCAGAGGTATGATAAAGCTCACGGCTCAGGGAGAGTGACCTAGTAGCGATCAGTGAAGAGGCGGGGCCAGGAGCTCGGACTCGACCCCCGCAACCTCAACTAGGTGAGTACACACACACACGCACACGCACACACACACACACACACACACACACACACATGCACACACACACTCACACACACACGTACATACAACAGGCCTAGTGTCTAATCGACATGTGCCTAGGACAAAATGGTAACTAACACACACACACACACACACATAAACACACACACACACACACACATACACAAACTCATACACACACACACACACACACACACACACACTGAGCAGTTCAGACATTGAGGACATCACTTACGAGAGGCCCCTTGGAGCTAGCGATCACATGGTTCTGAGTTTTGATTATATAGTAGAGTTACAAGTGGAGAAGGTAACAGGAACTGAAGGGGACAGGCCAAACTATAAATGGGGGGACTACACAGGTATGAAAAACTTCCTGCAGGAGGTTCAGTGGGACAGAGAAATGGTAGGAAAATCAGTAAATGAGATGATGGAATATGTGGCAACAAAGTGCAAGGAGGCAGAGGAAAGGTTTGTTCCCAAGGAAAACAGAAATAATAGGAAGACCAAAACGAGTCCTTGGTTTACCCGAAGGTGTAGGGAGGCAAAAACTAAGTGCAACAGAGAATGGAAAAGGTACAGGAGGCATAGGACCCAGGAAAACAAGGAGATTAGTAGAAGAGCCAGAAACGAGTATACACAGATAAGGAGGGAGGCCCAGTGACAGTATGAAAACGACATAGCATCGAAAGTCAAATCTGACCCGAAACTGCTGTATAGCCACATTAGGAGGAAGACAACAGTCAAGGACCAGGTGATAAGGCTGAGGAAAGAAGGTGGAGAACTCACAAGAAAAGATCAAGAGGTATGTGAGGAGCTCAACACGAGATTTAAAGAAGTATTTACAGTAGAGACAGGAAGGCCTCTGGGGGGACAGACCAGATGGGGACACCAGCAAGGAATACACCAACAAGTGTTGGACGACATACATACAGATGAGGAGGAGGTGAAGAAACTGCTAAGGGACATCGATACCTCAAAGGCAATGGGACCGGACAACATCTCCCCGTGGGTCCTTAGAGAGGGAGCAGATATGTTGTGCGTGCCACTTACCACAATCTTCAACACGTCCCTGGAAACTGTGCAACTACCTGAGGTATGGAAGACGGCAAATGTAGTTCCCAGTTTTAAAAAAGGAGACAGAAAAGAGGCACTA
Organism: Cherax quadricarinatus; assembly: GCF_038502225.1. NCBI lineage: Eukaryota > Metazoa > Arthropoda > Malacostraca > Decapoda > Parastacidae > Cherax > Cherax quadricarinatus. Next base: position 20,195,317 of record NC_091308.1, read on the forward strand.
AACTATAGACCTGTGTCATTGACGTGTATAGTATGCAAAGTTATGGAGAAGATTATCAGGAGGAGAGTGGTGGAGCACCTGGAATGGAACAAGAGTATAAATGCCAACCAGCACGGATTCATGGAAGGCAAATCCTGTGTCACAAACCTTCTGGAGTTTTATGATAAAATAACAGAAGTAAGACACGAGAGAGAGGGGTGGGTTGATTGCATCTTCTTGGACTGCAAGAAGGCCTTTGACACAGTTCCTCACAAGAGATTAGTGCAGAAGCTAGAGCATCAGGCACATATAACAGGAAGGGCACTGCAATGGATCAGAGAATACCTGACAGGGAGGCAACAACGAGTCATGGTACGTAATGATGTATCACAGTGGGCACCTGTGACGAGCGGGGTCCCACAGGGGTCGGTCCTAGGACCAGTGCTATTTTTGGTATATGTGAACGACATGATGGAAGGGTTAGACTCAGAAGTGTCCCTGTTTGCAGATGATGTGAAGTTAATGAGGAGAATTAAATCAGATGAGGACCAGGCAGGACTTCAAAGAGACCTGGACAGACTGGACACCTGGTCCAGCAAATGGCTTCTTGAATTTAATCCTGCCAAATGCAAAGTCATGAAGATACGGGAAGGGCACAGAAGACCACAGACAGAGTATAGGCTAGGTGGCCAAAGACTGCAAACCTCACTCAAGGAGAAAGATCTTGGGGTGAGTATAACACCGAGCATGTCTTCGGAAGCACACATCAACCAGATAACTGCTGCAGCATATGGGCGCCTGGCAAACCTGAGAACAACATTCCGATACCTTAGTAAGGAATCGTTCAAGACACTGTACACCGTGTATGTCAGGCCCATACTGGAGTATGCAGCACCTGTTTGGAACCCGCACTTGATAAAGCACGTCAAGAAACTAGAGAAAGTACAAAGGTTTGCGACAAGGTTAGTTCCAGAGCTAAGGGGAATGTTCTATGAAGAAAGATTAAGGGAAATCGGCCTGACGACACTGGAGGACAGGAGGGTCAGGGGAGACATGATAACGACATATAAAATACTGCATAGAATAGACAAGGTGGACAAAGACAGGATGTTCCAGGGAGGGGACACAGAAACAAGAGGCCACAATTGGAAGTTGAAGACACAAATGAGTCAGAGAGATATCAGGAAGTATTTCTTCAGTCATAGAGTTGTCAGGCAGTGGAATAGCCTAGAAAATGACGTAGTAGAGGCAGGAACCATACACAGTTTTAAGACGAGGTTTGATAAAGCTCATGGAGCAGAAAGAGAGAGGGCCCAGTAGCAACCGGTGAAGAGGCAGGGCCAGGAGCTAAGACTCGACCCCTGCAACCACAAATAGGTGAGTACAAATAGGTGAGTACACACACACACACAGGCTGGACATGTGATCCAGAAACTGGCTTCTCGAATTCAACCCTGCCAAATGCAAAGTCACGAAGATTGGGGAGGGGCAAAGAAGACCACAGACAGAGTATAGGCTAGGTGGACAAAGACTACAGACCTCACTCAGGGAGAAAGACCTTGGGGTGACCATAACACCGAGCACATCACCGGAGGCACACATCCACCAAATAACTGCTGCAGCATACGGGCGCCTGGCAAACCTGAGAATAGCGTTCCGATACCTTAATAAGGAATCGTTCAAGACACTGTACACTGTGTATGTTAGGCCCATACTGGAGTATGCAGCACCAGTCTGGAACCCACACCTGGTCAAGCACGTCAAGAAGTTAGAGAAAGTACAAAGGTTTGCAACAAGGCTAGTCCCAGAGCTCATGGGAATGTCGTACGAGGAAAGGTTGAGGGAAATCGGACTGACGACACTGGAGGACAGAAGGGTCAGGGGAGACATGATAACGACATACAAGATACTGTGGGGAATAGACAAGGTGGACAGAGATAGGATGTTCCAGAGAGGGGACACAGAAACAATGGGTCACAACTGGAAGCTGAAGCCTCAGACGAGTCACAGGGACGTTAGGAAGTATTTCTTCAGTCATAGAGTTGTCAGGAAGTGGAATAGCCTAGCAAGTGAAGTAGTGGAGGCAGGAACCATACATAGTTTTAAGAAGAGGTATGATAAAGCTCAGGAAGCAGAGAGAGAGAGAGGACCTAGTAGCGATCAGTGAAGAGGCGGGGCCAGGAGCTGAGTCTCGACCCCTGCAGCCACAATTAGGTGAGTACAATTAGGTGAGTACGTGGTAATGCTTTATTTACAGCTAGCAAAGTCAGGGTATTTCTCCAGAATGGTCTGTAATATACCGCTGTGGATAAAATACTTCGCCATTTCTTGTACATTTCTGACGTAGGGTGTGACAATAGTCTATCTGGCAAAGTTTACATTTCGTTTGGTCTACATCTGGTGGTGGTGATTTGACTTGCCAAAGATACTTGTAACCCAGCCGGACAGTAGATTAGATTTTGCCACCGAAGTGGCTAGTTTATTGTGCACCCCATATCCATCCTGTGGACGGTAGTGCAAGAGCATATGGATACACAAAAGGCCTAGGAACTAGGCCCCAAAGGGTTAACAGGAATACATATTGATTTATATCTACATATCTATAGTTCACTTATCTGTTATAAGCAAATTTAGGAAATTTGCTAAGTACATCTGGTATCTTGCAGTAGTGATATCCAAAAGTCTGCTTATCTTGTTGGATGCACCATAGACATGTGGCTCCTTCTGCATGATGGAATGATAATAGATGGACTGACTTGTGTCAATCTCCCTAAGTTTTAAGTCAATAAAGTTCAATTGAAGTTCTTTTTGTATAATTGTTCTCAAACTGCTAACTGACAACCCTAGACTGTAACCTACTCCCTCTTTGAAAGCATACATCTTAGCCAATTCATCAGTTCTATCATGCATCTGAAGACCAATATGAGATGGAATCCACATCATGTGCACTCTGACTCCACTGTCCACAATCTTACCATACCTATGTCTGGCTCCTGACACAAGCATACCACAATTTTATACTTAATGAGTTGAGAGCATTTATGGATGACAGAGAATCAGTCACAATTAAAGTGTCAACCTTAGATACATGGACGCATTTGAGTGCAAAGAGTATGGCAAACAGTTCTATTTAAAGGGTAGAGGCCCAGTTATTGATGCGTGCTTCAATTTCTTTATGAGAGCCATCACTCTGTATGACAACAGCAGCACTACCAGCTGCACCAGTGGATTGGTGAACAGAACCATCAACGTAAATAATTTGTGAAAGAGTGTTCTGTGTGACTAAGTTATCAATACAGCTTATGGCATCCTGTTTGGCTTCAAGATGAAGCTTTGGTTGTGATTTAATAAGAGTTTTGGGGGGAATGGAGGAATGGTAGTTTGGAATGGGGTAATATCCCCCGGAGCAGGGAAGTGCCTCTGTTGCCTAACTTGACATAGATCATGTAGCTGGTTCATGCGGAGGTCGGTTCCAGTTTTTTCGATCCATCTGGAAGAATGTTCACCAGTGCTGAGGAAAGTTTGGAGGGCTTCTGTGCAGGGGTTTGAATGGGCTAACCTAAGCTTATTGACCCCAACGAAGGTATTTCTTTCAGTAACACGATCGTTAATGCTTGGAATATTAAGTTCAGGGGAAGTGCTAAACCATAATTGGTAATACTGCGCAAGAGAGAATGATGGAAAGCATTTAGGTTCAATCCAAGGAAGGGGATGACAGGTACAATTCCTTGAATCAAGAGCCCATCACCGGTATCAAGGAATCTCATGAGGGTAGCTCCCATTCCCCAAGCACTGTATAACCCCTACTAGTAGCATGTCCCCATGACTAATAATTATATACCTGCGCATGAAAGGATTCTCACCAAAAAAAGTTCTTTTTAGTTAAATGATACTGAATCAACAATGAATTGTACCGTACTTGTTGAGCCATGAGAAGAGGTTAGATGGTAGAGCTGTCAGTCTGTTGTGGTGGAGGAAGAGAACCTCAAGTGAAGACAGTCGTGGCTCCTCCTGCAAGTTGTGGACTGAGTTGTAGTTAGAAGAAAGATGAGAGGATCTGTGAGGGCCTTGTACTGGATTCCGAGAGATATAAGAACAGCTTGAGTCCTTGTGAAGGTCAATGGTGCCCCTCTGTGGTACGGGAAAAGCTGTGAGGCGGTTGTGGTGGGCTGAGAGTGTGTGGAGGCGGCGGAGGTGACCTGAAGTAAGGAAGGCTGGGAGGCAGGTCACCTGGTTGTGACTCACGTCTACTAGTGTTACTTCAGTGCTTGACACTAACCAGGGTGGTACAGCACTTAATTCATTCCTGCAGAAAGAAAATAAACATACAGTATAGTTCAAACATACATCATAGCAACAAATATTTTGCCTCTTCAGCTTGTATGACTAATAATAATTACCTATATGAAAATCCACATGCACATTAAATATGTTTTTTAACCCGGAAGGTTAACCACCCAAGATAACCCAAGAAAATCGGTGCGTCATCGATGACTATTTTCATTGGGGTCCTTAAGTCTTGTCCCCCAGGATGCGACCCACACCAGTTGGCTAATACTCAAGTACCTACTTACTGCTAGGTGAACAGGGACAGCAGGTGTAAGGAAACGCCCAACGTTTCCATCCTTGCTGGGGATCGAACCACGGACACTCATTGTGTGTGGCGAGAGCGTTGCCAACCCAGCCACGGGCAAACACAAAAAGTATAAACTCATTCTCACAAACATAAACACACACAAGGGGGATTACCAACAGACCCCTGGCAGTCTTCAAGCTGGCACTGGACAAGCACCTAAAGTCAGTTCCTGATCAGCCGGGCTGTGGCTCGTACGTTGGTTTGCGTGCAGCCAGCAGCAACAGCCTGGTTGATCAGGCGCTGATCCACCAGGAGGCCTGGTCACAGACCGGGCCGCGGGGGCGTTGACCCCCGAAACTCTCTCCAGGTAATCTCCAGGTAAACACAAACATACATTGGTGAGTACAGCTGTCCCCCCCCCACACACAGCTGAATCGACCCCTGCAACCACATATAGGTGAGTACACACACACACCTAGCAGGGCCAGGAGCTATGAATCGACCCCTGGAACCACAAATAGGCGAGTACACATACTCCTTTTTTTTTACTTACAAGTAGCCGTTTCTTGTTTAGATAATCGATCTGGTACTACCGAGTATTCTTTCTCTTTTTCTACTTGGATTTATTAGGTTTAACTTAAGTAGTCATATCACTGACTCTTCCTGCAGCTTTCTGAAATCTTCCATTTACCATTCTCTCACAATTTTCGTTTAATTAACTTTAAAAAATGATAGATCTTTCCAGATATGTTTACAAAGGTCAGGAATAATATGGTTCTTTGGAAAATCTTATTTGATTTTTAATCCCGTCTTGACATATCTGTCACGACAGTATGACAATTTATCATCTATTTGTCAGTCACTATTTTATCCAGTGGAGTAACATCTTGTATATCCAAGACTACTTTTTTTCAATTTGCCTCTTGTTTAGTACTGTATCAAAAGCTTACTTGGAGGGTGTTGTGGGAGTCAGTGCCCCCGCGGCCCGGTCTCTGACCTGGCCTCTCGATGGCTCAGGGCCTGATTAGCCAGGCTGTTACTGTTGGTCGCAGTCAGTTCCTGACAAGCTCGGTTGGTCAAGAACTGACTGCTGGAACCCACCCAATTCCCTCTAGATTCTAGAAGATAGCTGCGGGTCTATTGGTCATCCCTGTTATGTATGATGGGAGGTTGTTAACACGTAGGCCTTTGACATTTATTTTGTCTGTATTCACGGCACCCCTACTTTCCTTGGGGGAATATACTGGACCATCTGTCGCACCTTTTGCTTTAGTGAGGAGTGATTTCTGTGTGCAGATTTGTCTTTCAGAAGTCTGAATATGTTGTCTCTCGTCATTTTATCACTGTTGAGTTAATGAAGAATTATTTTGAGAGAGCTCCTGCTGCTGGTTCATGAAACTCTCAACGTCTTCTTGATCGCTTAACAAGGTTTGTACATAATACGTCAGAGATGATCGTTTGTATATTAAGGCTTCCTGCCTATCATTTTTCTTAATAAATTAACATTTAATATTGATATAATTGGTATAATATTAGGAAAAAATAATTTAATTAAACACACACTGAAAGAAAAGATAGGGGAAGATTCTGGGGCTTTCACCATGACAGCAACTGATATTTAAAACACAAGCAGCACGTACCTAAGAAATATTTTTCCCAATATTTAATGAGCGTGGTTGCAACCAACAGTAATTATTCTTTTACTAAATTAAACGTATAAGAAAGGTCATTGTGAAATTTATTAAACATAAAATGCATTCAAAAAGTCATCATTCCTTAGTGGGCCGTTAAGGCAAAAAAATAGGGTAGGCAGAAAAGGAATGGTTTGCAAACATTTAACGGCCATAAGTCAATCAGAATGCTTCAAATTCCCTTAGCAAAATTCTCTACTGACTAGTTGAGCTGCCGTGAACAGCTTAAGAATTTATAGTACATCTGGAGAAATCTGTATTTTGACCTACGTATTAAGTGTCCCAGACTAACATAGTATACATTCCTGGTGGCAGAGTGTGGCTTACCTGGCCAAGTTAAGTCTGGTCAGTCGTCGTGGATGGTAGCGCACCTCCAGCCTGGTAAGACCTGCAACATACCAAAAAGTACTAGCAGACACAACATTGTAATTACTCAGCCACATAAATACAGAGCTTACAAACAGAATGATTTTACGGGCAGCACTTGAGTGACGGTTGCATCAGCGGCACTGACCCTACTGTCTCGTCACCAAGACCCAGGAACTTTCGTAGTACATCTATTCTACTCTTCCAAGTTATATAGTGTATAAACCCAAGATAAGTCGTTACGAACGATTGTCAATGAATAAACAAGAACTGGTGGGGACTTGAGCCGTAGTTCACCATGTAGTATGTCCAACGTTTAACTGAACTACTCAGCCACAGACTATACGTCTTTGACGGGTATGAGAAGAGATGTACCTCGAAAACTTCTGGTGCTGTGGGATCAGGCATATTTGTAAGCCGAGTAGTTGCAGGGCTCGGCCTGCTACACATGGACCACGGTTCAAGTCGCCGTCTATTCTTCTCTTTATTAATTGATAAGCGTACATTACGACTTATCTTCGGTTTATATATACTTACATATCGTACCGAATAGATAAAACTTGCTTGTTTGGCTTAAATAGCGACGCTCTTCTTGCCGAACAAGGAAAGCGAAAATTTGTGTATGCAATAATTTCGCAAAAATCATTCTGAGCCTAACGAAAAAATATATATTTCATTGTTTATTTATTATTAAATTATTGTAAACTTATCTAAAATACATTTAACTGGATTAGGCTAAATTAAACTGCACTTCTTATAATAAGGTTAGTAAGTTTGCTAAGGTTCTTTTGGTACAAAATTATTAATGTTTACAATAACATAAATGAAAAAATATGTCTTTAAAAAGTATAAGAGAAAATTTTAGAAAGGACTTAATTTTAAATGAGTTCTTGCTAATTGACCAATTTTACCTATTTGGCACAACACACACATGCAAACAATCGCAGACGGGCAATCTTAACTATGCAGGACAAGCCATGGGAGGTGGAAATCTTTAGCTCAAGTACTTTCACACTTCTCAGTCCATCATCAGGAGCTGTGCAATGTTGCAAGGGAGCAACCAAAGCAGGGAGAGCTACTCTGAGACCTCTCTCCCTGCTTTGGTTGCTCCCTTGCAACATTTCACAGCTCCTGATGACGCACTTAGAAGTGTGAAAGTACTTTACTTGAACTAAAGATTTCCACCCCCGTGGCTTGTCCTACACTATATATATATATATATATATATATATATATATATATATATATATATATATATATATATATATATAATATAGGGAGGTACCACCTCTAGAACTGTTATAGGGACCCTCATCCTCAGAGAAAAGAATAAACTTGCTTCAAGGAAAACTCATGGTTCTCCCTGAAGATGTTTGAGAATTTTCTCCTACCACCCCCTATATTTTATATATATTTTATTTAAAGACATATATATATATATATATATATATATATATATATATATATATATATATATATATATATATATATATATATATATATATACAACCGTGCATACACATACACGGATCAAGCTAGATTAGATTTTGCTGTCGAAGTGGATAGTTTATTGTGCACCCCATATCCATCCTGTGGACAGTAGTGCAAGAGCATATAGATACACAAAAGGCCTAGGAACTAGGCCCCAAAAGGGTTAACAGGTGTACATATGGATTTATATCTACATATCTACAGTTCACTTATGTGTTACAACCAAATTTATAAAATTTGCTTAGTATATCTGGTATCTTATTTTCATTAATAAGATATATTGATATGTCACATAGGTTATTATACTGTCTGTCTCTGTGTTCCTCAATTAGTGGACAATTAAGCACATAGTGTTCAAGACAGTGATCATATGCCTGGTCACATAATTTGCATTTATGGATCAAGCTGAAATTCCAATATTCAAATAAAGAAATAGGTGGGCAGATTTCATTACTTTGATTCCGTGCAATTCCTTGTGAAAGACTAATACGAAAACTAAAAAACATAGGAGTAATACAAGGCAAAATACAGTGTATGCCTGAAATAAAAAGTGAAGTTTCATGAGAGGTAATAATATTTATACTCATGGGTCTGTCACCAACCGGGCTCCGCAAGAATTGTGTTTTTTTATTTATATTATGTGAACACATATGAACAAGATTGCAATAATACACTGAAAGACAGAAGATTAATCAAGGGGAAATCATAGATTAAATACAGTAGTCACTGGAAGATAACAGTAATGGAATGATGAGAAGCTCTTGTGCAACTAGAAGTGTTTTGCTCTCCGCATAGACCAAGAGAAGTGTCCCTGTATTCCATATACCCAGCCCCCTCTACCTCAATGCAAACTAAATATTTAATATAGAATGCAACATAAGTGGAGTAAGTCTTCATGTATTCTACTATGGGCTGTATAGCAACGGGAACATTAAAGATTTATTTCAGATGGGTTAGAGTTACTACTACGTGTGAATTACCATCTCTCTCTCACTAAATGCTTATAACTCTAACCATAACTTTTAAAGGGGTGGACCGGTAAGCCAGCGGAAGGCCTCGGTCAGATGATCAAAAGCTGCAACAGTGGGTCATCATCTAAGACCTGCGTCAGAAAGAAAACACCTGTCCTGTTTGCTGACGAACCTTACCGAACCTAACCTACCATCTCTGGGTATGGCATGATACTCAGGGTGACAGTAAGGTGGGGGAAGGAAAGAGGGTTTGAGTGGTGCAGTACTCACGGTTGTTGGTGGCAGTGAGGGAGGTGAGGGCGGCAGCGTGGAGGGTGATGGCGGTAATGGCGTTATTGGAGCACGTGAGGGAGGTTAGTGCTGCCAGGCATGACACATCCAGACTGCTGATGCCGTTGTCGCTCACATCCAATTCCGTCACATTCTATCGACATATAAACAAAATACCTCCCTTTGGCTGCTCTACATACTTCAGAATTTCAAAATATTTGTTCAACACTTTCCAGTATCTTCTATATTCATATCACTTCGTAGAATGACATGTTTAAAAAAAAATTCCCCATGACCCATTCCAACAATATCACATACCTTCACTCTACCCCCATGTTTGGTCCCTACACAAAGTTGGAGCAACTCGTGGGTCTCTCTTTGAGATGCATATTTTTTTTTTAATTTAAAGCACCGTCTGTCCGTAAATACTTAACAATCAAAGTACTTAAATAGCACTTTGTGCAAGTATTACTGTATAAAATGGTGACTGTAAATAATATGATGCTTACTAAGGTACTAATACATGCTATTTAACTGGCTGAAATATTGACAAAAACTTTACAGTGACCTTGTGACCCAGCGATATGCATCTCGTGACCCAGTACTGGGCAGTGACCTTTACTTTGAAGAACACTATCCTAGAACATCAACATTAAATATTTTCCACTTCTTTGCATCCTAATCCATACAATTCACTGCTTATATCTTTCGTAAATCTTAGTTTTATCCACAAGTCTGATGCGCTGAGAAATGTTAACACAAGTTGTTCAGACAATTATTTTCCAATGAGTAATTGTTACATTCCATACAAAATGACATTCCAGTCAAATTCTATCTGATTTAGGACTACTCTTTCGCCTCTTTCAACGACTGTTTTGTTTACTCCATTTTATCCGAGCTAGTCATCCATGTGACAGTTTAATGATTTCCTTCGAGAAGACTTTGTAGACTTACTGTACAACAAACTATGTAGGAGTTGTACAGATCCATTAGAAATACTATGCAGGGTTACTACACATCAAATAAAAACACTTGGTCAGTGCAATTCATAACTATTTCAAGAAACATAGGCAAGACTGTTACATAAATCTGCATTTTTTTAAAATGTTTGGAATATAATATTCTCTAAGAGATGATTGACGATTGTTTTCATCAATATTCCCTCGGAGAGCATGCAGATAAAGAAGGTTAAGTTGTTTTAGTTGTACTCGCCTTCACTTCTGTTTTTAACACTTATATTCAAAACCAAGTTGACTTCTGTGTACTTCCACTACATGTACTTCAAACTTTGTTAATACACATAAGGTGAAAGAAATATCTAGGAATAAAGCACATGACCTTACTGCAATATCTTGAAGATTTGAATGAAATTTCCCCGCAGTCTTCAGTATTATTATGTTAAACAAGAAAAAAATCAACAAATCTTTGGAAAACTAAAATAAAAAAAAATATGAAATATGGTACAAAACGCAATCAAAGCATATATATATTTAAAATTAAGTCCATTCTAAAATTTTCTCTTATACGTTTAAAGATATATTTTTTTCATTAATGTTGATGTAAAAATTTATAATTTTGCACCAAAAGGAACTTAGAAAACTTACCTAACCTTATTATAACAAGCGCAATTTATTTTAGCCTAACCCAACTAAATATATTTTATATTTGTTTAAAATAATTTAATACTAAACAAACACAGTGAAATATATTTTTTTCGTTAGGTTCAGAATGATTTTGGCGAAATTATTGCATACACAAATTTTCACTTGTCCTATATGGCAAGATGAGCGTTGCAATTTAAGCCAAGATGGCAAGTTCTGCCTATTCGGCACGACATATATATATATATATATATATATATATATATATATATATATATATATATATATATATATATATATATATATATATATATATATATATATATATATATATATATATCCGGGATATATATATATATATATATATATATATATATATATATATATATATATATATATATATATATATATATAAATATACACTATATATATATATATATATATATATATATATATATATATATATATATATATATATATATATATATATATATATATATGGGATCTGATAGTGAGGTGTTGGCCAGACCCCTTATATAGCTTCCTTGGATGCTTTACTTTCATAGTTCTTGATAATGTGAGTAGTCACGAAAGCGCTTGGAATTTCTCTTTTCTTTCAGAGTGGTTGTTTTGCATGCATATATATATATATATATATATATATATATATATATATATATATATATATATATATATATATATATATATATATATATATATATATATATATATATATATATGTACATATGTCGTGCCGAATAGGCAGAACTTGCGGTCTTGGCTTAAATAGCAACGTTCATCTTGCCATATAGGACAAGTGAAAATTTGTGTACCTGGAGTTTACCTGGAGAGAGTTTCGGGGGTCAACGCCCCCGCGGCCCGGTCTGTGACCAGGCCTCCTGGTGGATCAGCGCCTGATCAACCAGGCTGTTGCTGCTGGCTGCACGCAAACCAACGTACGAGCCACAGCCCGGCTGATCAGGAACTGACTTTAGGTGCTTGTCCAGTGCCAGCTTGAAGACTGCCAGGGGTCTGTTGGTAATCCCCCTTATGTGTGCTGGGAGGCAGTTGAACAGTCTCGGGCCCCTGACACTTATTGTATGGTCTCTTAACGTGCTAGTGACACCCCTGCTTTTCATTGGGGGGATGGTGCATCGTCTGCCAAGTCTTTTGCTTTCGTAGTGAGTGATTTTCGTGTGCAAGTTCGGTACTAGTCCCTCTAGGATTTTCCAGGTGTATATAATCATGTATCTCTCCCTCCTGCGTTCCAGGGAATACAGGTTTAGAAACCTCAAGCGCTCCCAGTAATTGAGGTGTTTTATCTCCGTTATGCGCGCCGTGAAAGTTCTCTGTACATTTTCTAGGTCGGCAATTTCACCTGCCTTGAAAGGTGCTGTTAGAGTGCAGCAATATTCCAGCCTAGATAGAACAAGTGACCTGAAGAGTGTCATCATGGGCTTGGCCTCCCTAGTTTTGAAGGTTCTCATTATCCATCCTGTCATTTTTCTAGCAGATGCGATTGATACAATGTTATGGTCCTTGAAGGTGAGATCCTCCGACATAATCACTCCCAGGTCTTTGACGTTGGTGTTTCGCTCTATTTTGTGGCCAGAATTTGTTTTGTACTCTGATGAAGATTTAATTTCCTCATGTTTACCATATCTGAGTAATTGAAATTTCTCATCGTTGAACTTCATATTGTTTTCTGCAGCCCACTGAAAGATTTGGTTGATGTCCGCCTGGAGCCTTGCAGTGTCTGCAATGGAAGACACTGTCATGCAGATTCGGGTGTCATCTGCAAAGGAAGACACGGTGCTGTGGCTGATATCCTTGTCTATGTCGGATATGAGGATATGTCGGATATGTCGGATATGCAATAATTTCGCCAAAATCATTCTGAACCTAACGAAAAAAATATATTTCACTGTGTTTGTTTAGCATTAAATTATTGTAAACAAATCTAAAATATATTTAGTTGGGTTAGGCTAAAATAAATTGTTCTTGTTATAATAAGGTTAGGTAAGTTTTCTAAGATTCTTTTGGTGCAAAATTATAAATTTTTACATCAACATTAATGAAAAAAAATATATCTTTAAAGGTATAAGAGAAAATTTCAGAAAGGACTTAATTTTAAATGAGTTCTTGCTAATTGACCAGTTTTACATATTCGGCACGACATATATATATATATATATATATATATATATATATATATATATATATATATATATATATATATATATATATATATATATATATATATATATAATTTTTTTTAACAAGTCGGCTCTCCCACCGAGGCAGGGTGACCCAAAAACAAAGAAAATCCCCCAAAAGAAAATACTTTCATCATCATTCAACACTTTCACCTAACTCACACATAATCACTGTCTTTGCAGAGGTGCTCAGAACACAACAGCTTAGAAGTATATACGTATAAAGATACACAACATATCCCTCCAAACTGCCAATATTACAAACCCTTCCTTTAGAGTGCATTGTACTTCCCATTTCCAGGACTCAAGTCTGGCTATATAAAATAACCGGTTTCCCTGAATCCCTTCACTAAATATTACCCTGCTCACACTCAACAGCTCGTCAGGTCCCAAATACCATTCGTCTCCATTCACTCCTAACACGCTCACGCACGCTTGCTGGAAGTCCAAACCCCTCGCCCACAAAACCTCCTTTACCCCCTCCCTACAACCTTCTCGAGGACGACCCCTACCCCGCCTTCCTTGCCCTACAGATTTATACGCTCTCCATGTCATTCTACTTTGATCTAGTCTCTCTAAATGACCAAACCACCTCAACAACCCCTCTTCAGCCCTCTGACTAATACTTTAATTAACTCCACACCTCCTAATTTCCACACTCCGAATTTTCTGCATAATATTTACAGCACACATTGCCCTTAGACAGGACATCTCCACTGCCTCCAACCGTCTCCTCGCTGCAGCATTTACAACACAAGCTTCACACCGATATAAGAGTGGTAATACTACTATATTTTCATACATTCCCTTCTTTGCCTCCATAGATAACATTTTTTTTTTGTCTCCACATATACCTTAATGCATCACTCACCTTTTTTCCTTCATCAGTTCTATGATTAACCCCATCCTTCATAAATCCATCCACTGACACATCAACTCCCAAATATCTGAAAACATTCACTTCTTCCATACTCCTCCTCTTCAATTTGATATCCAGTTTTTCTTTATCTAAATCATTTGATACCCTCATCACCTTACTCTTTTCTATGTTCACTTTCAACTTTCTACCTTTACACACACTCCCAAACTCGTCCACTAACCTTTGCAATTTTTCTTTAGAATCTCCCATAAACACAGTATCATCAGCAAAAAGTAACTGTGTCAATTCCCATTTTGTGTTTGATTCCCCATAATTTAATCCCACCCCTCTCCCGAACACCCTAGCATTTACTTCTTTTACAACCCTATCTATAAATATATTAAACAACCATGGTGACATTACACATCCCTGTCTAAGACCTACTTTTACTGGGAAATAATCTCACTCTCTTCTACACACCCTAACCTGAGCCTCACTATCCTCATAAAAACTCTTTACAGCATTTAGTAACTTACCACCTATTCCATATACTTGCAACATCTGCCACATTGCTCCCCTATCCACTCTATCATATGCCTTTTTTAAATCCATAAATGCAATAAAAACTTCCCTACCTTTATCTAAATACTGTTCACATATATGCTTCAATGTAAACACTTGATCTACACATCCCCTACCCACAAGAACAATGAGAGACTGGACAACATAAATCTTCAAAATAAGTAATACTCAGACAATGTTGACACTTGCAACCTTACACTAGGATGAGGCGGTGCAACCCCCCCCCCCCCCGCACCCCCACCACCAACCAACATCCAGTCATCAGTAACGTTAATTACAAAGTAACCACTAGCATCATTAATGTCACCATGGGTGACTAGCACAAATACTGCAGAAAAGATATATTGATGCTGGCGAAACACTAATAATATTTGAAGCTACCCACCTTTTCAGTGAATCAAACCTGATTACCTCTTATTTCCCTAAGGGCTTAGCGCTTCTTTATGAATATAATGATAACTGTGTTATATACTTAGAGATCAGTCTTAATAATTCAGAATACTAGCAATGAGAGCAAGTAGATACTAGAATATATGTACTTCTCTCAGGTCTTACATAGCGAGAAGACTTACTTGCTATAGGGTACCAATTATATATTTTCCTTAATTTTTTATTAGGTATCCTCGAAAGGAGACCTTCAAGAGGTTTCCTGATTTTTTTCTTCCTAAGTCGCCTTAATTTTCTTTTATGTATACCTGGAGAGGGTTTCGGGGGTCAGTGCACCCACGGCTCGGTCTCAGACCAGGTATGGTGGTGGATCAGGGTCTGTGTACGAATGGTATATAATACCGACAAGATGAGAGTAAGACACATGTGCAACATCTGGGTATCTTTATTGTAGACGTTTCGCCATCCAGTGGCTTTATCAATACAAATTCCAGGACATAACTTGAAGACAGTAGAACTATGTACAGAAGATGAGGTAATCAGTCCCTCAACCTAGGAGTAGGTGCGAACAGCACCATAGTGGTGCTGTTCGCACCTACTCCTAGGTTGAGGGACTGATTACCTCATCTTCTGTACATAGTTCTACTGTCTTCAAGTTATGTCCTAGAATTTGTATTGATAAAGCCACTGGATGGCGAAACGTCTACAATAAAGATACCCAGATGTTGCACATGTGTCTTACTCGGATCAGGGTCTGATCAACCAAGCTGTTACTGCTGGCCGCACGCAAACTGACGTACGAACCACAGCCCGGCTGGTCAGTCCAGGTGCCTGTCCAGTGCCTTCTTGAAGACAGTCAGGGGTCTATTGGTAATTCCCTTTATGTATGCTGAGAGGCAGTTGAACAGTCTTGGGCCCCGGATACTTATTGTGTTGTCTCTCAGTGTACTCGTGGTGCCCCTGCTTTTCATTCGGCGAATGTTGCATCTCCTGCCGAATCTTTTATTTTCATAGGGAGTGATTTTCGTGTGCAAGTTTGGTACTAATCCCTCTAGGATTTTCCAAGTGTATATTATCATGTATTTCTCTCGCCTGAATTCCAGGGAATACAAATTACGAGACTTCAACCGTTCACAGTAATATAGATGCCTTATCATACTTGTGTGCGCCGTGAAATTTCTTTGTACACTCTCCAGGTCAACAGTGTCGCCTGCCTTGAAGGGTACAGTTATTGCACAGCAGTATTCCAACCTAGAGAGAACAAGCGATTTGAAGAGAATCATCATGGGCTTGGCGTCCCTAGTTTTGAAGGCTCTCATTATCTGTCCTATCATTTTCCTAGCAGATGCAGTAGATACATTGTTGTGGTCTTTGAAGGCGAGATCCTCTGACATTATCACTACCAGGACCTTCACATTACTTTTTCGCTCTATTGTATGGTTAGAATTTGTTGTATACCCTAATGCAGTTTTAATTTCCTCAGGTTTTCCATATCTGAGTAGTTGAAATTTCTCTTCATTGAGTTTCATATTGTTTTGAGCGGCCCATTTGAAGATTTGGTTGATGTCTGCTTAGTCTTGCGGTGTCTTCGATGGAGGTCACTGTCATGGCAATTCGGGTGTCATCTGCAAAGGAAGACTCGGAGCTATGGCTTACATCTCTGTCTTGTTAGATATGAGGATGAGGAACAGGATGGGAGCGAGTACTGTACCTTGTGGAACAGAGCTTTTCACCATAGCTGCTTCGGACTTGACCCTGTTTACTTTTACTCTTTTTGTTCTATTTGTGAGGAAGTTATAGATCCATCTACCAACTTTTCCCGTTATTCCTTTATCACGCATTCTGTGCGCTATTACACCATGGTCACACTTGTCGAAGGCTTTTGCAAAGTCTTTGTATACTACGTCTTTATTTTGTTTATCTTCTACAGCATCCAGGACCTTGTCATAGTGGTCCAGTAGCTGGGACAGGCAGGAGCGACCTGCGCTAAACCCGTGTTGCCCTGGGTTGTGTAATTGATGGGCATCTAGGTGGTTGGCGATCTTGCTTCTTAGAACCCTTTCAAGGATTTTTATATGGGATGTTAGTGCTATCGGTCTGTGGTTCTTTGCAATCGCTTTACTGCCACCTTTGTAGAATGGGGCTGTCTGTTTATTTTAGTGAGTGTCTATAATATTTGTATGCCTTCAAGACCATTGTTAAAAACTTACATGTTATGTACACTAAGCTTACATAAAATTTACTTACTTATTACTTATGTACTGTATTTGCTTTCTTCAAAACTGCTCAGTCTTGCTTAAAGAGAAGTTTAGATTGATTCTGGCATGTGTAGATCTTAATTTGCTTTTTTAAAAAAGTTAAAATAAAATTAAATACTGCTATTATGTTATAATGCTCAGGCTATAATTTCTGAGCGTTGCATCTGAATACCTTCAACCCTTCCATGCTGCAATATTACTTACCATCTCAACTTCTGACCAGCTTCAAGCTTAATGTGCTTGTGTACTTTACGATATTGGTCTCTTTGAGCCCCTGAACAACATAAATTAGGTCTGTGTATATCCTAATTTACCATTTCTGTCGAAGAAATTTGAATATTGGTATCCATATGACGACTTGGTGCCTCTTCTGATTCCCTTCAAATCTTCAGAGCATTTAACTGCATTATCAACACATCCCAGGTTCTGCACTACTCCAATCACGTGGCTTGAAGCACATGGGGCTGGGGTTGTGGAATATAGGGATACCTTCCTCGGATCGCCGAAATATATCTAGTGTTAAGTTTATAATAGTGTATTTTATATGAAATGCACAACACATTTTCAACTATCAAATATATATTCATAGTTTTTCCATGATATTTAGCGTACTTAACATTAATTTATTTCACAACTGAATGAAATCTCATGACAAATGGGATAATGGTTACTGGACAAAATTAACTGATTCTCTTTCAACGAAAGAAAATCAGTTTAAAATTCAAGTTTTAACGCCGAACATGTTATATATAATAAATATTCAAGAGTAAAGAATATAAAGTGTGGAAATTTTTGATAAATTTCCTGTAATTTGTGTAAGAATTAGTGGGAAATAATAATGTTTATATGAAACTGTGTAGGTGTGTATCCTCAGAGCGTCTTTTTGACAAGTATTAGGTCACATGAAAAACTATATTACATATAATTTCCTTATACACTGTAAGGAGTTAATTGAGGGAAAATTATTGTAATTTAGAGGAAATTAAAATTTTAATATAGAAAATTTACTACACACCTGGATGTGTCAGTGAATTTAAATAAATGCAAGTGTAAAGGATCAAAGGTTTAGTGAGGAGCAATCGAAAATGGCGGAACATAGACATTAGCTGGAGAGTGTGGCAGAATTTGATCGTGGTAATCGAGGCCGATGGAAGGTGTATCGGCAAGAATTGAGGACCACGAAATGAGTGACTACAACATGTATCTTACATTGTAATCTGGTCATAATAAGGCTGATAAGATAATACTTGACGCGATGATGCTGACTACCACGTATACTACAATAATTTATATTCGCCTCCTGGTGTGAATTTACTCACGCAGCAGGTAAGGTAGCTATGTATTGGCCAGTATTAGTGTACCTTGGTAAGTAAGTCATATTCTTCACATATCACGTATCAGTGGTTCATTACTTTGTAATTTGCTCATGACTGTAACCATGTATAGGAGTGGAGCTGATTCATTACCTCTGTAACTTGCCATGATTGTGACCAGATCTACCTGGAGTTCATTACCTTTGTAACTAGTTCAGCTATCATAACTTTGGGGTCCAGTCACTGGACCCATTATGTACCTTTGTAATCTTTTGACTACCGCCCACAGGATGGGTATGGGGTGCATAAAGATATTAAACTAAAGTGTGTGTGTGTGTGTGTGTGTGTGTGTGTGTGTGTGTGTGTGTGTGTGTGTGTGTGTGTGTGTGTGTGTGTGTGTGTGTGTGTGGTGTGTGTGACTCAACAATCAATATTTGCACCAATAACTCATTACAGTTGTGACCGGGTGTGGAAGTGTGAATTGCTCATTACACTATAATTTGTTCATGATTGTAGCCATGTATAAACGTAAGTAACCATTCTACAGAATTCATTACCTTTGTAACTTGTGAGTTCATTACCTTTGTACCTAGTTCAGCTATTAAAACTTTGGGGGCCCAGTCCCTGGACCCATTACGTACCTCTGTAATCTGTAAATACCTTTGTAACTTGTCATGATTGTGACCAGACCTACCTGGAGTTCATTGCCTTTGTAAATTGTGAGTTCATTACCTTTGTAAATTGTGAGTTCATTACCTTTGTAAATTGTGAGTTCATTACCTTTGTAAATTGTGAGTTCATTACCTTTGTAAATTGTGAGTTCATTACCTCTGTAACTTGCTCAGCTATCAAAACTTTGGAGTCCAGTCCCTGGACCAATTATGTACCTCTGTAATCTTTTGACTACCGCCCACAGGATGGGTATGGGGTGCATAATAAACATATTAAACTAAACTAACCACTGTGTTTTATAGGTAATGCTCAAGAAATTATTTGTCACAATTTTTAATAAAAATAGAGTATACAGATTGTTAGGTAAGACGCATATGCAACAGTTAGGTATCTTCATTTCGAAACGTTTCGCCTACACAGTTGGCTTCAGTATTTTATACCTGTCGGTCTAAAATACCGACAGGTTGTCTTACCTAACAAACTGTCGGTATTTTATACCATTTTAATGTTCATAGTCTACAGATATATTAAAAAATGTTAGATTTACTGGCTTCAGGTTCATTTATTAATCAATATTCAAGAACTGTATGTTCATAATTTAAGGTCCCGAAGTGTGAGTTTGAGAACTGAGACGGTGGGCATTGAAGGAGGGACAATATCAGACTTATTGCTCCTAAAGTCCCACATGTCTCCGAGGTTCATTAATATCAATAAGTATATGTTTTAGATGTGTCAGAGTTCTTCCCAGTTATGTGGGTGAAAGGTTAATTAATTCAAGATTGTACTTGCAAAACTTCAGCCACATAATTTCTCACATAGGGCAATTTAAGCTTGTTTTCCAGGGATCGAAATTAGTAAGACGCAGAAGCTAGCTATTTGGACACTTACCAAGGAAATATTTCGCCCGCCAGGGACTTCATCAATTCAGTTAAATATATCTCTTAACGTGGTGGTCTCGTCTTGACAGTACTGCTTTTAGGATTCCATTTTTATTGACGTTTCTAATATTGTACAGTAAGTACCCTTACTGTGCAGTGTTATTAATATATTCACGATAAAGCGCTAGGCACACAGGGGTCATATAGCTCCTAATTCAAGCATGGAGAAGAGATATCCACTGACCTTCAGATGTGAACCGTCCAGAGTTAGTGCACTGTGTGTGGCATCCCTGGGGGTGCGTCTGTTCCCGTCGGAGGGACCGAGGGCGAGACGTAGGCAGCTAAGCCCATACGACGCACCTGTTTTCCCTTTGTCGCAGGAAATACAGGTGTCGCGCCTGTCTACCTTTACCATCACTGGCGTGTCAGCGAGGCCATCGACGACTGTGTACTGCATCAGCAGTGGGCCACTGCCACTGGTTCCTCCCTCACTAGCTTCAGCAGTGTTGCATTAGCAGTGGATGACTGCGACTGGTTACTTCCTCACTATATTCGACAGTATTGCATCAACAGTAGGTCGCTGCTGCTGGTTTCCTCCTCGCTGACACACGTCCACAACACGCGCCACCATCCATCTGATACATCACTACACACTCCTCCAATTTTCTTAATAACACTTATTATTTTTTATTGCTTTAAACACGCTCGTATGTGAAGCAAGGTGTGACAGCCAGGCAGCTGATCCGTAGTATGTACGCTTGCGTGCACATGTTCTCACATACAGATACACACGAACACTCATGTGTGCGCACACTCACAAAGAGTGAGATCACTGATCATCTATGAGTTTGAGGAGGTTGATTGTAAGTCAGGAAGATGGGAGGAGCCGAAATATGAGATTGTATCAATGACTGCATAGGAGAGGAAGACAAAGGGCAGATGCAGTGGTAAAACAAGTGACTAATTTTTAAAATTCGATCAGAATAAGTGTAGTCATGATTACTGGTGAAGGGAGGGGAGACCGGAGATTAAATACAGACTGGGAGGTGAGGAACTACAAGTATCAATTAAAGAAAAATATCTAGGGGTAAGCCTCACACTGCACACATTGTCGGAAGAGCACATAAACCGCATGACTTCAGCAACCTGTGCGAGGCTAGTAAATCTCAATAGCTTTCATAAATCTCAACGAAGAATCCCATATAACACGGTACATGACTCACGTTAGGCTTATCTTAGAACATGCAACTCCAGTTTGGAGCTCCCATCTACTTAAACAAAAAATGTGCAAAGGTTTATAACCAAACTAGTCTCAAATTTACGAGAGATTCAACAGCGAGAGGCTAAAGGAATTAAACCTAACGACCCTGCAAAAGAGGACAAGAGAAGACATATTTACGATATATAAAGTACTCGAGAGAAATTGGCAGATTTTATGAGAGAATCTTATTTTTTTGTACTAGGTACAAGGGTACACAGATGGAAGTTATAAGCTCAGACGAGTCATGGAGATGTTAAGAAGTACTTTAAGAAGTCTCAGGGTTGTAGGGAAGAAGAGTAAAGTGTATTTGAGAGTTAACTCTATATTTAGCTTTAGGCGTAGATATAATAGGACTCGAGAGAACCCGCAACACACAGCAAAGTTCACAAGTGGCACACGGCTTCACAGGTGGCATACGGCGTCACAGATGGCACACGGCATCACAGGTGGCACACGGCATCATTGGTACACGGTGTCACAGGTGGCACACGGTATCACAAACGCCAGGGCGGCATTACACATGAAGGTAGACTGACGTGAATTACTTAGTGTGCCAGAGCGTGATGGAGGATGTTGACCTCACTTATGTATAATCCCCAAGACCCAGCCTCACATTACCCCGCCCCAGCCTCACACTACCCCGCCTCAGCTTCACACTACCCCGCCCAAGCCTCCCACTACCCCGCCCCAGCCTCACATTACCCCGCCCCAGCCTCACATTACCCCGCCCCAGCCTCACACTACCCCGCCCCAGCCTCACACTACCCCGCCCCAGCCTCACACTACCCCGCCTCACCCTCACTTCCCCGCCCAAACCTCATACTGGCCCACCTCAGCCTCACGCTTCACCGCCCCAGCCTCACGCTTCCCCGCCCCAGTCTCACACTTCCCTGCCCAGCTTCACGCTACCCTGCCCCAGCCTCACGCTTCCCCGCCCCAGCCTCACACTACCCCGCCCCAGCCTCACACTTCCCCGCCCCAGCCTCACACTTCCCCGCCCCAGCCTCACGCTTCCCTGCCCCAGCCTCACACTTCCCCGCCCCAGCCTCACGCTTTTCCGCCCCAGCCTAACACTACCCTGCCCCAGCCTCACTTCCCCGCCCCAGCCTCACTTCCCCGCCCCAGCCTCACACTTTTTCGCCCCAGCCTCACGCTTTTTCGCCCCAGCCTCACGCTTCCCCGCCCTAGCCTCACACTTCCCCACCTCAACCTCTCACTACCCCGCCCTAGCCTCACGCTTCCCCGCCCCAGCACCCATCAACCAGACCCCATCACTACCACCACAACCTCAAGCACCAAGAAACAAAACAACACACTAAAAACACAGAATTAACGAAGCAGAAAGGCAAGAGGAACCTGGCCAGTCTTCCCCATTACATCAGAGACTCGTGACAGGTACAAATTACTTAGAGAGCTTCCCTTAGTGTTTTAAAAATTGAGGTTGGAGAGTTGAAGGAGGAGGTCTTGCTTCTCCAGGAGGAGATTAGGAGGCTGAAGGTCCACCTCAATGGGTCTGGGAGAGAGTGTGAGGTGGCTGGAGTTGTGGGGAATGAGGCTTCTAGCAGTGAGGTGCAGTCTGTCTCTCGCTGTGAGGAGGCTGTAGCTGGGGAGGTAGCAACGGCTACCAGCAGTGAGGTGCAGTCCAGCACCTGCTACAAGTGGCGAGTGGTTCACAGTAATGGAAGGCGCATCAGAGTAAGGAAAGTTAAGAGTGAAGATCTGAAGGTAGGAAATCGCTTCTCTGTTCTTCAGGATGAATGTACTTCAGTGGCCAGTGAAGGTAAGGGTACTACTGCCCCTGCTAATGGAGGTAAGCGCATTCTTGTGGTTGGTGACTCTCAGGTAAGATATATTGACCGTGCTTTTTGTAATAGGAATAAGAAGATGAGAGACAGAGTGTGCTTCCCTGGAGCTGGTGTTGGGGACATTGTCAACAGGCTGGATAATATCACGTCAGGTAATGGGAACAAGCCCATTATCTGTCTCAGTGCTGGTGGAAATGATATTGGGAAGGGTAGGAGAGAAGAGCTGCTAGATAAGTACAGGTCAGCTATAGATTTCATTAAGTCTAAGGGAGGGATCCCAATCATATGTAGCATCTTGCCTAGAAGGGGAGTAGGAAATGAATGGTTGTCTAGGGCAATTGGTGTAAATTGCTGGCTAGACAGATACTGCAAGGAACTTGCAATCCCATTCATTGACAACTGGAACAACTTTTATGGCAAACATGATATGTATGCAAGGGATGGGGTACATCTCTCTGGGGCTGGGGTGGTAGCACTTGCAGACTCGATTGAGAAGGCCATTGGTGAAATGCCTATGATTTTAAACTGATGGAAGATAGAGGTATGGGTGTGTGTGGGAAACAAGCAGGTTGCAACACTTGGGTTGGAAACAGTAAATGTATAAAAGGCATTCAGCATGAAGTTATAAATAAAGACAATAGATCAGGTCAGCAAACAAAGGGGGACAGCAGAGGGCAGCAAGGGACTAGCTCCCTTAAGGTTTACTATACTAATAGCAGGAGTGTAAGAAATAAGATAGATGAGCTAAGATTAATTGCAAGTGCAGGAAACATAGATATTATTGCTATAACAGAGACCTGGCTTAATCTGAAAGATAGAGAGATGCCCTCTGAATGTCACATACAAGGCTATAAATTATTCCACACTGACAGGGTCAACAGGAAAGGTGGTGGAGTAGCGATGTATGTCAGAGACAATTTAAATTGTTGTGTTAGACAAGATATTAAATTAGAAGCGTCAGCCACTGAATCTGTTTGGTTACAGCTTCTCGAGGGCCGAGAAAAACTAATTTTGGGTGTGATTTACAGGGCCCCAAATCTTGATAGGGAGTGCAGTAAACTTCTATGGGACGAAATTCGTAAGGCATCTACATACGAAAATGTTGTGCTAATGGGAGATTTCAACTATAGACAGATTGACTGGAGCAATTTGACAGGAAATTTAGAGTCAGGTGACTTTCTTGATACGATCCAGGATTGTTTTTTAAAACAGTTTGTGACAGAGCCAACTAGGGGAAATAACCTCCTTGACTTGGTTCTTGCCAGTAGGGAAACACTAATTAATAATCTTGAGGTTAATGATGAGCTTGGGGAAAGTGATCACAAATCACTCAGTTTTAATATATCATGGAATTCCCCTAATAATGGCAATCAAGTCTCCGTCCCTGACTTTCGCTTGGCTGATTTCATAGGACTGAAAAATTACTTAGGTGGGCTGAACTGGAATGACCTGACTAAGGGTCAGGTAGGTGGTGATGGTTGCCGATATGATGCTTTCCAGGGCATAGTTCTAGCTGCTCAGTCAAATTATGTTCCAAATAGGGAAATCAGATCAAACAAAAATGATCCTAAATGGATGAACAATAGATTAAAATATCTGATTGGTCAAAAGAGAGGCATATATAGGCAAATCAAAAGAGGAGAGGGGCAATTGAGAAATCGATATATTCAGTTAAAGAGAGAAATAAAAAAGGGAATTAGAAAAGCAAAAAGAGATTATGAGGTTAAAGTTGCAAGAGAATCGAAGACTAACCCAAAAGGATTCTTTCAGGTATACAGAAGTAAGATCAGGGACAAGATAGGCCCACTCAAAAGTTCCTCGGGTCAGCTCACTGACAGTGATAAGGAAATGTGTAGAATTTTTAACACATACTTCCTCTCAGTTTTTACACAGGAGGATACCAGCGATATTCCAGTAATGATAAATTATGTAGAACAGGACGATAATAAACTGTGCACTATTAGGGTCACAAGTGACATGGTCCTTAGGCAAATAGATAAATTAAAACCTAACAAATCCCCAGGCCCTGATGAACTGTATGCAAGGGTTCTAAAGGAATGTAAAGAGGAGCTTAGCACACCTTTGGCTAATCTTTTCAACATATCACTACAAACTGGCATGGTGCCAGATAAGTGGAAAATGGCAAATGTGATACCTATTTTCAAAACAGGTGACAGGTCCTTAGCTTCGAACTATAGACCAATAAGCCTAACCTCCATAGTGGGAAAATTTATGGAATCAATAATTGCCGAGGCAGTTCGTAGCCACCTTGAAAAGCATAAATTAATCAACGAATCTCAGCATGGTTTTACAAAGGGGCGTTCCTGCCTTACGAATTTATTAACTTTTTTCACTAAGGTATTTGAGGAGGTAGATCATGGTAATGAATATGATATTGTGTATATGGACTTCAGTAAGGCTTTTGACAGGGTCCCACATCAGAGACTATTGAGGAAAATTAAAGCACATGGAATAGGAGGAGAAATTTTTTCCTGGATAGAGGCATGGTTGACAAATAGGCAGCAGAGAGTTTGCATAAATGGGGAGAAATCAGAGTGGGGAAGCGTCACGAGCGGTGTTCCACAGGGGTCAGTGTTGGGCCCCCTGCTGTTCACAATCTACATAAACGACATAGATGAGGGCATAAAGAGCGACATCGGCAAGTTTGCCGATGACACCAAAATAGGCCGTCGAATTCATTCTGACGAGGACATTCGAGCACTCCAGGAAGATTTGAATAGACTGATGCAGTGGTCGGAGAAGTGGCAGATGCAGTTTAATATAGACAAATGCAAAGTTCTAAATGTTGGACAGGACAATAACCATGCCACATATAAACTAAATAATGTAGATCTTAATATTACGGATTGCGAAAAAGATTTAGGAGTTCTGGTTAGCAGTAATCTGAAACCAAGACAACAGTGCATAAGTGTTCGCAATAAAGCTAATAGAATCCTTGGCTTCATATCAAGAAGCATAAATAATAGGAGTCCTCAGGTTGTTCTTCAACTCTATACATCCTTGGTTAGGCCTCATTTAGATTATGCTGCACAGTTTTGGTCACCGTATTACAGAATGGATATAAATTCTCTGGAAAATGTACAAAGGAGGATGACAAAGTTGATCCCATGTATCAGAAACCTTCCCTATGAGGATAGACTAAGGGCCCTGAAACTGCACTCTCTAGAAAGACGTAGAATTAGGGGGGATATGATTGAGGTGTATAAATGGAAGACAGGAATAAATAAAGGGGATGTAAATAGTGTGCTGAAAATATCTAGCCTAGACAGGACTCGCAGCAATGGTTTTAAGTTGGAAAAATTCAGATTCAGGAAGGATATAGGAAAGTACTGGTTTGGTAATAGAGTTGTGGATGAGTGGAACAAACTCCCAAATACCGTTATAGAGGCCAGAACGTTGTGTAGCTTTAAAAATAGGTTGGATAAATACATGAGTAGATGTGGGTGGGTGTGAGTTAGACCTGATAGCTTGTGCTACCAGGTTGGTTGCCGTGTTCCTCCCTTAAGTCAATGTGACCTGACCTGACTAGGTTGGGTGCATTGGCTTAAGCCGGTAGGAGACTTGGACCTGCCTTGCATGGGCCAGTAGGCCTTCTGCAGTGTTCCTTCGTTCTTATGTTCTTATGTTCTTATGTTCTCGCTCTCTCCTCCTCATCGACGCTTCTCCAAAAGCTGCAATTATCCGTAATTATCTAATTAACGTTGCGTCATCCTCTCTTGTGCTTGTTACCACACCTCGGAATAATTGCGCCTTTAAAAAATTACGAGGAAAAAGGTCTAGAAAGGATGAGGTACTGGGTCTGTAGAAGGAAATGTGGCCGAGTCTGCCCAAGACGGTGCTGAGAATGTGCATGGTAGTGCAGGCAGGCAAGCACACTGGGAGGCAGGGAAGCAGGCAGATAAGTAGTTGGCAAGCAGTCTGGCGGGCTAGTAGGCATGGTTAGATGGATAAACAAGCAAGCACATATACATACATACAGGATGGCAAGGTGTCAGAGGGATCAGCTAGATAGGATGGCCTATTCACATGATTTAGTAACTTTAGGTTCACAGTAACCATCTAACATAAACGAACATTTCTGACTTGTACACTAAGCATATTTGCATTGCTGGTCATATTATCACTAAGAAAAACCTCCATTTCATCTTATCATTCCAACATAACATGAAGCACTTCAGCGGCAGAGGTGTCAAGTCCTCACTCGTATTACAGAAAGCAGACGCTTGTCTATGAAACCTTTTCACTGAATGGTGCACTCACAGGGTGAGCATTTCACAGTTTGGACAACACTGTTCTGCAATAACTAAGTAATTAGATAAAGGGTACACAGTGCTCAAAACACTATCTTGTTTCTTGACATCAGAAAAGCAACACTGAACGCACCTTACACAAGCAGTAACATACACACCAAGGGTTATCTTAAAGTAAGACTGTAAAGTCATGTGAAAAGACTAAAAGATAGACCTAAACAGAGTACAGGTCTATATTATAATTATGGCGGAGCGCTAAACCTGTAGGATTATAAAGCGCACGTGCGGGGGGATGGAAGGTATTCAGGCTTAATTCAGGGAACGAGCACAGATCCAATTCCCTAGACCAAGAGCCCCTCACTACCGTCAAGGAACCTCCCTTGAGGGGTATGTATAGGTCTATAAAGACAGCATACGCCTAAAGAAGGTAAGTTTACAGACTGAGGGTTCGTCTAAAGATAGAGGGTAGGCCTAAAGACGGAGAATTAGTTTATGGATGGAAGGTATGCCTGAAGATGGAGGTAGGCCTAAAATATGGAAAATATATCTGTGGAGACCTATTTTCTGTCCCCCAAAATGTATGGGAAACAAGCACACAAAATGTTCTTGTTCGCCAACGATTCATGGTCGTTGTTCTTGTTCACAACCAAGAGGAAACAACTCATCAGTATAAGAGAACAACATACCTCGCTCTACCCAACATACACAATACCATAACGACATGTTAACAACATAACAGTTCTGCAGCTGTAAACTAATAGGAAACAACGTGATCAGTACACGACATCTCTAATACAAAACAAAAAACAACAACCAGCTGCAGAAAATGAGAAAACCACTGTGAAGAACCAGCCACGATGACTGAGAACACCACTGTGAAGAACCAGCCACGATGACTGAGAACACCACTGTGAAGAACCAGCCACGATGACTGAGAACACCACTGTGAAGAACCAGCCACGATGACTGAGAACACCACTGTGAAGAACCAGCCACGATGACTGAGAACACCACTGTGAAGAACCAGCCACGATGACTGAGAACACCACTGTGAAGAACCAGCCACGATGACTCAGAACACCACTGTGAAGAATCAGCCACGATGACTGAGAACACCACTGTGAAGAATCAGCCACGATGACTGAGAACACCACTGTGAAGAATCAGCCACGATGACTGAGAACACCACTGTGAAGAATCAGCCACGATGACTGAGAACACCACTGTGAAGAATCAGCCACGATGACTGAGAACACCACTGTGAAGAATCAGCCACGGTGACTGAGAACACCACTGTGAAGAATCAGCCACGATGTCTGAGAACACCACTGTGAAGAATCAGCCACGATGACTGAGAACACCACTGTGAAGAATCAGCCACGATGACTGAGAACACCACTGTGAAGAATCAGCCACGATGACTGAGAACACCACTGTGAAGAATCAGCCACGATGACTGAGAACACCACTGTGAAGAATCAGCCACGATGTCTGAGAACACTGTGAAGAATCAGCCACGATGACTGAGAACACCACTGAAGAATCAGCCACGATGACTCAGAACACCACTGAAGAATCAGCCACGATGACTGAGAACACCACTGTGAAGAATCAGCCACGATGTCTGAGAACACTGTGAAGAATCAGCCACGATGACTGAGAACACCACTGAAGAATCAGCCACGATGACTCAGAACACCACTGTGAAGAATCAGCCACGATGACTGAGAACACCACTGTGAAGAATCAGCCACGATGACTCAGAACACCACCGTGAAGAATCAGCCACGATGACTCAGAACACCACTGAAGAATCAGCCACGATGACAGAACACCACCGTGAAGAATCAGCCACGATGACAGAACACCACTGTGAAGAATCAGCCACGATGACAGAACACCACCGTGAAGAATCAGCCACGATGACAGAACACCACCGTGAAGAATCAGCCACGATGACAGAACACCACTGTGAAGAATCAGCCACGATGACTGAGATCACCACTGAAGAATCAGCCACGATGACTTGAGAGCACCACTGTGAAGAATCAGCCAAGTTGTCTGAGAACACTACTGTGAAGAATCAGCCACGATGACTGAGAACACCACTGTGAAGAATCAGCCACGATGACTGAGAGCACCACTAAAGAATCAGCCACGATGACTGAGAACACCACTGTGAAGAATCAGCCACGATGACTGAGAGCACCACTAAAGAATCAGCCACGATGACTGAGAACACCACTGTGAAGAATCAGCCACGGTGACTGAGAACACCACTGTGAAGAACCCGCCACGTTGACAGAACGCTGTGAAGAACCAGCCATGATGAAGAACGATAAAAAGAGTCGCGACATTGTTCAACACTTAGCAGGAAGGTCTTTGGTGTCAGGTTTAAAACTTATCGACTTCACAAGGATCATTAATGCTGCTCGTTGGCTCTATATCACCAGTCAAGTAGTTAATTTCTAAACCAGGGTTTACAGTAAACTATTGGTATATTTACACAGAGAGCTACACACCTCACTGTGTATATATACATTGAAAGATGCACATCTTCCTTTGCATATACACGAAGATATACACTTAATTGTATATATGTACTAAGTGGTGCACTACGTATATTATACTCTCGCAATAACCCAACTCTAAACAATTCCAGATGGGAAATACACACAGGAAAAACAAGAAATGTATTTATACAGATTTTATATATAAACATGCATCTCGCACTTATTCATTGAACACGTGCAACTCTCTCACGGATACTAAATGGAAAAACAACCAGCACCACTCTGTGAGAACTATCAGGTCACACTGTCCCTCCAACGACGTGACTGTGCCTCATTACTTTGTAATTTGTTCATGATTGTAACCATGTATAGGAGTGAGGATGATTCATTACCTTCGTAACTTGTCATGATTGTGACCAGATCTACCTGGAGTTCATTACCTTTGTAACTAGTTCAGCTATCATAACTTTGGGGCCCAGTCCCTGGACCCATTATGTACCTGTGTAACCTTTTGACTACCGCCCAGAGGATGGGTATGGGGTGCTTAATAAACATATTAAACTAACCCTCCAACGTATTTTAATAGATTGTCCTGTCTATCAGTGTACGCACGATACACTTCTGATGTCTAAACGGCCCCAACGCGCTCTCACTGACCTCACTAAAAGTTCCATCATTAATGCAGACTGATTTTTTTTTAACGGAAACTAACCTGTTGTGCCAAATTTATTTCAGTTTTGCTCTTGCACTAACCCCCACCCAAACTCACCCCTAACTTTACACCCCCCCCCCCTTTCACTCACTCCTAACTCACAAGTTTCTGCTTTCACACATTCTCATCTGCAGCGCTGTATAATTTAAAAAAACAGAACCTAGCTAGCATCTTCATCACGTAATTTTAAACAATTCGGACGTTAGGCTAAACTCCCCAAAAATCATTGTTGCTTTAATCCTCATTTTCAAAGTGGAATTCAGAATTATGAGATGCGAATGAAAGCTGACACTAGAGGTGTTTTAATGTTAACAGGACACAGGGAGAGGTTTACTTCCCTGAGTGACACCTCTTGTGTGAACCTTCCCGAGTTGTTCACCTTTCTCCTTGTAACCACAAATTAACCTTAACACCATGTACAAAAAACATGGGCATCCATAATAATAGGGATGGTGTGTGTGTGTTTATTATATATATAATTTGTTTTAAAATAATTTGTAATCGATGATTTCTCGTCATATAACAGTAACACTATATGTTAGTGAGTTAAGTAAGTTACTTTCACTTTTGCTAAAGATAAGCAGTGACTGCGAGTGACAGTGACACGACATGGATACTTGCACTACAGAGGCATTTGTAATATGTTCCTATGTCAGATGATGACACGTTGAACTGTCATGCATCCACTAGCCTACCTAGTGGTGGTGTTTTGTTCTACAGCATCTAAAGTCAAGGTCCTTGTGCTGTATTTTCCTTACACTACAGTGAAAACGTTGCAGTGGCGCACTACAGCAGTTTTTGCAGCGGCCCTTTCACAATCCCACTCTGAGCCCACCAGCCATCTAAATGTCACAGAGTATACTGAAGCCTGAGATAACCAATGTATAATATGGAGTGTGCATTATATGTAGGGATGAGTTACCACTGACTGAGAGGACCAGCCTCTTACATGAACGTACAGGGAGTCACCGTTGAGTGAGAGGACTAGCCCCTTACATGAACGTACAGGAAGTCACCGTTGAGTGAGAGGACCAGCCTCTTACATGAACGTACAGGAAGTCACCGTTGAGTGAGAGGACCAGCCTCTTACATGAACGTACAGGGAGTCACCGTTGAGTGAGAGGACTAGCCTCTTACATGAACGTACAGGGAGTCACCGTTGAGTGAGAGGACCAGCCTCTTACATGAACATACCGGGAGTCACCGTTGAGTGAGAGGACCAGCCTCTTACATGAACGTACAGGGAGTCACCAGTGAGTAAGAGAACCAGTCTCTTACATGAATGTATAAAGAGTCATTAATGAGTGAGAGGACCAGCCTCTTTGATGACCGTTCATAGCCATCACTTCGTATAGTTGCTGCCGTAAGCCTATTAAACTGGCTAGGGGCACACTGACTTCTGTTCTTAAATGCACAGTATCGCATATAATGCTTACAAGATTTATTATCAAACTTCGCCAAACCAGACTACAACATCAAAGTTTAGCAGCTGAACACTGTGCAAAGGACCCAAAAATGTTCATATCCAGTGAAGGGCTTAGAGCTTACAAAATATTTAGTGACAGTGCAATTCACTGCTTAGTGAAACACTAATGGGGTAACTCAATCAACTCGGCGAAACGCATAAGCTATCGTTCAAAACCCCTCAAGGAAGGTTCCTTGATGTTGGTGAGGGGCTCTTGATTTAGGGAATTGGATCTGTGCTCCAGTTCCCCGAATTAAGCCTGAATGCCTTCCACATCCCCCCCCCCCAGGCGCTGTATAATCCTCCGGGTTTAGCGCTTCCCCCTTGATTACAATAATAATAATATCGTTCAAAAGAAGGCATAACTTTTAAACAACTAAAACCTGGTCACATCTATTTACTTTACACCAGCTACCCATGTTCACTTAGCAGCATATGGGTTCCTGACTGTTTAAAAGTGGCATCCAGGGAAAGGGGGTCAAGGTTCTGGTATGCACGGCGGCAAAATAACAGCTATTAACTTGTAAAGATAAATTGTATTAATAAGTGAAAGCTGCTAATATACACAAAGAGCAAAAACAAGCTAATAAAGTTGGTTGTAGAAAGCTGTTAGGAAGATATGCGATAACAGCTTTTTACGATAACTATGTTTATCAACGGTGCGCTACAACTCATTAAATATGCACAACAACTTGCTAGATACCGAGGTTGTAAGTCCAACTAACAAGTGGCTGCTACATGCTTGCTGCTATATGTGAAGCATTCAGCAAGCTACCCAACTGATCTATCTTGATATTTTCATAACAATAAGCTAACTGTATTTGCCTAAAAGTTATGCAGCATGCAAGGGCCAATTTGTGATGCGTTAATCCCAAATATGTCGGTCTGAGTTATGAAATATAGTCTGTGTTGTCCACTACATGATTCCAGAGATTTCAACCATCAGACAAACTGGAAAACACAGCTCTTAGCTCCTAAATTTACCTGGCTTATTAACTGTGTCTACTTAGGATCTAGCTAAAACTTTTTCTAGGTAAGATAACACTTTGTTTTGGTTTTTAACCCGGGGAAGGATTACCCAATAAAGTCAGTGCGTCATCGACGACTGTCTTGTTTCCACTGGAGTCTCTCTAATCTTGTTCCTCAGGATGCGACCCACAACAGTCGACTTAACATCTAGGGACTTACTCCTAGGTGAACAAGGGCAGCAGGTGCCCCTGTTCGATCCCCGTGTCGAGGATCAAACCACGAACACTTAGTATGTGAGGTGAGTGCGTTCTCAACTTAGCCTGATAAACACAACAAAAATTTTGGATGATCCCCAGAGCGACTTAATTTTAATGTAGAAACTAAATTAAAGACAGGCAGCCTGAAAACGAATGGAGACATGTTATCAGTGGAGGATCATGAATGGAGGAGACATGTTATCAGTGGAGGATCATGAATGGAGGAGACATGTTATCAGTGGAGGATCATGAATGGAGGAGACATGTTATCAGTGGAGGATCATGAATGGAGGAGACATGTTATCAGTGGAGGATCATGAATGGAGGAGGCATGTTATCAGTGGAGGAGACATGTTATCAGTGGAGGATCATGAATGGAGGAGACATGTTATCAGTGGAGGATCATGAATGGAGGAGACATGTTATCAGTGGAGGATCATGAATGGAGGAGACATGTTATCAGTGGAGGATCATGAATGGATGAGACATGTTATCAGTGGAGGATCATGAATGGAGGAGACATGTTATCAGTGGAGGATCATGAATGGAGGAGACATGTTATCAGTGGAGGATCATGAATGGAGGAGACATGTTATCAGTGGAGGATCATGAATGGAGGAGGCATGTTATCAGTGGAGGATCATGAATGGAGGAGACATGTTATCAGTGGAGGATCATGAATGGAGGAGACATGTTATCAGTGGAGGATCATGAATGGAGGAGGCATGTTATCAGTGGAGGATCATGAATGGAGGAGGCATGTTATCAGTGGAGGATCATGAATGGAGGAGACATGTTATCAGTGGAGGATCATGAATGGAGGAGGCATGTTATCAGTGGAGGATCATGAATGGAGGAGGCATGTTATCAGTGGAGGATCATGAATGGAGGAGGCATGTTATCAGTGGAGGATCATGAATGGAGGAGGCATGTTATCAGTGGAGGATCATGAATGGAGGAGGCATGTTATCAGTGGAGGATCATGAATGGAGGAGGCATGTTATCAGTGGAGGATCATGAATGGAGGAGGCATGTTATCAGTGGAGGATCATGAATGGAGGAGGCATGTTATCAGTGGAGGATCATGAATGGAGGAGGCATGTTATCAGTGGAGGATCATGAATGGAGGAGGCATGTTATCAGTGGAGGATCATGAATGGAGGAGGCATGTTATCAGTGGAGGATCATGAATGGAGGAGGCATGTTATCAGTGGAGGATCATGAGTGGAGGAGACATGTTATCAGTGGAGGATCATGAATGGAGGAGGCATGTTATCAGTGGAGGATCATGAATGGAGGAGGCATGTTATCAGTGGAGGATCATGAATGGAGGAGGCATGTTATCAGTGGAGGATCATGAATGGAGGAGGCATGTTATCAGTGGAGGATCATGAGTGGAGGAGGCATATCATTAATGGAGGGACCATGAGTAGAGGAGGCAGATTATCATTGGAGGGACCATGAATGGAGGAAGCAGATTATCAATGGAGGGACCATGAGTGGAGGAAGCAGATTATCAATGGAGGGACCATGAGTGGAGGAAGCAGATTATCAATGGAGGGACCATGAGTGGGGAAGACATGTTATTAATGGGGGAATGACAAGCGTGTAGAGGCGGAAGGGCGGTGCTTCTAGTGGCGTGCTGGCGCCCGTTACCTGCCACCCCCGCCCACACCACACCGTCCCCGCCCGCACACCCTCCCCGCCCACACCACATCCATCCTGACCACACATCCACCCCGCCCACACACATCCTGCTCACACCACCCATGCCGCCCACACCACATCCTCCACGCCCACGCCACACCTATCCCGCCCACACCACACCCACTGCCCATACCACACCCCACCCACACCACACCCATCCTGCCCACACACCTTCCCAGGAAGCTTTGTATGTCACTGCTAAAAAATTATTCCAATAGAGTGTCTGTATTGATGCCATGTTGAGAATAATTTGAAGCTGTCCCCCATTCTCTCTCTCTCTCTCTCTCTCTCTCTCTCTCTCTCTCTCTCTCTCTCTCTCTCTCTCTCTCTCTCTCTCTCTCTCTCTCTCTCTCTCTCTCTCTCTCTCTCTCTCTTTTACATAGGGTTTGACAAGGTTAAGGATCCCTAGCTTTATTGACAAGCTATTTACAGGTTAAGGATTCCTAACTTTATTGGCAAGCTAAGAGCTGTTACCTACATCAGCTCATTTGAAAGCATTTTTATTGTTATGAGACATACAAGTAGGGAACAGGGTGAAGTTGGAGCCATCTGTGGGCCAGCATTTTCATTTGGTCAACTGACTATCTCGTTGACATCATTATGCTGTACGAATGTGTTCCATACTCGAGTCATCCTAGGTATGTATGATCTCAGATGAAGTGATGTTCTGGAGAAGCGTACAGTCAGAGTGAAGTTGCTGCTTTCTGCCCGTCTTGTGGCATAAAAGCTTGTTTCTCGCTGTCCTCGAAGTGGATCCAAGTGTGGTACTTTGACAATATTGGCCTTGTACATAACAGTAAGGCCACCCACATCCCTCCTGTGTTGAAGGCTCTGCTGAAATGACAGGTCTATCCAGGATGGGTCCATGCGAGAGATGAGACGTCTTGGTCTGTTCTCTACTCTATCAAGCAGTCGCAGATGAGAGGGGGCAGGCAAACCAAGAAAGTGGAGCATACTCAAGGTGTGAGCGTACTTGTGCCTCGTACAGAATCTTGCAACCCCTACTGTCAAGCAGATGCGAGATACGGCGAAGTGCTGTAAGCTTCCTGGCTGCCTTGTTTGCAAGATTTACAACATGGTTCTTCATGGTTAGTTTGGAGTCAAATTTCACCCCTAGGATATCAACTTCTTCTCCAGGTGCCAACACCCTCCCATTCATCCTTACTATTGCACCAGCATTACCATCATGGTGCCTAGAGACCATCATCATTTGCGTTTTCTCGGGTGCAAATGTTACTTGCCATCTATTTCCCCAAGCTGATATAGCTCTTAGCTGGTGATTGATGTAGCTTAGAGCAGCTGGCAATTCTTCTCTTGGATAAGTGAATGTCAGTGTACAGTCGTCTGCATATGCATGGGATTCTGGGATGAGATGAAGAAGGTCGTTGAAGTAGACATTTCATAACAATGGTCCCAGCACGCTTCCTTGTGGAACACTTGCCCCAATAGGATGTCTTGCTGATTCCGTTCCATTGAGAACTACACTTACAGATCTACCATGAAGGTAATCACTGAGGAGACAGCCTGCAATTCCCAGTGCTTGAAGTTTTGCTAAGAGGCCCTGGTGCCACACCCGGTCGAAAGCACCAGCAATATCCAGTGCTACCACACAGCTGACTTTGGATTCATCCAGTGACTGGTGCTACTTAGTGGAGAGGTTTAACAACAGATCAGCAGCAGAGTAACCTTTCCTGAAGCCATATTGACGATCACAAAGTAGTGAGTGGTAGTCAAAAAACTGTCATTTGTCTTGAGATTATTGTCTCAAGGATCTTACCAGTGATTGACAGGAGTGACACTGGTCTGTAGTTGCTGATTTCTGCTCTGCTCTTCTTTTTGTGAACAGGGACTACATTTGCCTCTTTTCACAGAGAGGGCCATTTACACTGTACTAGGCAGTGCTGAAAGATGCGAGTTAGAGGTGCTGCTAGCTGGTCTGCACATCTCAGCAATCTTGGGCTCAACTTGTCTGGGCCCACAGCCTTTTCTTGGTCAAGCGATTTAAGAAGGAAATGCACCTCCTCCTGCCTTATTGTCACTCTCTCTCTCTCTCTCTCTCTCTCTCTCTCTCTCTCTCTCTCTCTCTCTCTCTCTCTCTCTCTCTCTCTCTCTCTCTCTCTCTCTCTCTCAAATTAAACTGGATTTTAAGTAAGAGATCTTAGGTTATAGCTTAAGAATATGCGGAGGTCCTGATTTGCACATAAGACCTCAGTGTACAAATAATGGAACAACACTGTATGGTACAGAACACAACACTATGGTACAGAACACAACACTATGGTACAGAACACAACACTACGGTACAGAACACCACAACACTGTATGGTACAGAACACACCACAACACTATGGTACAGAACACCACAACAACACTATATGGTACAGAACACAACACTGTATGGTACAGAACACCACAAGAACACTATGGTACAGAACACCACAACAACACTGTATGGTACAGAACACCACAACAACACTATGGTACAGAACGCCACAACAACACTGTATGGTACAGAACACCACAACAACACTGGTACAGAACACCACAACACTATGGTACAGAACACCACAACACTGTATGGTACAGAACACCACAACAACACTGTATGTAGAGTTGTGGATGAGTGGAACAAACTCCCGAGTAGAGTTATAGAGGCTAAAACGTTGTGTAGTTTTTAAAATAAGTTAGATAAATACATGAGTGGGTGTGAGTTGGACCTGACTAGCTTGTGTTACTAGGTCTGATGCCTTGCTTCTTCCTTAAGTGGAAGTGACCTGACTAGGTAGGTCATTGGGATAATCCTGGGAGAGGGACATGGACCTGCTTCGCATGGGTCAGTAGGCCTGCTGCGGTGTTCCTTCTTTCTTGTGTTCTTAGAACACCACAACACTGTATGGTACAGAGCACCACAGCACTATGGTACAGAACAGCACAACAACACTATGGTACAGAACACCACAACCCTGTATGGTACAGAACACCACAACACTGTATGGTACAGAACATCACAACACTATGGTACAGAACACCACAACCCTGTATGGTACAGAACACCACAACCCTGTATGGTACAGAACACCACAACACTGTATGGTACAGAACATCACAACACTATGGTACAGAACACCACAACAACACTGTATGGTACAGAACACCACAACCCTGTATGGTACAGAACATCACAACACTATGGTACAGAACACCACAACACTGTATGGTACAGAACACCACAACACTGTATGGTACAGAACACCACAACACTGTATGTTACAGAACATCACAACACTATGGTACAGAACACAACAACACTGTATGGTACAGGACACATTACTGTATGGTACAGAACACTATAACACTGTATGGTACAGAACACAGTACTGTATGATACAGAACACAATACTGTATAGTACAGAACACAACAACGACAACACTGTATGGTACAGAACACCATAACACTATGGTACAGAACACAACAACAATGTATGGTACAGAACACAACACTGTATGGTACAGAACACCATAACACTATGGTACAGAACACAATACTGTATGGTACAGAACACCATAACACTGTATGGTACAGAACACAACAACAACAACAACAATGTATGGTACAGAACACAACACTGTATGGTACAGAACACCATAATACTGTATGGTACAGAACACAATACTGTATAGTACAGAACACAACAACGACAACACTGTATGGTACATAACAACACTGACTTGTATACTGGCGAGGGTGACAGGCCCGGTGAGGTTGTTAAGGCTGAGGTTGAGTGCTAGGGGCTGACTGTCATGATGACCCTCATGCAGAAGGTCGTCTTGAAACTGGTCGTCCTGAAGGCTGTCATTGTCGTCTTCAGGTATGCTAGGTCCCTGTACCTCCAGGCCGTCCACTGCTCTCAGTCTGTTACCCGAGATGTCCTAGGAGGGCGAGAGAAACATATCCGCACGTTACTATGACCGTTTCATGCCAACATTCTATATTTGTACATGTATGGTATACAGTAGAGATAAGATGAAGAATTAGATACCTGTTGTACATGTGTTTAATTTTTAATCTAAATTTGCGTAACTATTCTGTATTTATGGCAGAATCAGTTCATTTTTTTTGTTTACCGAGAGAAACATTTTCTCGCTTGCACGTTTATAAGAATGATATTTAGTTATTTATACAGGCATGGGAAAAGAAACCAGCCAGTGGCAACTTGCTTAACTTAGATGTATGAGAGAGAGAGAGAAAGCGTATACAAACTATATCAAGAGGAGACAGGCGAAATACTTCGAGGCATACACAGTATACCTGGAGAGGGTTTCGGGGGTCAGCGTCCCCGCGGCCCGGTCTGTGACCAGGCCTCGCGGTTGATCAGGGTCTGATCAACCTGGCTGTTACTGCTGGCCGGAAGCAAACCGACGTACGAACCAAAGTCCCTCTGACTTTAGGTGCCTGTCCAGCGCCATCTTGAAGACAGCCAGGGGTTTAGTGATATTCCCCGTTACGTATACTGGGAAGCATGAACGTAAACCCAGGGCGAGCAAGACGAGGATGTCACAGGTATATCATGCTGCTATGTCTGAGGTGTTCACTTCTGTGAACCCTATTAATAAAGTGACCTGTCGCCCGACTCCCCTTTTCTACCTGCCCTCGCAACCCGTCTTCGCTCAGTGGGCAGGAGAGGTGTCAGGGTATCATGACACAGAGGCAGGAGGCAAAAGTTTTAATTTTTAACAGTGTATAAGGTCGTCATTTGAAGTTTGAAGTTTGTGTCAGAACACAGAGGCAAGAGACAAAGTGTCACAAGATAAAGTGGGTAGGAGGGGAGTCACAACACTGCGAATACGAGAGATTGTCACAGCACTGAGGGAAGGAGAGGTGTCACATCACAAAAGGCAGGAGAGGTGGTGTTACGACACAGAAGGCAGTGTCATATACAGAGAGGGTAGGAGAGATGGTGTCACAACACGCTGAGGACAGGATAGGTGGTGTCACAACACACTGAGGACAGGGTAAGTGGTGTCACAACACTGAGGACAGGATAAGTGGTGTCACAACAGTGAGAACAGGGTAAGTGGTGTCACAACATTGAGGACAGTATAAGTGGTGTCACAACACAGAACAGGGTAAGTGGTGTCACAACATTGAGGACAGTATAAGTGGTGTCACAACACAGTGAGAACAGGGTAAGTGGTGTCACAACACATTGAGGACAGTATAAGTGGTGTCACAACACAGTGAGAACAGGGTAAGTGGTGTCACAACATTGAGGACAGTATAAGTGGTGTCACAACACAGTGAGAACAGGGTAAGTGGTGTCACAACACAGTGAGAACAGGGTAAGTGGTGTCACAACACATTGAGGACAGTATAAGTGGTGTCACAACACAGTGAGAACAGGGTAAGTGGTGTCACAACACAGTGAGAACAGGGTAAGTGGTGTCACAAAAAATTGAGGACAGTATAAGTGGTGTCACAACACAGTGAGAACAGGGTAAGTGGTGTCACAACACATTGAGGACAGTATAAGTGGTGTCACAACACACTGAGGACAGGATAAGTGGTGTCACAACACAGTGAGGACAGGATAAGTGGTGTTACAACACACTGAGGACAGGATAAGTGGTGTCACAACACAGTGAGGACAGGATAAGTGGTGTCACAACACACTGAGGACAGGGTAAGTGGTGTTACAACACACTGAGGACAGGATAAGTGGTGTTACAACACACTGAGGACAGGATAAGTGGTGTCACAACACAGTGAGGACAGGATAAGTGGTGTCACAACACACTGAGGACAGGATAAGTGGTGTCACAACACACTGAGGACAGGATAAGTGGTGTCACAACACACTGAGGACAGGATAAGTGGTGTTACAACACACTGAGGACAGGATAAGTGGTGTTACAACACACTGAGGACAGGATAAGTGGTGTTACAACACACTGAGGACAGGATAAGTGGTGTCACAACACACTGAGGACAGGATAAGTGGTGTTACAACACACTGAGGACAGGATAAGTGGTGTTACAACACACTGAGGACAGGATAAGTGGTGTTACAACACACTGAGGACAGGATAAGTGGTGTCACAACACACTGAGGACAGGATAAGTGGTGTCACAACACACTGAGGACAGGATAAGTGGTGTTACAACACACTGAGGACAGGATAAGTGGTGTCACAACACACTGAGGACAGGATAAGTGGCGTCACAACACACTGAGGACAGTATAAGTGGTGTCACAACACACTGAGGACAGTATAAGTGGTGTCACAACACACTGAGGACAGGATAAGTGGTGTTACAACACACTGAGGACAGGATAAGTGGTGTCACAACACACTGAGGACAGGATAAGTGGTGTCACAACACACTGAGGACAGGATAAGTAGCGTCACAACACACTGAGGAC
This sequence comes from Cherax quadricarinatus, assembly GCF_038502225.1. Classification (NCBI taxonomy): domain Eukaryota; kingdom Metazoa; phylum Arthropoda; class Malacostraca; order Decapoda; family Parastacidae; genus Cherax; species Cherax quadricarinatus. The sequence goes on from NC_091308.1 coordinate 20,236,809, forward strand.
AGTATAAGTGGTGTCACAACACCTCAGGCTCACCAGTGTCCTCAGCTCCTCCATGGTGGTCAGTTCAGGGACGTCGGTGATGCGGTTATGGGCCAGTCTGAGGTGGGCGAGGGAGGGCAGGCCGCCCACGCCCGCGCCCACGCCCGTCAGCTGGTTGTACGACACGTCCAGCTCTACTAATCTGAAAGGGTAGATTACCACAAATTATGTTGGGTAGGTTCAGGTAGACCCATGTTGGGTAGGTTCAGGTAGACCCATGTTGGGTAGGTTCAGGTAGACCCATGTTGGGTAGGTTCAGGTAGACCCATGTTGGGTAGGTTCAGGTTGACCCATGTTGGGTAGGTTCAGGCAGACCCATGTTGGGTAGGTTCAGGTAGACCCATGTTGGGTAGGTTCAGGCAGACCCATGTTGGGTAGGTTCAGGCAGACCCATGTTGGGTAGGTTCAGGTAGACCCATGTTGGGTAGGTTCAGGCAGACCCATGTTGGGTAAGTTCAGGCAGACCCATGTTGGGTAGGTTCAGGCAGACCCATGTTGGGTAGGTTCAGGCAGACCCATGTTGGGTAGGTTCAGGTAGACCCATGTTGGGTAGGTTCAGGTAGACCCATGTTGGGTAGGTTCAGGTAGACCCATGTTGGGTAGGTTCAGGCAGACCCATGTTGGGTAGGTTCAGGTAGACCCATGTTGGGTAGGTTCAGGTAGACCCATGTTGGGTAGGTTCAGGTAGACCCATGTTGGGTAGGTTCAGGTAGAACCATGTTGGGTAGGTTCAGGTAGACCCATGTTGGGTAGGTTCAGGTAGACCCATGTTGGGTAAGTTCAGGCAGACCCATGTTGGGTAGGTTCAGGCAGACCCATGTTGGGTAGGTTCAGGTAGACCCATGTTGGGTAGGTTCAGGTAGACCCATGTTGGGTAGGTTCAGGTAGACCCATGTTGGGTAGGTTCAGGTAGACCCATGTTGGGTAGGTTCAGTTAGACCCATGTTGGGTAGGTTCAGGTAGACCCATGTTGGGTAGGTTCAGGTAGACCCATGTTGGGTAGGTTCAGGTAGACCCATGTTGGGTAGGTTCAGGTAGACCCATGTTGGGTAGGTTCAGGTAGACCCATGTTGGGTAGGTTCAGGTAGACCCATGTTGGGTAGGTTCAGGCAGACCCATGTTGGGTAGGTTCAGGTAGACCCATGTTGGGTAGGTTCAGGTAGACCCATGTTGGGTAGGTTCAGGTAGACCCATGTTGGGTAGGTTCAGGTAGACCCATGTTGGTTATGTTCAGGTAGACCCATGTTGGGTAGGTTCAGGTAGACCCATGTTGGGTAGGTTCAGGTAGACCAATGTTGGGTAGGTTCAGGTAGACCCATGTTGGGTAGGTTCAGGTAGACCCATGTTGGGTAGGTTCAGGTAGACCCATGTTGGGTAGGTTCAGGTAGACCCATGTTGGGTAGGTTCAGGTAGACCCATGTTGGGTAAGTTCAGGCAGACCCATGTTGGGTAGGTTCAGGCAGACCCATGTTGGGTAAGTTCAGGTAGACCCATGTTGGGTAGGTTCAGGTAGACCCATGTTGGGTAGGTTCAGGTAGACCCATGTTGGGTAGGTTCAGGCAGACCCATGTTGGGTAGGTTCAGGTAGACCCATGTTGGGTAGGTTCAGGTAGACCCATGTTGGGTAGGTTCAGGTTGACCCATGTTGGGTAGGTTCAGGTAGACCCATGTTGGGTAGGTTCAGGTAGACCCATGTTGGGTAGGTTCAGGTAGACCCATGTTGGGTAGGTTCAGGTAGACCCATGTTGGGTAGGTTCAGGTAGACCCATGTTGGGTAGGTTCAGGTAGACCCATGTTGGGTAGGTTCAGGTAGACCCATGTTGGGTAGGTTCAGGTAGACCCATGTTGGGTAGGTTCAGGTAGACCCATGTTGGGTAGGTTCAGGTAGACCCATGTTGGGTAGGTTCAGGTAGACCCATGTTGGGTAGGTTCAGGTAGACCCATGTTGGGTAGGTTCAGGTAGACCCATGTTGGGTAGGTTCAGGTAGACCCATGTTGGGTAGGTTCAGGTAGACCCATGTTGGGTAGGTTCAGGTAGACCCATGTTGGGTAGGTTCAGGTAGACCCATGTTGGGTAGGTTCAGGTAGACCCATGTTGGGTAGGTTCAGGTAGACCCATGTTGGGTAGGTTCAGGTAGACCCATGTTGGGTAGGTTCAGGTAGACCCATGTTGGGTAGGTTCAGGTAGACCCATGTTGGGTAGGTTCAGGTAGACCCATGTTGGGTAGGTTCAGGTAGACCCATGTTGGGTAGGTTCAGGTAGACCCATGTTGGGTAGGTTCAGGTAGACCCATGTTGGGTAGGTTCAGGTAGACCCATGTTGGGTAGGTTCAGGTAGACCCATGTTGGGTAGGTTCAGGTAGACCCATGTTGGGTAGGTTCAGGTAGACCCATGTTGGGTAGGTTCAGGTCAGACCCATGTTGGGTAGGTTCAGGTAGACCCATGTTGGGTAGGTTCAGGTAGACCCATGTTGGGTAGGTTCAGGTAGACCCATGTTGGGTAGGTTCAGGTAGACCCATGTTGGGTAGGTTCAGGTAGACCCATGTTGGGTAGGTTCAGGTAGACCCATGTTGGGTAGGTTCAGGTAGACCCATGTTGGGTAGGTTCAGGTAGACCCATGTTGGGTAGGTTCAGGTAGACCCATGTTGGGTAGGTTCAGGTAGACCCATGTTGGGTAGGTTCAGGTAGACCCATGTTGGGTAGGTTCAGGTAGACCCATGTTGGGTAGGTTTAGGCAGACCCATGTTGGGTAGGTTCAGGTAGACCCATGTTGGGTAGGTTCAGGTAGACCCATGTTGGGTAGGGTAGACCCATGTTGGGTAGGTTCAGGGAGACCCATGTTGGGTAGGTTCAGGTGGACCCATGTTGGGTAGGTTGACCCATGTTGGGTAGGTTCAGACCCATGTTGGGTAGGTTCAGTAGGTTCAGACCCATGTTGGGTAGGTTCAGGTAGACCCAGTTCAGGCAGACCCATGTTGGGTAGGTTCAGGTAGACCCATGTTGGGTAGGTTCAGGTAGACCCATGTTGGGTAAGTTCAGGCAGACCCATGTTGGGTAGGTTCAGGCAGACCCATGTTGGGTAGGTTCAGGTAGACCCATGTTGGGTAGGTTCAGGTAGACCCATGTTGGGTAGGTTCAGGTAGACCCATGTTGGGTAGGTTCAGGCAGACCCATGTTGGGTAGGTTCAGGTAGACCCATGTTGGGTAGGTTCAGGCAGACCCATGTTGGGTAGGTTCAGGTAGACCCATGTTGGGTAGGTTCAGGTAGACCCATGTTGGGTAGGTTCAGGTAGACCCATGTTGGGTAGGTTCAGGTAGACCCATGTTGGGTAGGTTCAGGTAGACCCATGTTGGGTAGGTTCAGGTAGACCCATGTTGGGTAGGTTCAGGTAGACCCATGTTGGGTAGGTTCAGGTAGACCCATGTTGGGTAGGTTCAGGTAGACCCATGTTGGGTAGGTTCAGGCAGACCCATGTTGGGTAGGTTCAGGTAGACCCATGTTGGGTAGGTTCAGGTAGACCCATGTTGGGTAGGTTCAGGTAGACCCATGTTGGGTAGGTTCAGGTAGACCCATGTTGGGTAGGTTCAGGTAGACCCATGTTGGGTAGGTTCAGGTAGACCCATGTTGGGTAGGTTCAGGTAGACCCATGTTGGGTAGGTTCAGGCAGACCCATGTTGGGTAGGTTCAGGTAGACCCATGTTGGGTAGGTTCAGGTAGACCCATGTTGGGTAGGTTCAGGTAGACCCATGTTGGGTAGGTTCAGGTAGACCCATGTTGGGTAGGTTCAGGTAGACCCATGTTGGGTAGGTTCAGGTAGACCCATGTTGGGTAGGTTCAGGTAGACCCATGTTGGGTAGGTTCAGGTAGACCCATGTTGGGTAGGTTCAGGTAGACCCATGTTGGGTAGGTTCAGGCAGACCCATGTTGGGTAGGTTCAGGCAGACCCATGTTGGGTAGGTTCAGGTAGACCCATGTTGGGTAGGTTCAGGTAGACCCATGTTGGGTAGGTTCAGGTAGACCCATGTTGGGTAGGTTCAGGCAGACCCATGTTGGGTAGGTTCAGGTAGACCCATGTTGGGTAGGTTCAGGTAGACCCATGTTGGGTAGGTTCAGGTAGACCCATGTTGGGTAGGTTCAGGCAGACCCATGTTGGGTAGGTTCAGGTAGACCCATGTTGGGTAGGTTCAGGTAGACCCATGTTGGGTAGGTTCAGGTAGACCCATGTTGGGTAGGTTCAGGTAGACCCATGTTGGGTAGGTTCAGGTAGACCCATGTTGGGTAGGTTCAGGCAGACCCATGTTGGGTAGGTTCAGGTAGACCCATGTTGGGTAGGTTCAGGTAGACCCATGTTGGGTAGGTTCAGGTAGACCCATGTTGGGTAGGTTCAGGTAGACCCATGTTGGGTAGGTTCAGGTAGACCCATGTTGGGTAGGTTCAGGCAGACCCATGTTGGGTAGGTTCAGGTAGACCCATGTTGGGTAGGTTCAGGCAGACCCATGTTGGGTAGGTTCAGGCAGACCCATGTTGGGTAGGTTCAGGTAGACCCATGTTGGGTAGGTTCAGGCAGACCCATGTTGGGTAGGTTCAGGTAGACCCATGTTGGGTAGGTTCAGGTAGACCCATGTTGGGTAGGTTCAGGCAGACCCATGTTGGGTAGGTTCAGGTAGACCCATGTTGGGTAGGTTCAGGCAGACCCATGTTGGGTAGGTTCAGGTAGACCCATGTTGGGTAGGTTCAGGCAGACCCATGTTGGGTAGGTTCAGGTAGACCCATGTTGGGTAGGTTCAGGTAGACCCATGTTGGGTAGGTTCAGGTAGACCCATGTTGGGTAGGTTCAGGTAGACCCATGTTGGGTAGGTTCAGGCAGACCCATGTTGGGTAGGTTCAGGTAGACCCATGTTGGGTAGGTTCAGGTAGACCCATGTTGGGTAGGTTCAGGTAGACCCATGTTGGGTAGGTTCAGGTAGACCCATGTTGGGTAGGTTCAGGCAGACCCATGTTGGGTAGGTTCAGGCAGACCCATGTTGGGTAGGTTCAGGTAGACCCATGTTGGGTAGGTTCAGGTAGACCCATGTTGGGTAGGTTCAGGTAGACCCATGTTGGGTAGGTTCAGGTAGACCCATGTTGGGTAGGTTCAGGTAGACCCATGTTGGGTAGGTTCAGGTAGACCCATGTTGGGTAGGTTCAGGCAGACCCATGTTGGGTAGGTTCAGGTAGACCCATGTTGGGTAGGTTCAGGTAGACCCATGTTGGGTAGGTTCAGGTAGACCCATGTTGGGTAGGTTCAGGTAGACCCATGTTGGGTAGGTTCAGGTAGACCCATGTTGGGTAGGTTCAGGTAGACCCATGTTGGGTAGGTTCAGGTAGACCCATGTTGGGTAGGTTCAGGTAGACCCATGTTGGGTAGGTTTAGGCAGACCCATGTTGGGTAGGTTCAGGTAGACCCATGTTGGGTAAGTTCAGGCAGACCCATGTTGGGTAGGTTCAGGTAGACCCATGTTGGGTAGGTTCAGGCAGACCCATGTTGGGTAGGTTCAGGTAGACCCATGTTGGGACAGGAAATAGAGATTAACATGATCTCGTTTAAATTAAATTTAGGTTTAACCTGAAGGGAGGGTGGCCAGGGTGGTGACGTACCTGGCCAAGGTGACCAGGGTGCTGACGTACCTGGCCAAGGTGACCAGGGTGCTGACGTACCTGGCCAAGGTGGCCAGGGTGGTGACGTACCTGGCCAAGGTGGCCAGGGTGCTGACGTACCTGGCCAAGGTGGCCAGGGTGGTGACGTACCTGGCCAAGGTGGCCAGGGTGCTGACGTACCTGGTCAAGGTGGCCAGGGTGGTGACGTACCTGGCCAAGGTGGCCAGGGTGGTGACGTACCTGGCCAAGGTGGCCAGGGTGCTGACGTACCTGGTCAAGGTGGCCAGGGTGCTGACGTACCTGGTCAAGGTGACCAGGGTGCTGACGTACCTGGCCAAGGTGGCCAGGGTGGTGACGTACCTGGCCAAGGTGACCAGGGCGGTGACGTACCTGGCCAAGGTGACCAGGGTGCTGACGTACCTGGTCAAGGTGGCCAGGGTGGTGACGTACCTGGCCAAGGTGGCCAGGGTGCTGACGTACCTGGCCAAGGTGACCAGGGTGCTGACGTATCTAGTGAGGGTGGCCAGGGTGGTGACGTACCTGCTGAGAGTGGCAAAGGTGACGAAACTAGTGAGGGTGGCCAGGACGGTGACGTACCTGGTGAGGGAGGCCAGGGTGGTGACGTACCTGGTGAAGGTGTCCAGGACGGTGACGTACCTGGTGAAGGTGGCCAGGACGGTGACGTACCTGGTGAGGATGGCCAGGGCGGTGACGTACCTAGTGAGGGTGACCAGGGTGGTGACGTACCTGATGAGAGTGTCCAGGGTGGTGACGTACCTGGTGAGGGTGGCCAGGACGGTGACGTACCTGGTGAGGGTGGCCAGGGTGATGACGTACCTGATGAGAGTGGCCAAGGTGACGAACCTAGTGAGGGTGGCTAGGACGGTGACGTACCTGGTGAGGGTGGCCAGGGCGTGGGGGAGGGCGTGAAGGAGGTTGTGCGCGAGGGAGAGGCGTGCGAGGGCCGGGAGCTTGAGTAGACACCCGGGGAACTCCTGCAGACGGTTACTGGCCAGCACCACCACCTAGAAGAATGCAAGTTAGAGAGCTACTCCTCTATAAGGTAATCAGGGAAGCTTGGGACTCCTCTATAAGGTGATCAGGGAAGCTTGGGACTCCTCTATAAGGTGATCAGGGAAGCTCGGGACTCCTCTATAAGGTGATCATGGAAGCTCGGGACTCCTCTATAAGGTGATCAGGGAAGCTCGGGACTCCTATATAAGGTGATCAGGGAAGCTTGGGACTCCTCTATAAGGTGATCAGGGAAGCTCGGGACTCCTCTATAAGGTGATCAGGGAAGCTCGAGACTCCTCTATAAGGTGATCAGGGAAGCTCGGGACTCCTCTATAAGGTGATCAGGGAAGCTCGGGACTCCTATATAAGGTGATCAGGGAAGCTCGAGACTCCTCTATAAGGTGATCAGGGAAGCTCGGGACTTCTCTATAAGGTGATCAGGGAAGCTCGAGACTCCTCTATAAGGTGATCAGGGAAGCTCGGGACTCCTCTATAAGGTGATCAGGGAAGCTCGGGACTCCTCTATAAGGTGATCAGGGAAGCTCGAGACTCCTCTATAAGGTGATCAGGGAAGCTCGAGACTCCTCCATAAGGTGATCAGGGAAGCTCGAGACTCCTCTATAAGGTGATCAGGGAAGCTCGGGACTCCTCTATAAGGTGATCAGGGAAGCTCGAGACTCCTCTATAAGGCGATCAGGGAAGCTCGGGACTCCTCTATAAGGTGATCAGGGAAGCTCGAGACTCCTCTGTAAGGTGATCAGGGAAGCTCGAGACTCCTCTATAAGGTGATCAGGGAAGCTCGAGACTCCTCTATAAGGTGATCAGGGAAGCTCGAGACTCCTCTATAAGGTGATCAGGGAAGCTCGAGACTCCTCTATAAGGTGATCAGGGAAGCTCGGGACTCCTCTATAAGGTGATCAGGGAAGCTCGAGACTCCTCTATAAGGTGATCAGGGAAGCTCGAGACTCCTCTATAACGTGATCAGGGAAGCTCGAGACTCCTCTATAAGGTGATCAGGGAAGCTCGGGACTCCTCTATAAGGTGATCAGGGAAGCTCGAGACTCCTCTATAAGGTGATCAGGGAAGCTCGGGACTCCTCTATAAAGTGATCATGGAAGCTTGGGACTCCTCTGTAAGGTGATCAGGGAAGCTTGGGACTCCTATATAAGGTGATCAGGGAAGCTTGGGACTCCTCTATAAGGTGATCAGGGAAGCTTGGGACTCCTATATAAGGTGATCAGGGAAGCTTGGGACTCCTCTGTAAGGTGATCAGGGAAGCTCGGGACTCCTCTGTAAGGTGATCAGGAAAGCTCGGGACTCCTATATAAGGTAATCAGGGAAGCTTGGGACTCCTCTATAAGGTGATCAGGGAAGCTTGGGACTCCTATATAAGGTGATCAGGGAAGCTTGGGACTCCTCTGTAAGGTGATCAGGGAAGCTCGGGACTCCTCTATAAGGTGATCAGGGAAGCTCGGGACTCCTATATAAGGTGATCAGGGAAGCTTGGGACTCCTCTATAAGGTGATCAGGGAAGCTTGGGACTCCTATATAAGGTGATCAGGGAAGCTTGGGACTCCTCTGTAAGGTGATCAGGGAAGCTCGGGACTCCTCTATAAGGTGATCAGGGAAGCTCGGGACTCCTATATAAGGTGATCAGGGAAGCTTGGGACTCCTCTGTAAGGTGATCAGGGAAGTACGGGACTCCTATATAAGGTAATCAAGGAAGCTCGAGACTCCTCTGTAAGGTGATCAGGGAAGCTCGGGACTCCTATATAAGGTGATCAGGGAAGCTTGGGACTCCTCTATAAGGTGATCAGGGAAGCTCGGGACTCCTATATAAGGTGATCAGAGAAGCTTGGGACTCCTCTATAAGGTGATCAGGGAAGCTTGGGACTCCTATATAAGGTGATCATGGAAGCTTGGGACTCCTCTGTAAGGTGATCAGGGAAGCTCAGGACTCCTCTATAAGGTGATCAGGGAAGCTCGGGACTCCTATATAAGGTGATCAGGGAAGCTTGGGACTCCTCTGTAAGGTGATCAGGGAAGCTCGGGACTCCTATATAAGGTAATCAGGGAAGCTCGAGACTCCTCTGTAAGGTGATCAGGGAAGCTCGGGACTCCTCTATAAGGTGATCAGGGAAGCTCGGGACTCCTCTATAAAGTGATCATGGAAGCTTGGGACTCCTCTGTAAGGTGATCAGGGAAGCTTGGGACTCCTATATAAGGTGATCAGGGAAGCTTGGGACTCCTCTATAAGGTGATCAGGGAAGCTTGGGACTCCTATATAAGGTGATCAGGGAAGCTTGGGACTCCTCTGTAAGGTGATCAGGGAAGCTCGGGACTCCTCTGTAAGGTGATCAGGAAAGCTCGGGACTCCTATATAAGGTAATCAGGGAAGCTTGGGACTCCTCTATAAGGTGATCAGGGAAGCTTGGGACTCCTATATAAGGTGATCAGGGAAGCTTGGGACTCCTCTGTAAGGTGATCAGGGAAGCTCGGGACTCCTCTATAAGGTGATCAGGGAAGCTCGGGACTCCTATATAAGGTGATCAGGGAAGCTTGGGACTCCTCTATAAGGTGATCAGGGAAGCTTGGGACTCCTATATAAGGTGATCAGGGAAGCTTGGGACTCCTCTGTAAGGTGATCAGGGAAGCTCGGGACTCCTCTATAAGGTGATCAGGGAAGCTCGGGACTCCTATATAAGGTGATCAGGGAAGCTTGGGACTCCTCTGTAAGGTGATCAGGGAAGTACGGGACTCCTATATAAGGTAATCAAGGAAGCTCGAGACTCCTCTGTAAGGTGATCAGGGAAGCTCGGGACTCCTATATAAGGTGATCAGGGAAGCTTGGGACTCCTCTATAAGGTGATCAGGGAAGCTCGGGACTCCTATATAAGGTGATCAGGGAAGCTTGGGACTCCTCTATAAGGTGATCAGGGAAGCTTGGGACTCCTATATAAGGTGATCATGGAAGCTTGGGACTCCTCTGTAAGGTGATCAGGGAAGCTCAGGACTCCTCTATAAGGTGATCAGGGAAGCTCGGGACTCCTATATAAGGTGATCAGGGAAGCTTGGGACTCCTCTGTAAGGTGATCAGGGAAGCTCGGGACTCCTATATAAGGTAATCAGGGAAGCTCGAGACTCCTCTGTAAGGTGATCAGGGAAGCTCGGGACTCCTATATAAGGTGATCAGGGAAGCTTGGGACTCCTCTATAAGGTGATCAGGGAAGCTTGGGACTCCTATATAAGGTGATCAGGGAAGCTTGGGACTCCTCTGTAAGGTGATCAGGGAAGCTTGGGACTCCTCTATAAGGTGATCAGGAAAGCTCGGGACTCCTATATAAGGTGATCAGGGAAGCTTGGGACTCCTCTATAAGGTGATCAGGGAAGCTTGGGACTCCTGTATAAGGCGATCAGAGAAGCTTGGGACTCCTCTGTAAGGTGATCAGGGAAGCTCGGGACTCCTCTATAAGGTGATCAGGGAAGCTCGGGACTCCTATATAAGGTGATCAGGGAAGCTTGGGACTCCTCTGTAAGGTGATCAGGGAAGTTCGGGACTCCTATATAAGGTAATCAGGGAAGCTCGAGACTCCTCTGTAAGGTGATCACGGAAGCTCGGGACTCCTATATAAGGTGATCAGGGAAGCTTGGGACTCCTCTATAAGGTGATCAGGGAAGCTCGGGACTCCTATATAAGGTGATCAGGGAAGCTTGGGACTCCTCTGTAAGGTGATCAGGGAAGCTTGGGACTCCTCTGTAAGGTGATCAGGGAAGCTCGGGACTCCTCTATAAGGTGATCAAGGAAGCTCGGGACTCCTATATAAGGTGATCAGGGAAGCTTGGGACTCCTCTGTAAGGTGATCAGGGAAGGTCGGGACTCCTATGTAAGGTAATCAGGGAAGCTCGAGACTCCTCTGTAAGGTGATCAGGGAAGCTCGGGACTCCTATATAAGGTGATCAGGGAAGCTTGGGACTTTTCTATAAGGTGATCAGGGAAGCTTGGGACTCCTATATAAGGTGATCAGGGAAGCTTGGGACTCCTCTGTAAGGTGATCAGGGAAGCTCGGGACTCCTCTATAAGGTGATCAGGGAAGCTCTGGACTCCTATATAAGTGATCAGGGAAGCTTGGGACTCCTCTATAAGGTGATCAGGGAAGCTCGGGACTCCTCTATAAGGTGATCAGGGAAGCTCGGGACTCCTCTATAAGGTGATCAGGGAAGCTCGGGACTCCTCTATAAGGTGATCAGGGAAGCTCGGGACTCCTCTATAAGGTGATCAGGGAAGCTTGGATTTATATGGTTATCAATGCAGATTGAATCTTCTGTGTGTACGGTGATCATGTTAACAATTATTTTGACTGGCAGGCCACATGACCAACATATGTTGCTTATATGTGCTACGCAAGCCACACACTCGCCGACGCAAAACAATTATTATACGTAAGGGGAAGCGGTAAACCCATAGGAAAATTGGGAGGTGATCACGTTCGATTGAAGGAGGAGGAGAATGTAAAATTATAAGTGGTCAGAGTCATGTCTTTCATCATTCTGAAATAGAAACGTTTTGGTTTTGCTTTTAGTCCATGATGACACTCTTCAGGTCACTTGTTCTATCTAGGCTGGAATATTGCTGCACACTAACACCACCTTTCAAGGCAGGTGAAATTGCTGACCTAGAAAATGTACAGAGAACCTTCACGGCGCGCATAACTGCGATAAAATACCTCAATTACTGGGAACGCTTGAAGTTCCTAAACCTGTACTCCCTGGAACGCAGGCGGGAGAGATACATGATTATATACACCTGGAAAATCCTAGAGGGACTAGTACCGAACTTGCACACGAAAATCACTCACTAAAAAAGCAAAAGACTTGGCAGACGATGCAACATCCCCCCAATGAAAAGCAGGGGTGTCACTAGCACGTTAAGAGACTATATAATAAGTGTCAGGGGCCCGAGACTGTTCAACTGCCTCTCAGCATACATAAGGGGGATTACCAATAGACCCCTGGCAGTCTTCAAGCTGGCACTGGACAAGCACCTAAAGTCGGTACCTGACCAGCCGGGCTGTGGCTCGTACGTTGGTTTGCGTGCAGCCAGCAGTAACAGCCTGGTTGATCAGGCTCTGATCCACCAGGAGGCCTGGTCACAGACCGGGCCGCGGGGGCGTTGACCCCCGGAATTCTCTCCAGGTAAACTCCAGTCTCACTTTTAGTACGCAGACACGCACTCGTCCGAGATTTATCTAAAAGAGTTTCCAGATCTTCCTGCTCTGAATGACCAACACTGGAGGCACTATTAAATTTTCCTTAATTGCTTGAAATAGTGATGGGCCGGACAGCATTCCTTGGCGCACAAGACATGGTCCCTGGGCCGTGTCTTGCTCACCCTTGTTCCAGAGTGATCAAGTCAGAATTGAATCACCTTCTCAGGTTATTTGGTTGAGACTGAAACTGGGACTATTTGGTGATCTGGGAAGCCTTGAGCAAATCTGCAAGTATTAAAGGATAACATAGGTGACACAGCATGTTTTATATATGAAAATGAGGGAGAGACTTATAGTATTGAGCTGCTTTGTATGTGTAGAAAGCACATTGTCCATAAGACGTTTGAAATTCACCAACACTTAAGAAGTCCTCTACGTTATATAGCCTATACTTCCTCAGAAAAAAAATAATAGGCAAAACATATGTAGCTGAAGTATGAGTACGAGCAAAATTGAGCCAATTTCAAATAAAAAAAAAACAGTAATCCGGGAAACTGTCAGTAAAGAGTATGGCAGACGTGCAAGTTGGGGGAAATAACGTGTTCGACTGCATCGTTACTATATTACCCCCAGGCCACTCTGACCACAGCCGTTAGTATAATTATTAACTACATTGAGTACAGAATTTAGTTTCGCAATTTTATGAATATTTTAGAAAAAAGTTCACGAAATAGAAACAGGATAATATGACGGATTTTTGGAGGATGGGCCAGAATTATAGCTTTGAGTGCCGAAAACTAAATATAAAGAAATATGTGTTCCGTAACTAGAGGTAGAGAGTTACTGAATGAAAAATAATAAATTTAGATCTATTTTACATACTTATGGCTTCCTAATTCATCACGTAGGGCAGGATACAGAGTCAGATCAGATATTCACTCGGGTATAAACTCGAAAATGCAACCTTTCGTAAGATAAAATAAGTTCTTCAAATAATTTATTTTTTCAAAGTGCTCCCGAGGTCACTGCTTTCATTGAGCAATGTAAGAGATTTTCTAGATTTTTTATGGTTGTGGCAAGCAGCAAGTTATCCTAAACAAAACTTCACTGAAAATGTAAACAAAGTACTTACATTAATAATATGTTTAGATACAGTTTCAGTTTTGTTTTGTTTAAAACTACTTCTGCCTGTCTCTCCAGTATGCGAACACTGCAGAGAAAAAATAGCATTCCTAACCTAACATAATCTTACCTAACCAACCAGTGAACCAAACAGTGGCTAAGTAAAGGGTAAGATACTCAAAACACACTACTTCATCTATAATGACGTTATGATGAGTATTGCAAGTGTTCATCCTGCCACTCTACTCACAGTAACTGCTGCTGTGCTCTCTCACTTCCTCCAGGAGCTGTTGTTCACGTATTGAACACTATACTAAAGCAAGAGGCCTTTACTAGCTCTAGTTACGAAATACTTTAAATAAGGCAATAAGAACCTAATATTTAATTTTTAGTGAATATCCCAATCATATTTTATATAATCTTAAATACGCATGAGGTAGCAGCAGCAACTTAAGTACCTACCATCTTTTACTTTCACGTGAGAGACAGGTTTCCAATATGCACTAATCACAAACATGACTTTCCCTCGGAACTTTTTTTTTTTGGTTCTAAGGAAATATAAAATATATATATAGCTCCTCAATCCTTACATTCACAAGAATTATTAGTACACTAATAGCACAGGAGGCCTGGTCACAGACCGGGCCGCGGGGGCGTTGACCTCCGGAACTCTCTCCAGGTAAACATGTTAAAATGTATGTTGCAACTGTAATTATAGTGATAAGACTGCGGCTGTGTACTGACCTGCAGCTGCTGGAAGTGCTTGAGGTGATGAAGTGCACCAAGAGTCCTGGATGTTACGGTCCTCACTCCACCCTCAATCTCCACACTCTCACTCTCGCTCCCGCTCTCACTCTCCTCGACACCTGAAGAACTGCTGCTCTCTTCATGTCTAGCTCTCACTCCTTCCTCACTCTTGTGTCTCTCTCGTTCCCTCACTGTACTCTCCACTACATCCTTGAGTGAAGGCTTCTTCAAGGCTATCTGAGGTGTATTAGCATCAATAGTGAGTGTTTTATATGTGAAAGGCACACCCTCCTCGCTTTTCCCTACAAGAAGTCTCTCGGTTATTGCCTTACGAAATCGTAATCTAGCTTCGAGTTCTTCTGCGAGACTTCCAAACACAGGACTCTGTTTTGTTTCTGGGTGAGCAGTTTTATCTGTCTGAAAGCCAGACTTGGTAGTCCCTGATTCTGTGGCTGGCTCACTCCTGAGGACCTCGTCTTCTATTGGGTCAGAGGGCACTCCAGAATCACCACTTAGTACCTCATCTTCGCCTAGTTGCCGGAGGCTATCATTCGCTTGCTGCTGCCCTCCACCACCGGAGGGCTCCCGGGGCTCAGGGTGAGCCTGGCGGCGGAGTCGATCCCTTCTTCTCCTGCCACGACCCACCTGACGCTTCTTTGAGGTGGTAGTTGAGGAAGTTGGGTTAAGTAGATTGTGGGAGAGATTTATGCTGATCAGATGGAGGCTAGAGAAGAGGGCGGTGGGCAGGCGCTCTAGATGTCTGCCGGAGAGGTCAACTTCAGCCCGCCTCAGAATCTCTCCTTCCGCTGCTCCTCCTGCAGGCTGGTGGGGATACAATGACGTTATGAGAAACTAGGTTGAGAACACATTATTTCAGTTAGACAGGCTAAATATATATTTTCTTTCTGAATATTATTATATTTGGAAGCCATTAATTATCACATTCACACACACATATGCATCACTGACATGTATAGTATGCAGTCATGGAGAATATTACCAGGAGAAGAGTGATGGAGCACCTAGAAAGGAATGGGATTATACATGATAATCAGCACGATTTCAGGGAAGGGAAATCGTGTGTCACAAACCTTCTGGAGTTTTACGACAAGGTGACAGAAATAAGACGAGAAAGAGAGAGAGAGTGGTGAGTAGCTTGCCTTTTCATGGACTGTAAGAAAGTTTTCGACACAGTTAAACACAAGAGATTAGTGCAAAAGCTAGAAGAGCAGGCAGGAATAACACGAAAGGCACTGCAGTGAATCAGAGAATCCCTGACAGGAAGGAAACAAGAGTGACAGTACGTGACGAGGTGTCAGAGTGGGCGCATGTGACGAGTGGGGTTCCAAAGGGGTCAGTCCTAAGGCCGGTACTGTTTCTGGTATATGTGAATGACATGACAGAAGGAATAGATTTAGAGGTATCCCTGTTTGCAGACGAAGTGAAACTGATACGAAGAATTCAAATGAATGAGGATCAGACAGAACTAAAAAGGGATCTGGAGAGGCTGCAAGCCTGGTTCAGCAACTGGCTTCTGGAGTTTAACCCCACCAATTGCAAAGCCATGAAGATTGAGGAAGGTCAAAGAAGACCGCAGACAGAGTACAGGCTAGGGGGAACCAAAAAAAGCAAATCTCACACAAAGAAAGGGATCTTGGGGTGAATATAATTACGAGCACATATCCGGAGGTGCACATCAACCAAATAACAGCTGAAGCACACAGGTGCCTAGCAAACCTAAGAATAGCGCTTGGACACCTTAGTAAGAAACCGTTCAAGACCCTGTCCACCGTGTACGTCAGGCCATATTGGAATATGCAGCACCAGTATAGACCCTACACCTGGTGAAGCACGTCAAGAAATTAGAGAAAATGCAAAGGTTTGCAAGAAGACTAGTTCCAGAGCTAATGCTTATGTGCTATGAGGAGAGGTAAAGGACGATCAAACTGACCACACTGGAGACAGGAGGGATAGGGAGGACATGATAACGACATATAAAATACTGAGAATTGACAAGGTGGATATAGACAATGTTTCAGAGATGGGATACAGCAACATGAAGTCGCAACTGGAATTTGAAAACTCAGATTAGTTACAGGGATGTTAGGAAGCATTTCTTCAGTCACAGGGTTGTCAGGAAATGGAATAATCTGGAGAGTGACATAGTTTAGGCAGAATCCATACATAACTTTAAGAAGAAATACGAAAATTCTCATGGAGCAGGTAGAGTGGACCTAGTAGCGACTAGCGAGAAGGCGGGGCCAGGACCTGTGAATCGACCCTTGCAACCACAAATAAGTGAGTACAAACATGTAAGTATACACACACATATGCAGAACAAGCCACGTGAGATAGAAATCTTTAGCTCAAGATCTTTCGCACTCTGTACATCGCCTGGAGCTATGCAATGTTGCAAGGCTAGCAATAGATATTGAGGAAAAATTCTGTCCCAGTTTGGTGTGTGAGTGCCCTCCGCGCCTCAACCACCCCCACCCGTCCCCTGTCTCCCATTACAGGGAGGAGAGATAGGAGCCTCACAAGTTTACAGATAGCTAGGTAAGTTTATTCGGGTATACAGAGTTACAGTGATTATCATACATAGCAGCATATGTGTAAAAACCTAGGGTAACCCAAAAAAGTTAGAATGATTTATTTCCATTGGGGGCCTTGTGATAATTATTATTTATATTTAAAAGTTAAAAACAGGTAAGTATCTTAACTTTGTAAAAGCAGTTACAATAAAAGAAGATATGCTCGGGGAGAGGTAAAGCTGGTTATTTTCATACAAGAAATCACTCTCTTCCTATTCTGCAGCCTTATTCACGAGGTACATTTTGGCTCTTCTTGAACTGGCTCATGCTATGACAGGCTTTAACATATAATAATAATAATATCTTTATTTATTGCAAGTACATGCACATGGTATACAGGCCTAGCTGACATCAATGATATACTACTAGTATATAGAAAGCCCCCTTGTTATGCTGAACATTTCGGGAAATTAGGTCAGTGTCCCAGGATGTGACCCACACTAGTCGACTAACACCCAGGTATCCATTTTACTGATGGGGAACATAGACAACCGGTAGAAAGAAACACGCCCAGTGTTTCTACTCTGGCTGTTGGTTAAAGCGAGAGCTTTAACCAACAGCCAGAGAGCTTTAACCAACAGCCAGAGAGCTTTAACCAACAGCCAGAGAGTTTTAACCAACAGCGAGAGCTTTAACCAACAGGCCACCAGAGCCTATGCAGGCAGTCTATTCCACTCTTTTATTGCAGTACAGAAAAATGCCTTTGACTGTAGGTACTGCAAAGTACCTACAGTCAGTAATTTAGCTTGAGTTTATTTACTCTGTTTTCAACATTCAGCATGTCCAGTTGTTGTAATTCATTCATTCTGGCAAACATGCTCTCTTGGACCCAGGTCCAGAATGAATCTCACCATTTTGTTCTGGGTGATTTGTAGCCTATCTTTCATTTTTTTTGTTTGTTAAGGCAGAGTACCATGAAAAGCAAGAGTATTGTATAATACATTGTATGAGTGCTAGACATGGGTCCTGTGAGCTTCAGTAGGTACACACTGCGCCTACGGAATAATAAGGAATAGCAGTAGTCAGCTCAAAAGCGCATTTTAATCGACATCATCTAACCTAGTGACGCATGGAATCATTTTATCTGAGTAGTAAATGCGTCCACATACTCAGGCTTTATGTAACTTTAGATATTAAACGAATGAGATGTGTTGTGTGTGTCACCCTATACGTACGAGAATGTTCCAGAAGGTGCTGTCTACAAAGATCCCTACATATGTACCTACCCTGCTCCAAAATCATTGCAATGTTTCATAATCCCAGGACCCCAGAGGCGATAAGTCTATCTGCCCGACCTCCCTAGACTATTCTAGGAAACTCACATATATGTTATCCTAGGAAACTCGCACATATGTTACTATCTATATTGCATAAACCTGCGTAACTCCACTCGTATGCAGGGTCTAAATAGACTAACTACTACCATTAACTACTTATTACAATATACCTGGAGAGAGTTTACCTGGAGAGAGTTTCGGGGGTCAACGCCCCCGCGGCCCGGTCTGTGACCAGGCCTCCTGGTGGATCAGCGCCTGATCAACCAGGCTGTTGCTGCTGGCTGCACGCAAACCAACGTACGAGCCACAGCCCGGCTGATCAGGAACTGACTTTAGGTGCTTGTCCAGTGCCAGCTTGAAGACTGCCAGGGGTCTGTTGGTAATCAAAATAGTACTACTATCTTCCTATTATAGTATTACATCAAACCAGTATCAGAAATATTTGTTTAGAAATGACAGGAGCATATTCTCACCTCCACCAACCTAGGGGAGATAGTGCACTTTCTTGAAAAGACCATATATGGTGATACGGACAGCGAGTGTAGAACAGTCTATCACAGTTTACCCTCAAAACGGAAACCGAGAAACTGAACACTAACACAGGCATACTCACCAACCTACGGGGATGTTGATTTTAAACCTCCCCGACATACCCTATTTTCGACACAGACGGGTGGGATCTCAGAAGGGCAAAACGTGAAGAACAGGTGTGGAGAACACTGGTCTAACATCACCCAAGCCTCACGTGGACTTGTTACATAATGTTCACTCAGAGGATTTTGTATAGCATCCTTGCTTAAGATTGTGCATAATTGACTCTACTAGTTAGCTGTCGAGTTTGTACATTCCATCATTTGAATTATATAAGGCATTCCTATCATGTTTGATGAGAGGATTCAGTTATGTTCCTTTCCATAACAAAACTATTGGGTACAATGACCTGAGCTGCTGCCCACCCCGGTAGATGACTGCAAGTACTAATGTGATTAAAGATTGCATTTGACTCCTGACCCTTACCCAGTACTGACGTTGGGCTAATCTAATTTCAAGTTGTTTACCTGTCTGCCCGACATATGACAGAGAGCAGAGTGTGCATGGGACCTTGTAAACAACGCCAACAATGTTGGATGGTGCATTCTTAATCAACTTTAGCTTCACTGTTCCGATGTTCTATATTGAGGTTTTTTAATGCACCACTCAGGCTGGCCATATTCTCACTGTAAGGCAGAACCATTATATTTTTCCTGGGAGGTACTTCCCTAGGTTCAGTCCTGTATGAAGTCTTCTTGGCTGCCAATAACGTCTTCTCAACAAAATCCCAAGGAATAATAATAATCTGTAAGGTCAACATTATTTTTAATATGAGCATCTGAATTCTTTCCACCCATGGGAGTTAGCTATTTGACTAGCCTTTTGGATAGGTTGTATACAGTCAAGCCTATTGAACTTATAGGACGGGCTGGCGTCCCTGGTTTATGGGTCTTAATTAATCCATAAAGATACGGTAGAGTTGCTAGCCTTACAATATTGCATATCTCCTGACGACGCACAGAGTGCGAAAGATCTTGAGTTAAAGATTCCATCCCCATGTGGCTTGTTCTGCATTGTTAAGATAGCCTGTTTGAGTGTATTGCACACACACACACGCACACACACACACACACACACACACACACACACACACACACACACACACACACACACACACACACACACACACACACACACACACACACACACACACACACACACAGTTTTATGATAAAGTAACAGAAGTAAGACACGAGAGGGAGGGGTGGGTTGATTGCATCTTTTTGGACTGCAAGAAGGCCTTTGACACAGTTCCTCGCAAGAGATTAGTGCAGAAGCTAGAGGATCAGGCGCATATAACGGGAAGGGCACTGCAGTGGATCAGAGAATACCTGACAGGGAGGCAACAACGAGTCATGGTACGTGATGAGGTATCACAGTGGGCACCTGTGACGAGCGGGGTCCCACAGGGGTCGGTCCTAGGACCAGTGCTATTTTTGGTATATGTGAATGACATAATGAAAGAGTTAGACTCAGAAGTGTCCCTGTTCGCAGATGATGCGAAGTTGATGAGGAGAATTAAATCAGATGAGGATAAGACAGGACTTCAAAGAGACCTGGACAGACTGGACACCTGGTCCAGCAGCTGGCTTCTCGAATTTAACCCCGCCAAATGCAAAGTCATGAAGATAGGGGGAGGGCACAGAAGACTGCAGACGGAGTATAGGCTAGGAGGCCAAAGACTGCAAACCTCGCTCAAGGAGAAAGATCTTGGGGTGAGTATAACACCGAGCATGTCTCCGGAAGCACACATCAACCAGATAACTGCTGCAGCATATGGGCACCTGGCAAACCTGAGAACAGCGTTCCGATACCTTAGTAAGGAATCGTTCAAGACACTGTACACCGTGTACGTCAGGCCCATACTGGAGTATGCAGCACCTGTTTGGAACCCGCACTTGATCAAGCACGTCAAGAAATTAGAGAACGTGCAAAGGTTT
>NC_091308.1:20259475-20271975 GCF_038502225.1 Cherax quadricarinatus
CTAGTTTCTTTACGTGCTTGGCTAGGTGTGGGTTCCAAACTGGTGCCGCATACTCCAATATGGGCCTAACGTATACGGTGTACAGGGTCCTGAACGATTCCTTATTAAGATGTCGGAATGCTGTTCTGAGGTTTGCTAGGCGCCCATATGCTGCAGCAGTTATTTGGTTGATGTGCGCTTCAGGAGATGTGCCTGGTGTTATACTCACCCCAAGATCTTTTTCCTTGAGTGAGGTTTGTAGTCTCTGACCCCCTAGACTGTGTGTGTGTGTGTGTGTGTGTGTGTGTGTGTGTGTGTGTGTGTGTGTGTGTGTGTGTGTGTGTGTGTGTGTGTGTGTGTGTGTGTGTGTGTGTGTGTGTCATGGTAAAAAGCAGCTACGCTGTCATCACACGAAAATGACAAAATTCAACGAAAATGTTTGGTATTTTCAGGTTAATTATTAAGGTATCTAACATTATTAATAAGAACAGTGACACGTTCTCCTTGGTTGCCTCCATCGTTCACGCAGTCTTAGAATTATGCAAACTTAAAACAGCACGAGTCAGTAAACCTCCTGAAGTGCTCCCCTGATGCTACAATTTCTGATCATACACCTGATTTCAGTCGCCGAGTGTATTAATCAAGATGCATTGTTCTCAAGGTTTCTTTGCACTGTATGTGACCAAAATTACCTGCTTGCCATTTCCTTCCTCTCCAATACAAGCTTCCATATATATACTAGTATTTGTCAAGCAGAAGGCTCGATCTTCCAACATCACAGACGGGAGTATATAATGTCATGATCCGTCTATGGCATAGCTATATGCCACAGCCGAGTCATGACGCTACACTTCCTTATATTTAGTGTCTTTTATCACTTCCCGGCATTTATGCCTTCTATTGGGGGGTCCTTCCTCCTGTTGGAGGGTCCTTCCTCCTGTTGGAGGGTCCTTCCTCCTGTTGGAGGGTCCTTCCTCCTGTTGGAGGGTCCTTCCTCCTGTTGGAGGGTCATTCCTCCTGTTGGAGGGTCCTTCCTCCTGTTGGAGGGTCCTTCCTCCTGTTGGAGGGTCCTTCCTCCTGTTGGAGGGTCCTTCCTCCTGTTGGAGGGTCCTTCCTCCTGTTGGAGGGTCCTTCCTCCTGTTGGAGGGTCCTTCCTCCTGTTGGAGGGTCCTTCCTCCTGTTGGAGGGTCCTTCCTCCTGTTGGAGGGTCCTTCTTCTCTGGGTGCCACGGCACCTGACATTTTTTCTACCATAGCTGTGGCACCATTAGTACCAGAATATTTTAGTTTCTTCCTAATAAATTTTCTTCTGAATATTTTTTCACCTGTGATTATGGTATGAAGAGACTTGCAAACAATAATATCTTCCTCAGAAGAATATTTACGTACACAGCGCACATACACAAATAACATTGTCGGTTTTTCAAACCATTCATCACAAATAACATTGCTAGCAGACAACGTCGCTGGATTCATTCATTTGCAGCGCCAAGCTTACTGCGTCCAGTTTTACTTGACTTATTAGTATTGTTTCATGCAAAGCTAAAATCTCCTTGATGCGTCTAGAAACTAGATTATCAGAGAGTTATACACAATAAATTTGTCTGTAGAATTTGTCGTCTATCGTACATTCTACCAGTTCTTCTGCACACGGTATTACCAAAACCTCCTGCGATAGCAGCAACTAACACGGTATGAAGCTACTTTACCCCTTTTTTGTTGTTGTTACTCTCAGTTGTTCAAAAATGTACTTTTCTTCTCATAGAGTTTGGCAGTTTCTTTTGAGATACTTATCATTTTTATCTTTCAAGTCATGATGTTTGGTTTCAAGATGCCTTTGTGATTTTTGAGGATTCAGGCTACTGTTATTGAACACTTGGTCTTCAACGCCAATAAGAGAAAGTACCTACCAACAGGAGGAAGAACCCTCCAGTAGGAGAAAGGACCCACCAGCAGAAGAAAAGACCCTCAAGTAGAAAGAAGGACCCCCTGCAGTAGGAGTTAGGACTCACCAGCAGAAAGTACCCCACCAGCAGGAGAAAGGACCTTCCGGTAGGAGGAAGGGCCCTCCAAGAAGGAGGAGGGACTCTCCCGGAGGAGAAAAGACTCACTATGTTTTTAAGGATGCCGCGGCGGGAAGATCTGAGTGAGTGACCTCTCAATGCCTCCATCCTGGCCTTCTTCGCCTCCTTATATCTTCCTCCCCATGTTACTCATAACACTCATCCAGTGACACTCATGTGGGGTGAGTCTCGCCTTAACTGCTACACTTTCCATACATCACACGTCCGAGACCTGACGGAGGTGGTTGACTCGTCAACAACCCTGGCACAGGTGTTCACACGTCAGCGATCTGACGAAGGTTTTCGCGTCGTCTGAACCAGCAGATAATCACTGAACCGAGGAAAACTTCCTCAAACCGAAATAAACAATTTAAGACTGTTTTTTTCCCCTCAAGATATAGTTTTTTGAGAAAGATGTCACCAGTACAGTCTTTCAGATTGACGCCGTCACCAGCACAGAGTGTTTCAGGGTGACGTCACCAGCACAGAGTGTTTCAGAGTGACGTTGTCACCAGCACAGAATGTTTCAGTAACGTTGCCACCAGCACAGAGTGTTTCAGGGTGACGTTGTCACCAGCACAGGAGCATTACATACACTGCATTACCATAAGCAGTAAAGCGACGCGCATGCGTGTATAATGTGTCTATCGTAGCGGGTGAGCATGACACCTGAGCCCCACCCATGCTTAATGACCTCCAGTGTCACTCCTCACACTCTCCTACTCACCTCTCTCTTCAGGGGGTGCTCACTCCTCACACTTCCTACTCGCCTCTCTCTTCAGGAGGTGCTCATTCCTCACACTTTCTACTCGCCTCTCTCTTCAGGGGGTGCTCATTCCTCAGTCCCTACTCGCCTCTTTCTCTTCAGAGAAGCTCATTTCTCACGCCCTGCTTGCTTCTCATCTCTCCGGCGACTATGGAAACCTATAATTAAAGTTTTTGCAAAATAAATGAGTCGCTTTTCTTTTCATTTTGTTAACCCAAACTGGGTATATCAGAAGTTGCTTCCATCCATCTTCATCACAGTTACATAAATGAAAAGAAAGCTAGCTGTTTCCTTGTCCCATTCCATCACACAGGCTGGAATACTTCTTAAGCATTCCAGGCTGAGCTGGGATACTCCAGAAGGGCGATAAGGATACTGTCTAACATTTGACTATGGGTTGAGTATTAACGGCAGCTTCTTTCCAGCAGAGCTAGATTTAATATTAAATGGGAATCAGCATTTCTTAGGACGGCTTGTTCCAGGTTTAAACTGGAGGATGGAGGGTGGATATTTTTGGTGGAGGGGGTGTGTGGTGGAGGGTGTGTGTAGTTTACCTCTCACGAGTTACGGCTCTGAGAAAATATGGGATCCGCCCAACTGTTGCTGCTAGCACGATCTTGCCTCCACCTCTCAGTTATGCAGTGCTTAGCGTGAGTCAGCATGTCATGTAGTGGAAGTGTGAGTCAGCACGACATGCAGTAGTAAGGTGAGTCAGTAAGTCATAGAGAGTAATAAGGCAGACACAACACTGACTTGTTATTTAGCCTTGCACATGCGCACTACAATATACACGATGTAACAACGCCGGTGAGGTCTTCATCAGAATCACAACCATTTTCAGCACACCACATACACAAGTACACTCACCTTCAGTATACCAGAACACTACTCACCTTGAGTACACCAGAACACTACCCACCTTCTGTACACCAGAACACTACCCACCTTCTGTACACCAGAACACTACCCACCTTCAGTACACCAGAACACTACCCACCTTCAGTACATCAGAACACTACCCACCTTCAGTACACCAGAACACTACCCACCTTCAGTACATCAGAACACTACCCACCTTCATCTTAATTCTCCGACTCGAAACCACGTCATGATTGAGAAGCCTAATAGCATAATCCCCTGCTCGCTCATGTTGGAGCAAATAGTGGAATACTATGCCGCGACACAGGTTCAAATAACCAGTGGTGAGCACACTTTCCACCAGGTAACCACGATACAAGAAGCCATGGGCCGGCAGAGGGCCAGTTCTTACCACCAACTGTTCTTTGAGATCTGGCGGATTTTATGCCACAAGATCTTACATTGTGCTTCTGACCGTCACTTCAAATTTAGTTTATAGCCTGGGCGAAGTCAGATTGTGAAATATATGAATATGTGGCCCTCTTTGAATTACCTCGCAACGGCCTGGGAGTAGCAGGTTGAAGTGTCTTCCAGTGCAGAGTACTTGTCAGCCATTTAGCTTGCCATGTCGGGAGGAAAGAACCCTCTCAACACCACTCGAGATAGAAATACCATAGCATTCTTATCCCCATTCCAAAAATTAACAGAGTCCTGTACTGGGATGTCTACTAAGTCGACTTCAGAAATGGGAGCAGTAGCAAGTCAGTCACAGTAACTCGGCACCCAGCTGAGTTTGGCTCGTTGCCAGGAACCATGTCTGTGTAAGGGTCATCAGGAGTCGCTTCTGGGGGGGGGGGATCAGAAGAGGGAGGTGGTGTCGTGACTGCCTTGGGTTTTCTTTATTTCTTTTCTGCTATGTGATGTATAAGAGAAAAAGCCGAGCAAAAGTGGAAAAAGAAAAAGATGAAAGGCAGAGTACGAGTTGACTATTAAAAGGAAGACACTGCCCCACCACCAGTCCTAACACTCCACACCAGTATGATCGCAGTACCGACTGTCTTTCAGGGACCACCCTTAACACATCCAGGGCACAGTCCTAGGATAACTCGCAAAGCAATGTGTTAACTGAGCAGGGTTAAGCAAAATTGTGTTATGCAGATAAACAGATAGATGTTTATAGAGATAGAGGACTATTTTTGTTGCTAATTGCATAGCTAACACGTTGCATATGCATTATTATATATACATGGGAGATTCTGAAAAGGAAGTTGCAAATGACGATAGACGAATATGGGAATGCATGTAGAAAGACATTAAAAATCAACAAGGTGATGAAAGTAACAAAAAATCTAGGAAAGGAAAGACTGGATATCAGATTGGAGGGAGGGAGTATAGAGGAAGTAAATATGTTTAGATATTTGGGAGAGAACTTGTCGGCAGATGTGTCTATGAAAGATGAGGTGAAGCACAGAACTGACGAAAGATGAAAAATGTGGATGGTGCACTGAGGCATCTGTGGAGACAAAGAACCTTATCCATGGAAGGAAAAAGGGGAATGTAGCTGAGTATAGTGGTACCAACACTTACATGGGTATGGAACATCAGGATGAGACTGAAGACAATGAAGATACCATGTTTTAGGGCAATGTTTAGTGTGAATATTATGTAGAGAATTCGGAGCTTGGAGATTAGAAGGAGTTGGATTACCCAAAATATAATTCAGAGAGAGGAGTGGTTGTCGAGGTGGTTTGGTTATTTACAGAGGATGGAGCAAAACGGAGTGACTGGGGGAGGATCCGCATATAAATCTGGGGCAGAGGGAAGGAACAGGGGTTGTCCCAAAAAGGGTTGGAGAGATGGGGTAAGGAAGGTTTTGAGTGCTGGGGACTTGGACATCCAACAGGCTGACCCCTATCTTTCTCTGTATATATATATATATATATATATATATATATATATATATATATATATATATATATATATATATATATATAGATATATATATATATATATAGATATATATATATATATATATATATATATATATATATATATATATATATATATATAAAGAGAGAGAGAGATACGTCGTGCCGAATAGATAAAATTGGTCAGTTAGCAAGAACTCATTTAAAATTAAGTCCTTTATAAAATTTTCCCTTCTACGTTTAAAGATATATTTTTTTCATTTATGTTAAGAAAAAAAATAATAATTTTGTACCAAAAGAACCTTAGAAAACTTATCTAACCTTATTATAACAAGCGCAATTTAATTTAGCCTAATCCAGCTAAGTATATTTTAGATAAGTTTATATTAATTTAACAATAAACAAACACAATGAATGATTTTTGCGAAATTATTGCATTCACAAATTTTCGCTTGACTTATTTGGCAAGAGTGCTGCTATTTAAGCCAAAATCGCAAGTTTTACCTATTCGGCACCACACACACACACACACACACACACACACACACACACACACACACACACACACACACACACACACACACACACACACACACACACACACACACACACACACACACACACACACACTAACACACACACACACACACACACACACACACTAACACACACACACTAGCACACACACACTAGCACACACACACACACACACACACACACACTAACACACACACACTAGCACACACACACTAACACACACACACTAGCACACACACACTAACACACACTAACACACACTCACGCACGCAAGCACACACTTATATACAACAGGCCAAGTGTATAATCGACATGTGCCTAGGACAGAATGGTAACTAACACACACACACACACACACACACACACACACACACATATATATATATATATATATATATATATATATATATATATATATATATATATATATATATATATATATATATATATATATATATATATATATATATATATATATATATATATATATATATATATATATATATATATATATATATATATATATGTCGTGCCGAATATGTAAAACTGGTCAATTAGCAAGAACTCATTTAAAATTAAGTCCTTTCTAAAAATTTCTCTTATACGTTTAAAGATATATTTTTTTCATTAATGTTAATGTAAAAAAATTTAATTTTGCACCAAAAGAATCTTAGAAAACTTACCTAACCTTATTATAAGAAGCGCAATTTATTTTAGTCTAACCCAGCTAAGTATATTTTAGATTTGTTTACAATAATTTAATACTAAACAAACACAATGAAATATATTTTTTTCGTTAGGTTCAGAATGATTTTGGCGAAATTATTGCATACACAAATTTTCGTTTGTCCTATATGGCAAGATGAGCGTTGCTATTTAAGCCAAGATCGCAAGTTCTACCTATTCGGCACGACATATATATATATATATATATATATATATATATATATATATATATATATATATATATATATATATATATATATATATATATATATATATATATTATATATTTATATTTTTTTTTTTTCAACAAGTCGGCCGTCTCCCACCGAGGCAGGGTGACCCAAAAAAGAAAGAAAATCCCCAAAAAGAAAATACTTTCATCATCATTCAACACTTTCACCACACTCGCACATTATCACTGTTTTTGCAGAGGTGCTCAGAATACAACAGTCTAGAAGCATACACATATAAAGATACACAACATATCCCTCCAAACTGCCAATATCCCAAACCCCTCCTTTAAAGTGCAGGCATTGTACTTCCCATTTCCAGGACTCAAGTCCGACTATATGAAAATAACCGGTTTCCCTGAATCCCTTCACTAAATATTATCCTGCTCACACTCCAACAGATCGTCAGGTCCCAAGTATATGTGTGTGTGTGTGTGTGATGCTGTATGCATATTCACTTAGCAAATAATACGAGAATTAAGTGGGATCTGTTATACTAAGAGCAATATTACTATTGATTTGTTATATGTACTAAAGTTCTTATTTCCCTAGACAATAAATAATTTTTTATTGTTGATATTTCACCTTCCTGGACACTATTTTTGTATTAATGAATGATTCAGGTTCACATCTCGGTGGTAAAAGTTTACAACAGAAGTAAAATATCGGCAACTATATTACTACCTGTATTCATTTCTGCCATTGTGAATCAGATTGTGGTATAACCTGCTGTCACACAGGTATAACTTCGTAATATGAATGCCAGAGACGCCAGTGACGTTTGGCTAGTAGTGGACGAGGGAGAACTGGCAAGATAGCCAAGAGTTTTACACCGGAGGGATTGACTGGGACAAAATAAACCAAGAACTATCAGACGTATTCTAGGAAACAGACGTGAACACTTTAAATCCTCACCAGTGCCTGGAGACGCTGAATGCAGAAACATACAAGGTCTGTATTCAATACATACCACTGATGAAACCCAAAATAGATCGGTTTTGGAGAGATCGTAGAACCTGGTACAAAAGAAAACGGGTTACCTAATTGCTTAAAAATATAAATATGTCGAAACGAAGGAAAGAAAGTCTTAGCTGAGAAATCAATGATTTAGAACAAAAACTTAAGAGGTCATACCAGACAGAAGAAACAAAAGGCCATCTAAGATACTGCAAAAAAAAAAATATATTTTTATTCATATGCAAAATCCAAGCTAAGAGCTACCTGTTGAATCGGACCTTTAATGAAAGGAGACTCGTACACTGACGATGAACAGGAAATGAGCAAAATTCTAAAAGAATAGTATGTCAGTGTTCAAAAATCCACTAAGGTAAACAAAAATTAAAATCATATCCACTCACTCAGCACCAGGACCAGAGTCATGGACTGCGTTATTTATACACATAAAAAAAAGTTGCAAAGTACTACTAGCAAGAGCCCTCAGTATCCTTTGGAGAAAAAACCTAGACGTGGGTGAAATACCAGAAACTTTAAAAGAGTCCAGATATAGCTCCTTTGCATAAGGAAGGTAGTAGAGCACTAGCTAAAAATTATAGACTAGTAGCAATAACTTCCCACATCATAAAAATGTTCTAATGAGTGATGAGACGGCAGATTACAAATTTCATGGAACAGCACAATCGGCATAACCCAAACCAACATGGTTTTAGAGCAAGATGATCATGCCTGTCGCAGCTGCTGAACCACTCTGAAAGAATTACGGAGGTTTTGGAAGACAACCAAAATGCAGATGTGATATACACAGATTTTGCAAAGGCATTTGACAAATGTCATCATGGTGTGATTGCACACAAAATGAGGGCTATATGCATTACGGGAAAGGTTGGCAGATGGATTTTCGGCTTCCTAACACAGAGAACACAAAAAGTAGCAGTAAACAAGGCAAAGTTCAGCAATAGCGAGGTAAAAAGCTCGGTTCCCCAAGGCACTGTGCTGGCACCTCTGCCGTTTTTCATCCTTATAAACACCCGTCACAGTTTTGTATCATCATTTGCAGATGATACTAAAATAAGCATGAAAGTCACTTCGGTGGAAGACACTGAAAAAATACAGGAAGATATAAGCAGTGTTTTCCAGTGGGCAGTGGAGAACAACATGGCGTTCAGTGGTGATAAGTTCAAACTGCTTAGGTATGGAAGAACACTGAATACAAAACTTAAGCGGATTGTCAAATAGAACGAAAGGAACACGTGAAAGACTTGGGAATAATTATGTCAGCTGAAATTTCTTTCAAAGAACACACTAAGACAAAGATCACGACAGCAAGAAGGAAATAATGCCAGTGGTGACAC
Organism: Cherax quadricarinatus; assembly: GCF_038502225.1. Taxonomy (NCBI): domain Eukaryota; kingdom Metazoa; phylum Arthropoda; class Malacostraca; order Decapoda; family Parastacidae; genus Cherax; species Cherax quadricarinatus. Next base: position 20,268,871 of record NC_091308.1, read on the forward strand.
TTTAAATCTCTAGTGTTCTCTCATTTGGAGTATAGTTCAGTGTTGACAGCCCCATTCAGGGCTGAGGAAATATCAGAGCTGGAAGAAATACAGAGATCGTTTACGGCCCGCATAGAGCCAGTAAAGCATTTAATTACTGGGAACACCTAAAAGTCTTAAATATGTACTCATTGGAGCGGAGGAGAGATACATGATAATATGTACCCGGAACGTACTCAAGGGCCTGGTCTCAAATCTGCACACTGCTATAACAACTTACTAGAGCGAAAGATATGAAAAGAAGTGCAAAACAAACCCAGTAAAAAGCAAGGGTGCGGTATGCACAATAAGGGAACACTGTATTAGAATCCGTAGCCCCAAATTACTCAACATCTTACCAGAAGATATCAGAAACACTGCTGGAGCAAGTGTAGAAGTCTTCAAGACGAAATTGGACAAGTATATTCACTTGGTGCAAGATCAACCAGGTTGTGATGGATATGTGGGGCAGCAGGCCTCCAGTAGCTTGGTTGATCAGGCTAACACCAGACGAGCCTGGCCCATGGCCGGGCTCCGGGAGTAGAAAGACTCTCGAAACTCATCATAGATAAAGGTACCATCAGTCATCAACCCTGAAATCCGAGGTGACCTCGGGTAGTACTCCTCCTACCTGATTGCCGTTGAATGAACCACCCAGTGTCACCAGGGGGTCCACCTGAGGTTCTACCATATGCTCCAATCCCCTGTGGGTGGTACGGACCACCTCTACACTGCAACCAGTAGCAGCATAACAGTCTTATGAGAAAGTTTGAGCTGAATTTGGCTTATGTATGTCTCCGTCTGTCTTTTGTACACACACACACACACACACACACACACACACACACACACACACACACACACACACACACACACACACACACACACACAGCCTGGTCCAGCAACTTGCTCCTTGAGTTTAACCCTGCCAAATGCAAAGTCATGAAGATTGGGGAAGGGCAAAGAAGACCGCAGACACAATATAGTTTAGATGGCCAAAGTCTGCAAACCTCACTCAAGGAAAAAGATCTGGGGGTGAGTATAACACCGAGCATATCTCCCGAGGAGCACATCAATCAGATAACTGCTGCAGCATACGGGCACCTGTCAAACCTACGGATAGCGTTCCGATACCTCAGTAAGGATTCGTTCAAGACTCTGTATACCATTTACGTCAGGCCCATACTGGAGTATGCAGCACCAGTTTGGAATCCACACCTAGTCAAGCACGTCAAGAAATTAGAGAAAGTGCAATGGTTTGCAACAAGACTAGTCCCAGAGCTACGGGGATTGTCCTACGAAGAAAGGTTGAGGGAAATCGGCCTGACGACACTGGAGGCCAGGAGGGTCAGGGGAGACATGATAACGACATATAAAATACTGCGCGGAATAGACGAGGTGGACAAAGACGGGATGTTCCAGAGATGGGACACAGACACAAGAGGTCACAATTGGAAGTTGAAGACTCAGATGAATCAAAGGGATGTTAGGAAGTATTTCTTCAGTCATAGAGTAGCCAAGCCGTGGAATAGCCTAGAAAGTGAAGTAGTGGAGGCGGGAACCATACATAGTTTTAAGGTGAGGTATGATAAAGCTCATGGAGCAGGGAGAGAGAGGACCTAGTAGCAATCAGTGAAGAGGCGGGGACAGGAGCTATGAATCGACCCCTGCAACCACAAATAGGTGAGTACAACCTATCACACCATCCCAACACACACTACAATCCATACCCACAGCTTCCACCCAACACCGAGCTATAGAATCCCACAGTATGCTACCAGGTCTCCCACCCTCACAGGCCCCCCAAACCACAGTGCTGGAAAGGAAACTGAAGGTATGGTACACAAATGCTGATGGAATAACAAATAAGTGGGAGGAGTGGCACGAAAGAGTCAAAGAGGCATCACCGGACATCGTAGCTCTCACAGAAACCAAGCTTACAGGTGTGATAACAGATGCCATCTTTCCAGCGGGATACCAGATCCTGAGGAAAGACAGAGGGAACAGGGGGGGTGGAGGAGTGGCATTGCTGATCAAAAACCGATGGAATTTTGATGAGCTGGAGAGAGGAGACAGCGGAGAAGAAAGCGATTACATAGCAGGAACGCTTCACTCTGGAGGTCCCAAGGTGGTAATAGCAGTGATGTATAACCCACCACAGAACAGCAGGAGGCCAAGGCAAGAGTACGACGAGAGCAATAGAGCGATGGTTGACACACTGGTTGCAGTGGCCAGAAGAGCTCCTGATCATGGGTGACTTTAACCACAAGGAGATCGATTGGGAGAACTTGGAGCCACATGGGGGCCAAAATACATGGAGGGCTAAGATGATGGAGGTGGTACTGGAAAACTTCAAGTACCAACACGTAAGGGACACTACAAGAGAGAGAGGAGAGGATGAACCAGCAAGACTGGACTTAGTATTCACCTTGAGTAGTGCAGATATCGAGGACATCACATATGAAAGACCCCTTGGGGCCAGCGATCATGTGGTTTTAAGCTTCGAATACACAGTAGAGCTACAAGTGGAGGAGGAAGCAAGAAGGCCAGGACGAATGAAGCCAAACTACAAGAAAGGGGACTACACGGGAATGAGGAACTTCCTGAACGGGGTTCAGTGGGACAGAGAACTGGCAGGGAAGATAGTTAATGAGATGATGGAATATGTAGCAACAATATGCAAGGAGGCTGAGGAGAGGTTTGTACCCAAGGGTAACAGGAATAATGAAAAAGTCAGGATGAGCCCATGGTTCACCCAAAGGTGCAGGGAGGCAAAAACCAAGCGTGCTAGGGAATGGAAGAAATATAGAAGGCAAAGGACCCAGGAGAATAAGGAGAGCAGTCGTAGAGCCAGAAACGAATATGCACAGATAAGAAGGGAGGCTCAACGACAATATGAAAACGACATAGCAGCGAAAGCCAAATCTGACATGAAACTGTTATGCCGCCACATCAGGAGGAAAACAACAGTTAAGGACCAGGTAATCAGGCTAAGGAAGGAAGGAGAGACAACAAGAAATGACCGTGAGGTATGTGAGGAGACAGAAGGGGCTCCAGAAAGACGGAGAGGTGAGGGACACCACCAAG
>NC_091308.1:20276975-20294475 GCF_038502225.1 Cherax quadricarinatus
AATCGTGCAGCGACCAGAATACATCTACCTCTCATTTATTCTTGTATCTTGTATGTTAGCAAAAAAAATGAGGATTTGCCATTTTTTATGAGGTGGTCGGGTAAGTGAGCGTCAGAGCAACCCAGTGAGCACAACCTCCACACTGAGTGTCCACACATGACTAAGCCTCACGTCTAACTTTTCTGTCCCTGTGTTGCATTGATAAAGCCAATAGTTGGCGAAACGTCTACATAATAAAGATACCCAAGTGTTGCACATGTTTGTTTTTTCAACTTGGTGTTATAAGTTTAATATATCTCCTGACAAGGTAAATACCTCCGCTGCCTCAGTGTTGTCAATACGATGCTTCAGGAAGCAACACTCACCCTGTGTGCTCCAGCCGGTCGACCCCTTAAGGAAGGTTCCTTGATGTTGGTGAGGGGCTCTTGATTTAGGGAATTGGATCTGTGCTCCAGTTCCCCGAATTAAGCCTGAATGCCTTCCACATCCCCCCCCCAGGCGCTGTATAATCCTCTGGGTTTAGCGCTTCCCCCCTTGATTATAATAATAATAATCCAGCCGGTCGTATCACATTTGAAAAAACATCTTGACCCAGTCGTTGTAATTTAAAAATTCTTCATAGTGCGTCATCAAATATATATACACGTGTTATTAATGTTCTGGCCAGCGTTGTCTCAAACGAAAAGAAAATTTCATCTCTTGAGTTTATAATATAATATTACAGCAATGTGCTGATGTTGGTGATCATATTGGTGGGAGACATTATATTGGAGGTGTCCATGTTGGTGGGGGACAGCATTATATTGTAAGTGATCACGTGGGAGGCTGATGACTCGCCCTGGGGTCGTTCTGACCCTTCAGGCTCCAGACTTTCATTTGAAAAACAAAAAATCATGGAAAAAAAAATTAATTTCGTGATTTCCTGATGTGAGTTGCATGTTCCCTGGAGGATGTCATTGTTTGAGTGCTCAGAGAATTATTTCAGGGCAGAGAACATTGCTTAGAGTATTGCGCAGAGAATACAGTATTGTTTTGGAGGTTAGAGTATTACTTTAGAGGTTCCAGGATGAGTTTAGAATTGCTTCTTCAGAGCTTGAAGACTTCACGCTGGTGCTGCGTACTCAAGACCTGCACTGACAGTGTTCTGAATAAGTCATTGTTATTGTTCCTTAATGAAGTCTCAATATCTGGCAGCCTTGTCTCCACCGATATTCATCAGTTTGCATGTTTATATGATGTTATGTCTACCCCAGTATGTCTCTCTGTCTGTCTCTCTGTCGGTCTGTCTCATTATTGCGCACTTGTGACTTGGTGCCTTGTTCCTGGCCTCCACTTTTCAGCTTTCATTTCCATTACTTTTCATTTGTGAGAATCGAACTCAAACAGCCACTTGCCTGCAGTTCCTTGTAGCCGTCATTCGTTCGCAACATAGTGTCAGGTGTGCGTCGTCAGCAAGAACTGAAATACAAGAATCTTTTTCCTCTGGGATACCATCCATAGTCATCATACAGAAGAGAGAGTGAAGGGACTGACCCCCTGAAAGCTCCGCGGGAGACCAGCACAACAGTTACTGTGCATGTATGGTATACAGTAACGACAAGATAAAGAATTAGACACATGTGCAACGTCAGGATATCATTATTGTAGACGTTTCGCACATAGGAGAAACGTCGTGACGACGTTTCTGTCCGACTTGGATTATTAACTAGACACACACACACTTAATGGTCCGAGTCGGACCGAAACGTCGTCATAAGTTTGTGTCTATGTGCGAGTCACGGTATTGTGCCCTTTTCTTTACTGTTTGGTTATTCACCAGTTTGTACAAAAAGTAATCAAGATTATTATAAATTTGCTAATAGTAACATAATAATACCATCATTAGCAGCCAGAAACTGTAGTGACCAGTTTACTCTCATTACAACACAATCAGTCCAATTTAAAATTTGAATTAGTTTCATTTTATATAATACGTCCACATTTTATATACCACGTCCACATTTCCTTCCAGTTAACATCCCTTTAACACAGTAAATATTGAAAAAAAAAATCTCACAATTTTCGCTGAAAAAAGTAAGTACAAGATTCATTACATATACAAAATCCGTTCTAATTTCCCACTGTATAATTACTGCTTAGAATGGGGTAGTAGCACAATGTTGACGTGTCCAATTTGGCTTATTACAAAAAAATAATTCTAGTCCCACCACTGCGCTAAGGTGACCCCTTGGTCGGGGGTCAGGGTCGGGGGGGGGCAGTGTCCGGGGGTCAGGGTCGAAGGGGTCAGTGTCGGTGACCATCAGGACAGTTCCTGGTCATTGACATGCAAGACAGGGAAAGGAGGTATAATATGTGACAACATGACAACAACGCCTCTCATACAGCTGTCTGCCTCTCATACAGCTGTCTACCTCTCATACAGCTGTCTGCCTCTCATACAGCTGCCTGCCTCTCATACAGCTGCCTGCCTCTCATACAGCTGCCTGCCTCTCATACAGCTGTCTGCCTCTCATACAGCTGCCTGCCTCTCATACAGCTGTCTGCCTCTCATACAGCTGCCTGCCTCTCATACAGTTGCCTGCCTCTCATACAGCTGCCTGCCTCTCATACAGCTGTCTGCCTCTCATACAGCTGCCTGCCTCTCATACAGCTGCCTGCCTCTTATACAGCTGCCTGCCTCTCATACAGCTGCCTGCCTCTCATACAGCTGTCTGCCTCTTATACAGCTGTCTGCCTCTCATACAGCTGCCTGCCTCTCATACAGCTGTCTGCCTCTCATACAGCTGTCTGCCTCTCATACAGCTGTCTGCCTCTCATACAGCTGTCTGCCTCTCATACAGCTGCCTGCCTCTCATACAGCTGCCTGCCTCTCATACAGCTGTCTGCCTCTCATACAGCTGTCTGCCTCTCATACAGCTGTCTGCCTCTCATACAGCTGCCTGCCTCTCATACAGCTGCCTGCCTCTTATACAGCTGCCTGCCTCTCATACAGCTGCCTGCCTCTCATACAGCTGTCTGCCTCTTATACAGCTGTCTGCCTCTCATACAGCTGCCTGCCTCTCATACAGCTGTCTGCCTCTCATACAGCTGTCTGCCTCTCATACAGCTGTCTGCCTCTCATACAGCTGTCTGCCTCTCATACAGCTGCCTGCCTCTCATACAGCTGCCTGCCTCTCATACAGCTGTATGCCTCTCATACAGCTGCCTGCCTCTCATACAGCTGTCTGCCTCTCATACAGCTGCCTGCCTCTCATACAGCTGCCTGCCTCTCATACAGCTGCCTGCCTCTCATACAGGTGCCTGCCTCTCATACAGCTGCCTGCCTCTCATACAGCTGTCTGCCTCTCATACAGCTGCCTGCCTCTCATACAGCTGCCTGCCTCTTATACAGCTGCCTGCCTCTTATACAGCTGCCTGCCTCTCATACAGCTGCCTGCCTCTTATACAGCTGCCTGCCTCTCATACAGCTGCCTGCCTCTTATACAGCTGCCTGCCTCTCATACAGCTGCCTGCCTCTCATACAGCTGCCTGCCTCTCATACAGCTGTCTGCCTCTCATACAGCTGCCTGCCTCTCATACAGCTGCCTGCCTCTTATACAGCTGCCTGCCTCTCATACAGCTGCCTGCCTCTCATACAGCTGCCTGCCTCTCATACAGCTGCCTGCCTCTCATACAGCTGCCTGCCTCTCATACAGCTGCCTGCCTCTTATACAGCTGCCTGCCTCTCATACAGCTGCCTGCCTCTCATACAGCTGTCTGCCTCTCTGCTGCCTGCCTCTCATACAGCTGCCTGCCTCATACAGCTGTCTGCCTCTCATACAGCTGCCTGCCTCTCATACAGCTGCCTGCCTCTTATACAGCTGCCTGCCTCTCATACAGCTGCCTGCCTCTCATACAGCTGCCTGCCTCTCATACAGCTGCCTGCCTCTCATACAGCTGCCTGCCTCTCATACAGCTGCCTGCCTCTCATACAGCTGCCTGCCTCTCATACAGCTGCCTGCCTCTCATACAGCTGCCTGCCTCTCATACAGCTGCCTGCCTCTCATACAGCTGCCTGCCTCTCATACAGCTGCCTGCCTCTCATACAGCTGCCTGCCTCTCATACAGCTGCCTGCCTCTCATACAGCTGCCTGCCTCTCATACAGCTGCCTGCCTCTCATACAGCTGCCTGCCTCTTATACAGCTGCCTGCCTCTCATACAGCTGCCTGCCTCTCATACAGCTGTCTGCCTCTCATACAGCTGCCTGCCTCTCATACAGCTGCCTGCCTCTCATACAGCTGCCTGCCTCTCATACAGCTGCCTGCCTCTCATACAGCTGCCTGCCTCTCATACAGCTGCCTGCCTCTCATACAGCTGCCTGCCTCTCATACAGCTGCCTGCCTCTCATACAGCTGCCTGCCTCTGATACAGCTGCCTGCCTCTCATACAGCTGCCTGCCTCTCATACAGCTGTCTGCCTCTCATACAGCTGCCTGCCTCTCATACAGCTGCCTGCCTCTCATACAGCTGCCTGCCTCTCATACAGCTGCCTGCCTCTTATACAGCTGCCTGCCTCTCATACAGCTGCCTGCCTCTCATACAGCTGCCTGCCTCTCATACAGCTGCCTGCCTCTCATACAGCTGCCTGCCTCTTATACAGATGCCTGCCTCTCATACAGCTGCCTGCCTCTCATACAGCTGCCTGCCTCTCATACAGTTGCCTGCCTCTCATACAGCTGCCTGCCTCTTATACAGCTGCCTGCCTCTCATACAGCTGCCTGCCTCTCATACAGCTGCCTGCCTCTTATACAGCTGCCTGCCTCTCATACAGCTGCCTGCCTCTCATACAGCTGCCTGCCTCTCATACAGCTGCCTGCCTCTCATACAGCTGCCTGCCTCTTATACAGCTGCCTGCCTCTCATACAGCTGCCTGCCTCTCATACAGCTGCCTGCCTCTCATACAGTTGCCTGCCTCTCATACAGCTGCCTGCCTCTTATACAGCTGCCTGCCTCTCATACAGCTGCCTGCCTCTCATACAGCTTCCTGCCTCTCATACAGCTGCCTGCCTCTCATACAGCTTCCTGCCTCTCATACAGCTGCCTGCCTCTCATACACTTCTTTCACAAGTATCACACACAATCTTTGCAAAATTTTGGAAATCTCGCTAGAATTCAACAGTAAAATGTTACACAAACGATATTTAACAGAATTATTTATCAAACAATACCGTGATTAATCATAAGTTTAACTGTAGTACGTTACTATACATAACATGTTCTCAAAAGTATTAACAGGATTGTGCCATCAGAAATGTCACTGTATACCTGGAGAAGGTTTCAGGAGTCAACGCCACCGCGGCCCGGTCTGGGACCAGGCCTCGTGCTGGATCAGGGTCTGATCAACCAGGCTGCTACTGCTGGCCACACGTAAACCGACGTACGTACCACAGCCCGACTGGTCAGGTATTGACTTTAGGTATCTGTTCAGAGCCTTCTTGAAGACAGTCAGGGGTCTATTGGTAATTGCCCTTATGTATGCTGGGAGGCAGTTGAGCAGTCTTGGGCCCCTGACACTTATTGTGTTGTTTCTTTGTGTACTTGTGGCGCTTCTGCTTTTCATTGGGGGGGATGTTACATGTCCTGCCCAGTCTTTTGCTTTGGTACGGAGTGATTTTCGTGTACAAATTTGGTAATCAGATCGCTAAACAGCAATAAGCAGTATGAAGCAGCAGTGCAACACAGCAGCAGTGCAACACAGCAGCAGTGCAACACAGCAGCAGTGGGCAACACAGCAGTAGTGGGCAACACAGCAGCAGTGGGCAACACAGCAGTAGTGGGCAACACAGCAGCAGTGGGCAACACAGCAGCAGTGCAACACAGCAGCAGTGGGCAACACAGCAGTAGTGGGCAACACAGCAGTAGTGGGCAACACAGCAGCAGTGGGCAACACAGCAGCAGTGGGCAACACAGCAGCAGTGGGCAACACAGCAGCAGTGGGCAACACAGCAGCAGTGGGCAACACAGCAGCAGTGGGCAACACAGCAGCAGTGGGCAACACAGCAGCAGTGGGCAACACAGCAGCAGTGGGCAACACAGCAGCAGTGGGCAACACAGCAGCAGTGGGCAACACAGCAGCAGTGGGCAACACAGCAGCAGTGGGCAACACAGCAGCAGTGGGCAACACAGCAGCAGTGGGCAACACAGCAGCAGTGGGCAACACAGCAGCAGTGGGCAACACAGCAGCAGTGGGCAACACAGCAGCAGTGGGCAACACAGCAGCAGTGGGCAACACAGCAGCAGTGGGCAACACAGCAGCAGTGGGCAACACAGCAGCAGTGGGCAACACAGCAGCAGTGGGCAACACAGCAGCAGTGGGCAACACAGCAGCAGTGGGCAACACAGCAGCAGTGGGCAACACAGCAGCAGTGGGCAACACAGCAGCAGTGGGCAACACAGCAGCAGTGGGCAACACAGCAGCAGTGGGCAACACAGCAGCAGTGGGCAACACAGCAGCAGTGGGCAACACAGCAGCAGTGGGCAACACAGCAGCAGTGGGCAACACAGCAGCAGTGGGCAACACAGCAGCAGTGGGCAACACAGCAGCAGTGGGCAACACAGCAGCAGTGGGCAACACAGCAGCAGTGGGCAACACAGCAGTAGTGGGCAACACAGCAGCAGTGGGCAACACAGCAGGAGTGGGCAAAACAGCAGCAGTGGGCAACACAGCAGCAGTGGGCAACATAGCAGCAGTGGGCAACATAGCAGCAGTGGGCAACACAGCAGCAGTGGGCAACACAGCAGCAGTGGGCAACATAGCAGCAGTGGGCAACACAACAGCAGTGGGCAACATAGCAGCAGTGGGCAACACAGCAGCAGTGGGCAACATAGCAGCAGTGGGCAACACAACAGCAGTGGGCAACATAGCAGCAGTGGGCAACACAGCAGCAGTGGGCAACACATCAGCAGTGGGCAACACAACAGCAGTGGGCAATATAGCAGCAGTGGGCAACACAACAGCAGTGGGCAACACAGCAGTAGTGGGCAACACAGCAGCAGTGGGCAACACAGCAGCAGTGGGCAACACAGCAGTAGTGGGCAACACAGCAGCAGTGGGCAACACAGCAGTAGTGGGCAACACAGCAGCAGTGGGCAACACAGCAGCAGTGGGCAACACAGCAGTAGTGGGCAACACAGCAGCAGTGGGCAACACAGCAGCAGTGGGCAACACAGCAGTAGTGGGCAACACAGCAGTAGTGGGCAACACAACAGCAGTGGGCAACACAGCAGTAGTGGGCAACACAGCAGCAGTGGGCAACACAGCAGCAGTGGGCAACACAGCAGTAGTGGGCAACATAGCAGCAGTGGGCAACACAACAGCAGTGGGCAACACAGCAGCAGTGGGCAACACAGCAGTAGTGGGCAACATAGCAGCAGTGGCCAACACAGCAGCAGTGGGCAACACAGCAGCAGTGGGCAACACAGCAGCAGTGGGCAACACAGCAGCAGTGGGCAACACAGCAGCAGTGGGCAACACAGCAGCAGTGGGCAACACAGCAGTAGTGGGCAACACAGCAGTAGTGGGCAACACAGCAGCAGTGGGCAACATAGCAGCAGTGGGCAACACAGCAGCAGTGGGCAACACAGCAGCAGTGGGCAACACAGCAGTAGTGGGCAACACAGCAGTAGTGGGCAACACAGCAGCAGTGGGCAACACAGCAGCAGTGGGCAACACAGCAGTAGTGGGCAACACGGCAGTAGTGGGCAACACGGCAGTAGTGGGCAACACAGCGGCAGTGGGCAACACAGCAGCAGTGGGCAACACAGCAGTAGTGGGCAACACAGCAGTAGTGGGCAACACGGCAGTAGTGGGCAACACAGCAGTAGTGGGCAACACAGCAGCAGTGGGCAACACAGCAGCAGTGGGCAACACAGCAGAAGTGGGCAACACAGCAGTAGTGGGCAACACGGCAGTAGTGGGCAACACAGCAGTAGTGGGCAACACAGCAGCAGTGGGCAACGCAGCAGCAGTGGGCAACACAGCAGTAGTGGGCAACACAGCAGCAGTGGGCAACACATCAGCAGTGGGCAACACAGCAGCAGTGGGCAACACAGCAGCAGTGGGCAACACAGCAGCAGTGGGCAATACAACAGCAGTGGGCAACACAGCAGCAGTGGGCAACACAGCAACAGTGGGCAATACAGCAGCAGTGGGCAACACAGCAGCAGTGGGCAACACAGCAGCAGTGGGCAACACAGCAGCAGTGGGCAACACAACAGCAGTGGGCAACACAGCAGCAGTGGGCAACACAGCAGCAGTGGGCAGCACAGCAGCAGTGGGCAACACAGCAGCAGTGGGCAACATAGCAGCAGTGGGCAACACAGCAGGAGTGGGCAACACAGCAGCAGTGGGCAACACAGCAGCAGTGGGCAACACAGCAGCAGTGGGCAACACAGCAGCAGTGGGCAACACAGCAGCAGTGGGCAACACAGCAGCAGTGGGCAACACAGCAGCAGTGGGCAACACAGCAGCAGTGGGCAACACAGCAGCAGTGGGCAACACAGCAGCAGTGGGCAACACAGCAGCAGTGGGCAACACAGCAGCAGTGGGCAACACAGCAGCAGTGGGCAACACAGCAGCAGTGGGCAACACAGCAGCAGTGGGCAACACAGCAGCAGTGGGCAACACAGCAGCAGTGGGCAACACAGCAGCAGTGGGCAACACAGCAGCAGTGGGCAACACAGCAGCAGTGGGCAACACAGCAGCAGTGGGCAACACAGCAGCAGTGGGCAACACAGCAGCAGTGGGCAACACAGCAGCAGTGGGCAACACAGCAGCAGTGGGCAACACAGCAGCAGTGGGCAACACAGCAGCAGTGGGCAACACAGCAGCAGTGGGCAACACAGCAGCAGTGGGCAACACAGCAGCAGTGGGCAACACAGCAGCAGTGGGCAACACAGCAGCAGTGGGCAACACAGCAGCAGTGGGCAACACAGCAGCAGTGGGCAACACAGCAGCAGTGGGCAACACAGCAGCAGTGGGCAACACAGCAGCAGTGGGCAACACAGCAGCAGTGGGCAACACAGCAGCAGTGGGCAACACAGCAGCAGTGGGCAACACAGCAGCAGTGGGCAACACAGCAGCAGTGGGCAACACAGCAGCAGTGGGCAACACAGCAGCAGTGGGCAACACAGCAGCAGTGGGCAACACAGCAGCAGTGGGCAACACAGCAGCAGTGGGCAACACAGCAGCAGTGGGCAACATAGCAGCAGTGGGCAACACAGCAGTAGTGGGCAACACAGCAGCAGTGGGCAACACAGCAGCAGTGGGCAACAGAGCAGCAGTGGGCAACAGAGCAGCAGTGGGCAACACAGCAGCAGTGGGCAACACAGCAGCAGTGGGCAACACAGCAGCAGTGGGCAACACAGCAGCAGTGGGCAACACAGCAGCAGTGGGCAACACAGCAGCAGTGGGCAACATAGCAGCAGTGGGCAACAAAAACAAAACTCCCAAGTTACTAAATATAAGTACGTCAACCTCCAAATCCCGACTACCACATTGTGTAGATACCAGTCTAAAATAGTTAGATCTAGAGGTTAGACACTGGACCATAATAACATTGAGTCTCATGACACAACCACAGAAACTAAAAAAGGCAATAATCCTAAATAATATCTCAGAACATAATTCAGTGAAGCACAAGAAGTTTGACTTGACTCACCAACGAGATCATAATCTTCCATAATATGTGTCTACATAAACAAGCGTAAAGGAGAACACGGCTCCTGCCGATACTGGAAGCAGAGTGTTGTTGTCTCGCCTGTGGCTGGTAAGAGTGTGTGCAGTAGCAGGTTGGCCATCAAGTGACCCAGGCTGGCCATCAAGTGACCCAGGGTGGCCATCAAGTGACCCAGGCTGGCCATCAAGTGACCCAGGCTGGCCATCAAGTGACCCAGACTGGCCATCAAGTGACCCAGACTGGCCATCAAGTGACCCAGGCTGGCCATCAAGTGACCCAGGCTGGCCATCAAGTGACCCAGGCTGGCCATCAAGTGACCCAGGCTGGCCATCAAGTGACCCAGGCTAGCCATCAAGTGACCCAGGCTGGCCATCAAGTGACCCAGGCTGGCCATCAAGTGACCCAAGCTGGCCATCAAGTGACCCAGACTGGCCATCAAGTGACCCAGGCTGGCCATCAAGTGACCCAGGCTGGCCATCAAGTGACCCAGACTGGCCATCAAGTGACCCAGACTGGCCATCAAATGACCCAGACTGGCCATCAAATGACCCAGGCTGGCCATCAAGTGACCCAGGCTGGCCATCAAGTGACCCAGGCTGGCCATCAAGTGACCCAGACTGGCCATCAAGTGACCCAGACTGGTCATCAAGTGACCCAGGCTGGCCATCAAGTGACCCAGGCTGGCCATCAAGTGACCCAGGCTGGCCATCAAGTGACCCAGGCTGGCCATCAAGTGACCCAGGCTGGCCATCAAATAACCCAGACTGGCCATCAAGTGACCCAGGCTGGCCTTCAAGTGACCCAAGCTGGCCATCAAGTGACCCAGACTGGCCATCAAGTGACCCAGGCTGGCCATCAAGTGACCCAGGCTGGCCATCAAGTGACCCAGACTGGCCATCAAGTGACCCAGGCTGGCCATCAAGTGACCCAGGCTGGCCATCAAGTGACCCAGGCTGGCCATCAAGTGACCCAGGCTGGCCATCAAGTGACCCAAGCTGGCCATCAAGTGACCCAAGCTGGCCATCAAGTGACCCAGACTGGCCATCAAGTGACCCAGGCTGGCCATCAAGTGACCCAGACTGGCCATCAAGTGACCCAGACTGGCCATCAAGTGACCCAGACTGGCCATCAAGTGACCCAGGCTGGCCATCAAGTGACCCAGACTGGCCATCAAGTGACCCAGGCTGGCCATCAAGTGACCCAGGCTGGCCATCAAGTGACCCAGGCTGGCCATCAAGTGACCCAGGCTGGCCATCAAGTGACCCAGGCTGGCCATCAAGTGACCCAGGCTGGCCATCAAGTGACCCAGGCTGGCCATCAAGTGACCCAGACTGGCCATCAAGTGACCCAGACTGTCCATCAAGTGACCCAGACTGGCCATCAAGTGACCCAGACTGGCCATCAAGTGACCCAGGCTGGCCATCAAGTGACCCAGGCTGGCCATCAAGTGACCCAGGCTGGCCATCAAGTGACCCAGGCTGGCCATCAAGTGACCCAGGCTAGCCATCAAGTGACCCAGGCTGGCCATCAAGTGACCCAGGCTGGCCATCAAGTGACCCAAGCTGGCCATCAAGTGACCCAGACTGGCCATCAAGTGACCCAGGCTGGCCATCAAGTGACCCAGGCTGGCCATCAAGTGACCCAGACTGGCCATCAAGTGACCCAGACTGGCCATCAAATGACCCAGACTGGCCATCAAGTGACCCAGGCTGGCCATCAAGTGACCCAGGCTGGCCATCAAGTGACCCAGGCTGGCCATCAAGTGACCCAGACTGGCCATCAAGTGACCCAGACTGGTCATCAAGTGACCCAGGCTGGCCATCAAGTGACCCAGGCTGGCCATCAAGTGACCCAGGCTGGCCATCAAGTGACCCAGGCTGGCCATCAAGTGACCCAGGCTAGCCATCAAATAACCCAGACTGGCCATCAAGTGACCCAGGCTGGCCTTCAAGTGACCCAAGCTGGCCATCAAGTGACCCAGACTGGCCATCAAGTGACCCAGGCTGGCCATCAAGTGACCCAGGCTGGCCATCAAGTGACCCAGACTGGCCATCAAGTGACCCAGGCTGGCCATCAAGTGACCCAGGCTGGCCATCAAGTGACCCAGGCTGGCCATCAAGTGACCCAGGCTGGCCATCAAGTGACCCAAGCTGGCCATCAAGTGACCCAAGCTGGCCATCAAGTGACCCAACTGGCCATCAAGTGACCCAGGCTGGCCATCAAGTGACCCAGACTGGCCATCAAGTGACCCAGACTGGCCATCAAGTGACCCAGACTGGCCATCAAGTGACCCAGGCTGGCCATCAAGTGACCCAGACTGGCCATCAAGTGACCCAGGCTGGCCATCAAGTGACCCAGGCTGGCCATCATGTGACCCAGGCTGGCCATCAAGTGACCCAAGCTGGCCATCAAGTGACCCAGGCTGGCCATCAAGTGACCCAGGCTGGCCATCAAGTGACCCAGGATGGCCATCAAGTGACCCAAGCTGGCCATCAAGTGACCCAGACTGGCCATCAAGTGACCCAGGCTGGCCATCAAGTGACCCAGACTGGCCATCAAGTGACCCAGACTGGCCATCAAGTTACCCAGGCTGGCCATCAAGTGACCCAGGCTGGCCATCAAGTGACCCAGACTGGCCATCAAGTGACCCAGGCTGGCCATCAAGTGACCCAGGCTGGCCATCAAGTGACCCAGACTGGCCATCAAGTGACCCAGGCTGGCCATCATGTGACCTAGGCTGGCCATCAAGTGACCCAGACTGGCCATCAAGTGACCCAGGCTGGCCATCAAGTGACCCAGGCTGGCCATCAAGTGACCCAGGCTGGCCATCAAGTGACCCAGGCTGGCCATCAAGTGACCCAAGCTGGCCATCAAGTGACCCAGGCTGGACATCAAGTGACCCAGGCTGGCCATCAAGTGACCCAGGCTGGCCATCAAGTAACCCAAGCTGGCCATAAAGTGACCCAGACTGGCCATCAAGTGACCCAGGCTGGCCATCAAGTGACCCAGTCTGGCCATCAAGTGACCCAGACTGGCCATCAAGTGACCCAGGCTGGCCATCAAGTGACCCAGGCTGGCCATCAAGTGACCCAGACTGGCCATCAAGTGACCCAGGCTGGCCATCAAGTGACCTAGGCTGGCCATCAAGTGACCCAGGCTGGCCATCAAGTGACCCAGACTGGCCATCAAGTGACCCAGGCTGGCCATCAAGTGACCCAGACTGGCCATCAAGTGACCCAAACTGGCCATCAAGTGACCCAGGCTGGCCATCAAGTGACGCAGGTATTGACATTTTACCAGCGTGTGGGTGTTGAGGGAGTCCCCGGTGTGTGGGTGTTGAGGGAGTCCCCGGTGTGTGGGTGTTGAGGGAGTCCGTCCCCGGTGTGTGGGTGTTGAGGGAGTCCCCGGTGTGTGGGTGTTGATGGAGTCCCCGGTGTGTGGGTGTTGAGGGAGTCCCCGGTGTGTGGGTGTTGAGGGAGTCCCCGGTGTGTAGGTGTTGAGGGAGTCCCCGGTGTGTGGGTGTTGAGGGAGTCCCCGTTGTGTGGGTGTTGAGGGAGTCCCCGATGTGTGGGTGTTGAGGGAGTCCCCGGTGTGTGGGTGTTGAGGGAGTCCCCGGTGTGTGGGTGTTGAGGAAGTCCCCGGTGTGTGGGTGTTAAGGGACTCCCCGGTTTGTGGGTGTTGAGGGAGTCCCCGGTGTGTGGGTGTTGAGGGAGTCCCCGGTGTGTGGGTGTTGAGGAAGTCCCCGGTGTGTGGGTGTTGAAGGAGTTCCCAGTGTATGGGTGTTGAGGGAGTCCCCGGTTTGTGGGTGTTGAAGAAGTACACAGTGTGTGTGAGTGGAGGGAGTCCCCGGTGTGTGTGAGTGGAGGGAGTCCCCGGTGTGTGGGTGTTGAGGAAGTCCCCGGTGAGTGTGAGTGGAGGGAGTTCCCGGTGTGTGGGTGTTGAGGAAGTCCCCGGTGTGTGGGTGTTGAGGGAGTCCCCGGTGTGTGGGTGTTGAAGGAGTTCCCAGTGTATGGGTGTTGAGGGAGTCCCCGGTGTGTGGGTGTTGAAGGAGTTCCCAGTGTATGGGTGTTGAGGGAGTCCCCGGTGTGTGGGTGTTGAAGAAGTACACAGTGTGTGTGAGTGGAGGGAGTCCCCGGTGTGTGTGAGTGGAGGGAGTCCCCGGTGTGTGGGTGTTGAGGAAGTCCCCGGTGTGTGTGAGTGGAGGGAGTTCCCGGTGTGTGGGTGTTGAGGGAGTCCCCGGTGTGTGGGTGTTGAGGGAGTCCACGGTGTGTGGGTGTTGAGGAAGTCCCCAGTGTGTGGGTGTTGAGGGAGTCCCCGGTGTGTGGGTGTTGAGGGAGTCCCCGGTGTGTGGATGTTGAAGGAGTCCCCGGTGTGTGGGTGTTGAGGGAGTCCCCGGTGTGTGGGTGTTGAGGGAGTCCCCGGTGTGTGGGTGTTGAGGAAGTCCCCAGTGTGTGGGTGTTGAGGGAGTCCCCGGTGTGTGGGTGTTGAGGGAGTCCCCGGTGTGTGGGTGTTGAGGGAGTCCCCGGTGTGTGGGTGTTGAGGGAGTCCCCGGTGTGTGGGTGTTGAGGAAGTCCCCGGTGTGTGGGTGTTAAGGGACTCCCCGGTTTGTGGGTGTTGAGGGACTCCCCGGTGTATGGTGTTGAGGGAGTCCCCGGTGTGTGAGTGTTGAGGGAGTCCCCAGTTTATAGGTGTTGAGGAAGTCCCCGGTCTGTGGGTATTGAGGGAGTCCTCAGTGTATGGGTGTTGAGGAAGTACCCGGTGTGTGTGTTGAGGGAGTCTCCGGTGTGTGTGTGTTTAGGGAGTCCCCGGTGTGTGGGTGTTGAGGGAGTCCCCAGTATATGGGTGTTGAGGGTCCTCGGTTTGTGGGTGTTGAGGAAGTCCCCCGTGTGTGGGTGTTGAGGGAGTTCCCGGTGTGTGGGTGTTGAGGAAGTCCCCCGTGTGTGGGTGTTGAGGGAGTCCCCGGTGTGTGGGTGTTGAGGAAGTCCCCCGTGTGTGGGTGTTGAGGAGGTCCCCGGTGTGTGGGTGTTGAGGGAGTCCCCACTGTGTGGGTGTTGAGGAAGTCCCCAGTGTGTGGGTGTTGAGGAAGTCCCCGGTGTGTGGGTGTTGAGGAAGTTCCCGGTGTGTGGGTGTTGAGGAAGTCCCCAGTGTGTGGGTGTTGAGGAAGTCCCCGGTGTGTGGGTGTTGAGGAAGTCCCCGGTGTGTGGGTGTTGAGGAAGTCCCCAGTGTTTGGATGTTGAGGAAGTCCCTGGTGTGTGGGTGTTGAGGAAGTCCCCAGTGTGTGGGTGTTGAGGAAGTCCCCAGTGTGTGGGTGTTGAGGAAGTCCCCAGTGTGTGGGTGTTGAGGAAGTCCCCGGTGTGTGGGTGTTGAGGAAGTCCCTAGTGTGTGGGTGTTGAGGAAGTCCCCGGTGTCTGGATGTTGAGGGAGTCCCCAGTGTGTGGATGTTGAGGAAGTCCCCAGTGTGTGGGTGTTGAGGGAGTCCCCGGTGTGTGGGTGTTGAGGGAGTCCCCGGTGTGTGGGTGTTGAGGGAGTCCCCGGTGTGTGGGTGTTGAGGAAGTCCCCGGTGTCTGGATGTTGAGGGAGTCCCCAGTGTGTGGATGTTGAGGAAGTCCCCAGTGTGTGGGTGTTGAGGGAGTCCCCGGTGTGTGGGTGTTGAGGGAGTCCCCGGTGTGTGGGTGTTGAGGGAGTCCCCGGTGTGTGGGTGTTGAGGAAGTCCCTAGTGTGTGGGTGTTGAGGGAGTCCCCGGTGTGTGGGTGTTGAGGGAGTCCCCGGTGTGTGGGTGTTGAGGAAGTCCCCGGTGTGTGGGTGTTGAGGGGTGTGTGGGTGTTGAGGGAGTCCCCGGTGTGTGGGTGTTGAGGAAGTCCCTAGTGTGTGGGTGTTGAGGGAGTCCCCGGTGTGTGGGTGTTGAGGAAGTTCCCGGTGTGTGGGTGTTGAGGAAGTCCCCAGTGTGTGGGTGTTGAGGAAGTCCCCGGTGTCTGGATGTTGAGGAAGTCCCCAGTGTGTGGGTGTTGAGGGAGTCCCCAGTGTGTGGATGTTGAGGAAGTCCCCAGTGTGTGGGTGTTGAGGGAGTCCCCGGTGTGTGGGTGTTGAGGGAGTCCCCGGTGTGTGGGTGTTGAGGGAGTCCCCGGTGTGTGGGTGTTGAGGGAGTCCCCGGTGTGTGGGTGTTGAGGGGGACGAGAAGACAGGGAAGCTGGAGAGACGAGAAGACAGGGAGGCTGGGGACACGAGAAGACAGGGAGGCTGTGGAGACGAGAAGACAGGAAGGCTGGGAAGACGGGAAAACGAGAAGGCTAGGGAGACGGAGAGAAGGGGAGGCTGGGGAGACGAGAAGACAGGAAGGCTGGGGAGACGAGAAGACAGGGAGGCTGTGGAGACGAGAAGACAGGAAGGCTGGGAAGACGGGAAAACGAGAAGGCTAGGGAGACGGAGAGAAGGGGAGGCTGGGGAGACGAGAAGACAGGGAGGCTGGGGAGACAAAAAGACAGGGAGGCTAGGGAGACGGGGAGAAGGGGAAGCTGGGGAGACGAGAAGACAGGGAGGCTGGGGAGTCGAGAAGACAGGGAGGTTGGGGAGACGAGAAGACAGGGAGGTTGGGGAGACGAGAAGACAGGGAGGCTGGGGAGACGAGAAAACAGGGAAGCTGGGGAGACGAGAAGACAGGGAAGCTGGGGAGACGAGAAAACAGGGAAGCTGGGGAGACGAGAAGACAGGGAAGCTGAGGAGACGAGAAGACAGGGAGGCTGGGGAGACGGGAAAACGGGGAGGCTGGGGAGACGACAAGACAGGAAGGCTGGGGAGACGAGAAGACAGGGAGGCTAAGGAGACGGGGAGAAGGGGAAGCTGGGGAGACGAGAAGACAGGGAGGCTTGGGAGTCGAGTAGACAGGGAGGCTGGGGAGACGAGAAGACAGGGAGGCTGGGGAGACGAGAAAACAGGGAAGCTGGGGAGACGAGAAGACAGGGAAGCTGGGGAGATGAGAAAACAGGGAAGCTGGGGAGACGAGAAGACAGGGAAGCTGGAGAGACGAGAAGACAGGGAGGCTGGGGACACGAGAAGACAGGGAGGCTGTGGAGACGAGAAGACAGGAAGGCTGGGAAGACGGGAAAACGAGAAGGCTAGGGAGACGGAGAGAAGGGGAGGCTGGGGAGACGAGAAGACAGGAAGGCTGGGGAGACGAGAAGACAGGGAGGCTGTGGAGACGAGAAGACAGGAAGGCTGGGAAGACGGGAAAACGAGAAGGCTAGGGAGACGGAGAGAAGGGGAGGCTGGGGAGACGAGAAGACAGGGAGGCTGGGGAGACAAAAAGACAGGGAGGCTAGGGAGACGGGGAGAAGGGGAAGCTGGGGAGACGAGAAGACAGGGAGGCTGGGGAGTCGAGAAGACAGGGAGGCTGGGGAGACGAGAAGACAGGGAGGTTGGGGAGACGAGAAGACAGGGAGGCTGGGGAGACGAGAAAACAGGGAAGCTGGGGAGACGAGAAGACAGGGAAGCTGGGGAGACGAGAAAACAGGGAAGCTGGGGAGACGAGAAGACACGGAAGCTGAGGAGACGAGAAGACAGGGAGGCTGGGGAGACGGGAAAACGGGGAGGCTGGGGAGACGACAAGACAGGAAGGCTGGGGAGACGAGAAGACAGGGAGGCTAAGGAGACGGGGAGAAGGGGAAGCTGGGGAGACGAGAAGACAGGGAGGCTTGGGAGTCGAGTAGACAGGGAGGCTGGGGAGACGAGAAGACAGGGAGGCTGGGGAGACGAGAAAACAGGGAAGCTGGGGAGACGAGAAGACAGGG
>NC_091308.1:20299475-20353434 GCF_038502225.1 Cherax quadricarinatus
CTCAGGGACTGTGAGAAAGTTATAGACTCAGGGACTGTGAGAAAGTTATAGACTCAGGGACTGTGAGAAAGTTATAGACTCAGGGACTGTGAGAAAGTTATAGACTCAGGGACTGTGAGAAAGTTATAGACTCAGGGACTGTGAGAAGGTTATAGACTCAGGGACTGTGAGAAAGTTATAGACTCGGACTGTGAGAAAGTTATAGACTCAGGGACTGTGAGAAAGTTATAGACTCAGGGACTGTGAGAAAGTTATAGACTCAGGGACTGTGAGAAAGTTATAGAAGGGATACTGAGAAAGCTATAGAATGGGCACTGGTAAACTTACAGACTCCGGGACTGTGAGAAAGTTGTAGACTCAGGGACTGTGAGAAGGTTGTAGACTCAGGGACTGTGAGAAAGTTGTAGACTCAGGGACTGTGAGAAGGTTGTAGACTCAGGGACTGTGAGAAGGTTGTAGACTCACTGACTGTGAGAAGGTTGTAGAATCAGTGACTG
Source organism: Cherax quadricarinatus (assembly GCF_038502225.1). Classification (NCBI taxonomy): domain Eukaryota; kingdom Metazoa; phylum Arthropoda; class Malacostraca; order Decapoda; family Parastacidae; genus Cherax; species Cherax quadricarinatus. The sequence continues at coordinate 20,299,973 of NC_091308.1, forward strand.
TGAGAAAGTTGTAGACTCAGTGATTGTGAGAAAGTTGTAGACTCAGTGACTGTGAGAAAGTTGTAGACTCAGTAACTGTGAGAAGGTTGCAGACTCAGTGATTGTGAGAAAGTTGTAGACTCAGTGATTGTGAGAAAGTTGTAGACTCAGTGACTGTGAGAAGGTTGTAGACTCAGTGATTGTGAGAAAGTTGTAGACTCAGTGACTGTGAGAAAGTTGTAGACTCAGTGATTGTGAGAAAGTTGTAGACCCAGTGACTGAGAAAGTTGTAGACTCAGTGATTGTGAAAAAGTTGTAGACTCAGTGACTGTGAGAAAGTTGTAGACTCAGTGATTGTGAAAAAGTTGTAGACTCAGTGACTGTGAGAAAGTTGTAGACTCAGTGACTGTGAGAAAGTTGTAGACTCAGTGACTGTGAGAAAGTTGTAGACTCAGTGACTGTGAGAAAGTTGTAGACTCAGTAACTGTGAGAAGGTTGTAGACCCAGTGATTGTGAGAAAGTTGTAGACTCAGTGATTGTGAGAAAGTTGTAGACTCAGTGACTGTGAGAAGGTTGTAGACTCAGTGATTGTGAGAAAGTTGTAGACTCAGTGACTGTGAGAAAGCTGTAGTCTCAGTGATTGTGAAAAAGTTGTAGACTCAGTGACTGAGAAAATTGTAGACTCAGTGACTATGAGAAAGTTTTAGACTCAGTGACTGTAAGAAAGTTGTAGACTCAGGGACTGTGAGAAAGTTGTAGAGTCAATGATTGTGAGAAAGTTGTAGACTCAGTGACTGTGAGAAAGCGTCAACACAATTTTTCCAGCTTTCACTGTAAGAGTTCACAGCGTCACTAGAGAACAATATATAGTGTGAGGGCTGACCCGCCCTGATGACACCAGTGTGAGGGCTGCCCCGCCCTAGTGACACCAGTGTGAGGGCTGCCCCGCCCTACTGACACCAGTGTGAGGGCTGCCCCGCCCTACTGACACCAGTGTGAGGGCTGCCCCGCCCTACTGACACCAGTGTGAGGGCTGCCCCGCCCTACTGACACCAGTGTGAGGGCTGCCCCGCCCTACTGACACCAGTGTGAGGGCTGCCCCGCCCTACTGACACCAGTGTGAGGGCTGCCCCCCTACTGACACCAGTGTGAGGGCTGCCCTACCCTACTGACACCAGTGTGAGGGCTGCTCCGCCCTACTGACACCAGTGTGAGGGCTACCCCGCCCTACTGACACCAGTGTGAGGGCTGCCCCGCCCTACTGACACCAGTGTGAGGGCTGCCCCGCCCTACTGACACCAGTGTGAGGGCTGCCCCGCCCTACTGACACCAGTGTGAGGGCTGCCCCGCCCTACTGACACCAGTGTGAGGGCTGCCCCGCCCTACTGACACCAGTGTGAGGGCTGCCCCGCCCTACCGACACCAGTGTGAGGGCTGCCCCGCCCTACCGACACCAGTGTGAGGGCTGCCCCGCCCTACTGACACCAATGTGAGGGCTGCCCCGCCCTGCTGACACCAGTGTGAGGGCTGCTCCGCCCTACTGACACCAGTGTGAGGGCTGCCCCGCCCTACTGACACCAGTGTGAGGGCTGCCCCGCCCTACTGACACCAGTGTGAGGGCTACCCCGCCCTGCTGACACCAGTGTGAGGGCTGCCCCGCCCTACTGACACCAGTGTGAGGGCTGCCCCGCCCTACTGACACCAGTGTGAGGGCTGCCCCGCCCTACTGACACCAGTGTGAGGGCTGCCCCGCCCTGCTGACACCAGTGTGAGGGCTGCTCCGCCCTACTGACACCAGTGTGAGGGCTGCCCCGCCCTACTGACACCAGTGTGAGGGCTGCCCCGCCCTACTGACACCAGTGTGAGGGCTACCCCGCCCTGCTGACACCAGTGTGAGGGCTGCCCCGCCCTACTGACACCAGTGTGAGGGCTGCCCCGCCCTACTGACACCAGTGTGAGGGCTGCCCCGCCCTACGGACACCAGTGTGAGGGCTGCCCCGCCCTACTGACACAAGTGTAGGGCTGCCCCGCCCTGACACCAGTGTGAGGGCTGCCCCGCCCTACTGACACCAGTGTGAGGGCTGCCCTACTGACCCAATGTGAGGGCTGCCCCGCCCTGCTGACACCAGTGTGAGGGCTGCCCCGCCCTACTGACACCAGTGTGAGGGCTGCCCCGCCCTGCTGACACCAGTGTGAGGGCTGCCCCGCCCTACTGACACCAGTGTGAGGGCTGCCCCCCTACTGACACCAGTGTGAGGGCTGCCCCGCCCTACTGACACCAGTGTGAGGGCTGCCCCGCCCTGCTGACACCAGTGTGAGGGCTGCCCCGTCCTACTGACACCAGTGTGAGGGCTGCCCCGCCCTGCTGACACCAGTGTGAGGGCTGCCCCGCCCTACTGACACCAATGTGAGGGCTGCCCCGCCCTGCTGACACCAGTGTGAGGGCTGCCCCGCCCTACTGACACCAGTGTGAGGGCTGCCCCGCCCTGCTGACACCAGTGTGAGGGCTGCCCCGCCCTACTGACACCAGTGTGAGGGCTGCCCCGCCCTACTGACACCAGTGTGAGGGCTGCCCCGCCCTACTGACACCAGTGTGAGGGCTGCCCCGCCCTGCTGACACCAGTGTGAGGGCTGCCCCGCCCTACTGACACCAGTGTGAGGGCTGCCCCGCCCTGCTGACACCAGTGTGAGGGCTGCCCCGCCCTACTGACACCAGTGTGAGGGCTGCCCCGCCCTACTGACACCAGTGTGAGGGCTGCCCCGCCCTACTGACACCAGTGTGAGGGCTGCCCCGCCCTACTGACACCAGTGTGAGGGCTGCCCCGCCCTACTGACACCAGTGTGAGGGCTGCCCCGCCCTACTGACACCAGTGTGAGGGCTGCCCCGCCCTACTGACACCAGTGTGAGGGCTGCCCCGCCCTACTGACACCAGTGTGAGGGCTGCCCCGCCCTACTGACACCAGTGTGAGGGCCCTGCTAACACCAGTGTGAGGGCTGCTCCGCCCTACTGACACCAGTGTGAGGGCTGCCCCGCCCTACTGACACCAGTGTGAGGGCTGCCCCGCCCTACTGACACCAGTGTGAGGGCTGCCCCGCCCTACTGACACCAGTGTGAGGGCTGCCCAGCCCTGTTGACACCAGTGTGAGGGCTGCCCCGCCCTAGTGACACCAGTGTGAGGGCTGCCCCGCCCTAGTGACACCAGTGTGAGGGCTGACCCGCCCTGCTAACACCAGTGTGAGGGCTGCCCCCGCCCTGTTGACACCACTGTGAGGGCTGCCCCGCCCTGCTGACACCAGTGTGAGGGCTGCCCCGCCCTACTGACACCAGTGTGAGGGCTGCCCCGCCCTGCTAACACCAGTGTGAGGGTTGCTCCGCCCTACTGACACCAGTGTGAGGGCTGCCCCGCCCTACTGACACCAGTGTGAGGGCTGCCCCGCCCTACTGACACCAGTGTGAGGGCTGCCCCGCCCTACTGACACCAGTGTGAGGGCTGCCCAGCCCTGTTGACACCAGTGTGAGGGCTGCCCCGCCCTAATGACACCAGTGTGAGGGCTGCCCCGCCCTAGTGACACCAGTGTGAGGGCTGACCCGCCCTGCTAACACCAGTGTGAGGGCTGCCCCCGCCCTGTTGACACCACTGTGAGGGCTGCCCCGCCCTGCTGACACCAGTGTGAGGGCTGCCCCGCCCTAGTGACACCAGTGTGAGGGCTGACCCGCCCTGCTAACACCAGTGTGAGGGCTGCCCCCGCCCTGTTGACACCACTGTGAGGGCTGCCCCGCCCTGCTGACACCAGTGTGAGGGCTGCCCCGCCCTACTGACACCAGTGTGAGGGCTGCCCCGCCCTGCTAACACCAGTGTGAGGGTTGCCCCGCCCTGCTGACACCAGTGTGAGGGCTGCCCCGCCCTACTGACACCAGTGTGAGGGCTTCCCCGCCCTGCTGACACCAGTGTGAGGGCTGCCCCGCCCTACTGACACCAGTGTGAGGGCTGCCCCCTACTGACACCAGTGTGAGGGCTGCCCCGCCCTGCTGACACCAGTGTGAGGGCTGCTCCGCCCTACTGACACCAGTGTGAGGGCTGCCCCGCCCTACTGACACCAGTGTGAGGGCTGCCCCGCCCTGCTGACACCAGTGTGAGGGCTGCCCCGCCCTACTGACACCAGTGTGAGGGCTGCCCCGCCCTGCTGACACCAGTGTGAGGGCTGCCCCGCCCTACTGACACCAGTGTGAGGGCTGCCCCGCCCTACTGACACCAGTGTGAGGGCTGCCCCGCCCTACTGACACCAGTGTGAGGGCTGCCCCGCCCTACTGACACCAGTGTGAGGGCTGCCCCGCCCTACTGACACCAGTGTGAGGGCTGCCCCGCCCTACTGACACCAGTGTGAGGGCTGCCCCGCCCTGCTAACACCAGTGTGAGGGTTGCTCCGCCCTACTGACACCAGTGTGAGGGCTGCCCCGCCCTACTGACACCAGTGTGAGGGCTGCCCCGCCCTACTGACACCAGTGTGAGGGCTGCCCCGCCCTACTGACACCAGTGTGAGGGCTGCCCAGCCCTGTTGACACCAGTGTGAGGGCTGCCCCGCCCTAGTGACACCAGTGTGAGGGCTGCCCCGCCCTAGTGACACCAGTGTGAGGGCTGACCCGCCCTGCTAACACCAGTGTGAGGGCTGCCCCCGCCCTGTTGACACCACTGTGAGGGCTGCCCCGCCCTGCTGACACCAGTGTGAGGGCTGCCCCGCCCTACTGACACCAGTGTGAGGGCTGCCCCGCCCTGCTAACACCAGTGTGAGGGTTGCTCCGCCCTACTGACACCAGTGTGAGGGCTGCCCCGCCCTACTGACACCAGTGTGAGGGCTGCCCCGCCCTACTGACACCAGTGTGAGGGCTGCCCCGCCCTACTGACACCAGTGTGAGGGCTGCCCAGCCCTGTTGACACCAGTGTGAGGGCTGCCCCGCCCTAATGACACCAGTGTGAGGGCTGCCCCGCCCTAGTGACACCAGTGTGAGGGCTGACCCGCCCTGCTAACACCAGTGTGAGGGCTGCCCCCGCCCTGTTGACACCACTGTGAGGGCTGCCCCGCCCTGCTGACACCAGTGTGAGGGCTGCCCCGCCCTACTGACACCAGTGTGAGGGCTGCCCCGCCCTGCTAACACCAGTGTGAGGGTTGCTCCGCCCTACTGACACCAGTGTGAGGGCTGCCCCGCCCTACTGACACCAGTGTGAGGGCTGCCCCGCCCTACTGACACCAGTGTGAGGGCTGCCCCGCCCTACTGACACCAGTGTGAGGGCTGCCCAGCCCTGTTGACACCAGTGTGAGGGCTGCCCCGCCCTAGTGACACCAGTGTGAGGGCTGCCCCGCCCTAGTGACACCAGTGTGAGGGCTGACCCGCCCTGCTAACACCAGTGTGAGGGCTGCCCCCGCCCTGTTGACACCACTGTGAGGGCTGCCCCGCCCTGCTGACACCAGTGTGAGGGCTGACCCGCCCTGCTAACACCAGTGTGAGGGCTGCCCCGCCCTGCTGACACCAGTGTGAGGGCTGACCCGCCCTGCTGACACCAGTGTGATGGCTGGGCCGCCCTGCTGACACCAGTGTGAGGGCTGCCCCGCCCTGCTGACACCAGTGTGAGGGCTGCCCCGCCCTGCTGACACCAGTGTGAGGGCTGCCCCGCCCTGCTAACACCAGTGTGAGGGCTGCCCCGCCCTGCTGACACCAGTGTGAGGGCTGACCCACCCTACTGACACCAGTGTGAGGGCTGCCCCGCCCTGCTGACACCAGTGTGAGGGCTGCCCCGCCCTGCTGACACCAGTGTGAGGGCTGCCCCGCCCTGCTGACACCAAGCAAGGGGGCGGACCACGCCACACACACATCAGTTCAAGTGTGAATGAGTGATGCTCAGGTCATACTTGTCAGTGTGAGGATACACATGATATTGTGAAGATACACTTGACACTGTAAGGATGCACTTGACACTGTGAGGATACAGTTGACACTGTTATGATACAGTTGACACTGTGAGGGTACATTGCATGGGCGCAGGAAGATACTGCTACATTACATAACACTTAGAGAGTAATTACGTAGGTACGTACACACACATACGCCTGACAAACCTAAGAATAGCTTTCCAATACCTCAGTAAGGAATCGTTCATTACTCTGTACATCGTGTACGTTAGGCCCATATTGGAGTATGAAACACACACCTGGTCAAGCACATCAAGAAATTAGAGAAAGTGCAAAGGTTTGCAACAAGACTAGTCCCGAAGCTAAGGAATATGTCCTACAGGGAGAGGTTTAAGGTAAATCGGCCTGACGACACTCGAGGACAGACGGGATAGGGATGACATGATAACGACATATAAAATTCTGAGAGGAATGGAAAAGGTGGATAGGGACACAGTGTTTCAGAGATGTGACACAGGAACAAGAGGTTGCAACTGGAAGTTGAAACCTCAGATGATTTACAGGTATATTAGGCATTATTTCTTCAGTCCTAGAGTTGTCAGGAAGTGGAACAGTCTGGACAGTGATGTAGTGGAGGCAGGAACTATACATAGCTTTAAGAAGAGGTATGATAAAGCTCAAAGAACAGGGAGAGAGAGGACCTAGTAGTGACCACCGAAGAAGCGGGGCTAGGAGCTACAATTCGACCCCTACAACCACAAATAGGTGAGTACACACACTCACACACTCACTCACACACACACACACACACACACACACACACACACACACACACACACACACACACACACACACACACACACACACACACACACACACACACACACACACACACACACACACACACATTAATTCTATTCAAATTCACTACAAGTAATATTACAGACTATTAAGAGTAATCTCAGGTTATGCGTGACCACCATGGCAACCATCTTCAGTTGATCAAATTTCTCAATGTTAACAGTGGTACCCACAGGATTATCAATCTAAATACTTAAAAGAAACAGATTCTGCTGAAAATAACAACGACTACAGAATTCTTGGCTCAGCAAAAAAAAAAAATGGTTTCTTAATCAAAGTAATATAGTTATTATGTTAGATAACATCATGTCAGTTATTAAAAGAAATTCCAGTATCTGCTTCGGTGGTGAGAGTAATGATAATGTGAGTGTCATGAGAGAGGTGCTGCCTGCCAAGCACACGACCACCACTACGCAGTTAGTAGGATTAAAAGGAAGATTCCAATCTTAAGAACATAAGAACATAAGAACGAAGGAACACTGCAGAAGACCTACTGGCCCATGCGAGGCAGGTCCAAGTCTCCTACCGGCTTAAGCCAATGCAACCAACCTAGTCAGGTCAGGTCACATTGACTTAAGGGAGGAACACGGCAACCGACCTGGTAGCACAAGCTATCAGGTCCAACTCACATCCACTCATGTATTTATCCAACCTATTTTTAAAGCTACACAACGTTCTGGCCTCTATAATTGTACTCGGGAGTTTGTTCCACTCATCCACAACTCTATTACCAAACCAGTACTTTCCTATATCCTTCCTGAATCTGAATTTTTCCAACTTAAAACCATTGCTGCGAGTCCTGTCTAGGCTAGATATTTTCAGCACACTATTTACATCCCCTTTATTTATTCCTGTCTTCCATTTATACACCTCAATCATATCCCCCCTAATTCTACGTCTCTCTAGAGAGTGCAGTTTCAGGGCCCTTAGTCTATCCTCATAGGGAAGGTTTCTGATACATGGGATCAACTTTGTCATCCTCCTTTGTACATTTTCCAGAGAATTTATATCCATTCTGTAATACGGTGACCAAAACTGTGCAGCATAATCTAAATGAGGCCTAACCAAGGATGTATAGAGTTGAAGAACAACCTGAGGACTCCTATTATTTATGCTTCTTGATATGAAGCCAAGGATTCTATTAGCTTTATTGCGAACACTTATGCACTGTTGTCTTGGTTTCAGATTACTGCTAACCAGAACTCCTAAATCTTTTTCGCAATCCGTAATATTAAGATCAACATTATTTAGTTTATATGTGGCATGGTTATTGTCCTGTCCAACATTTAGAACTTTGCATTTGTCTATATTAAACTGCATCTGCCACTTCTCCGACCACTGCATCAGTCTATTCAGATCTTCCTGGAGTGCTCGAATGTCCTCGTCAGAATGAATTCGACGGCCTATTTTGGTGTCATCGGCAAACTTGCCGATGTCGCTCTTTATGCCCTCATCTATGTCGTTTATGTAGATTGTGAACAGCAGGGGGCCCAACACTGACCCCTGTGGAACACCGCTGGTGACGATTCCCCACTCTGATTTCTCCCCATTTATGCAAACTCTCTGCTGCCTATTTGTCAACCATGCCTCTATCCAGGAAAAAATTTTTCCTCCTATTCCATGTGCTTTAATTTTCCTCAATAGTCTCTGATGTGGGACCCTGTCAAAAGCCTTACTGAAGTCCATATACACAATATCATATTCATTACCATGATCTACCTCCTCAAATACCTTAGTGAAAAAAGTTAATAAATTCGTAAGGCAGGAACGCCCCTTTGTAAAACCATGCTGAGATTCGTTGATTAATTTATGCTTTTCAAGGTGGCTACGAACTGCCTCGGCAATTATTGATTCCATAAATTTTCCCACTATGGAGGTTAGGCTTATTGGTCTATAGTTCGAAGCTAAGGACCTGTCACCTGTTTTGAAAATAGGTATCACGTTTGCCATTTTCCACTTATCTGGCACTATGCCAGTTTGTGGTGATATGTTGAAAAGATTAGCCAAAGGTGTGCTAAGCTCCTCTTTACATTCCTTTAGAACCCTTGCATACAGTTCATCAGGGCCTGGGGATTTGTTAGGTTTTAATTTATCTATTTGCCTAAGGACCATGTCACTTGTGACCCTAATCGTGCACAGTTTATTATCGTCCTGTTCTACATAATTTATCATTACTGGAATATCGCTGGTATCCTCCTGTGTAAAAACTGAGAGGAAGTATGTGTTAAAAATTCTACACATTTCCTTATCACTGTCAGTGAGCTGACCCGAGGAACTTCTGAGTGGGCCTATCTTGTCCCTGATCTTACTTCTGTATACCTGAGAGAATCCTTTTGGGTTAGTCTTCGATTCTCTTGCAACTTTAACCTCATAATCTCTTTTTGCTTTTCTAATTCCCTTTTTTATTTCTCTCTTTAACTGAATATATCGATTTCTTAATTGCCCCTCTCCTCTTTTGATTTGCCTATATATGCCTCTCTTTTGACCAATCAGATATTTTAATCTATTGTTCATCCATTTAGGATCATTTTTGCTTGATCTGATTTCCCTATTTGGAACATAATTTGACTGAGCAGCTAGAACTATGCCCTGGAAAGCATCATATCGGAAACCATCACCACCTACCTGACCCTTAGTCAGGTCATTCCAGTTCAACCCACCTAAGTAATTTTTCAGTCCTATGAAATCAGCCAAGTGGAAGTCAGGGACAGAGACTTGATTGCCATTATTAGGGGAATTCCATGATATATTAAAACTGAGTGATTTGTGATCACTTTCCCCAAGCTCATCATTAACCTCAAGATTATTAATTAGTGTTTCCCTACTGGCAAGAACCAAGTCAAGGAGGTTGTTTCCCCTAGTTGGCTCTGTCACAAACTGTTTTAAAAAACAATCCTGGATCGTATCAAGAAAGTCACCTGACTCTAAATTTCCTGTCAAATTGCTCCAGTCAATCTGTCTATAGTTGAAATCTCCCATTAGCACAACATTTTCGTATGTAGATGCCTTACGAATTTCGTCCCATAGAAGTTTACTGCACTCCCTATCAAGATTTGGGGCCCTGTAAATCACACCCAAAATTAGTTTTTCTCGGCCCTCGAGAAGCTGTAACCAAACAGATTCAGTGGCTGACGCTTCTAATTTAATATCTTGTCTAACACAACAATTTAAATTGTCTCTGACATACATCGCTACTCCACCACCTTTCCTGTTGACCCTGTCAGTGTGGAATAATTTATAGCCTTGTATGTGACATTCAGAGGGCATCTCTCTATCTTTCAGATTGAGCCAGGTCTCTGTTATAGCAATAATATCTATGTTTCCTGCACTTGCAATTAATCTTAGCTCGTCTATCTTATTTCTTACACTCCTGCTATTAGTATAGTAAACCTTAAGGAAGCTAGTTCCTTGCTGCCCTCTGCTGTCCCCCTTTGTTTGCTGACCTGATCTATTGTCTTTATTTATAACTTCATGCTGAATGCCTTTTATACATTTACTGTTTCCAACCCTAGTGTTGCAACCTGCTTGTTTCCCACACACACCCATACCTCTATCTTCCATCAGTTTAAAATCATAGGCATTTCACCAATGGCCTTCTCAATCGAGTCTGCAAGTGCTACCACCCCTGCCCCAGAGAGATGTACCCCATCCCTTGCATACATATCATGTTTGCCATAAAAGTTGTTCCAGTTGTCAATGAATGGGATTGCAAGTTCCTTGCAGTATCTGTCTAGCCAGCAATTTACACCAATTGCCCTAGACAACCATTCATTTCCTACTCCCCTTCTAGGCAAGATGCTACATATGATTGGGATCCCTCCCTTAGACTTAATGAAATCTATAGCTGACCTGTACTTATCTAGCAGCTCTTCTCTCCTACCCTTCCCAATATCATTTCCACCAGCACTGAGACAGATAATGGGCTTGTTCCCATTACCTGACATGATATTATCCAGCCTGTTGACAATGTCCCCAACACCAGCTCCAGGGAAGCACACTCTATCTCTCATCTTCTTATTCCTATTACAAAAAGCATGGTCAATATATCTTACCTGAGAGTCACCAACCACAAGAATGTGCTTACCTCCATTAGCAGGGGCAGTAGTACCCTTACCTTCACTGGTCACTGAAGTACATTCATCCTGAAGAACAGAGAAGCGATTTCCTACCTTCAGATCTTCACTCTTAACTTTCCTTACTCTGATGCGCCTCCCATTACTGTGAACCACTCGCCACTTGTAGCAGGTGCTGGGCTGCACCTCACTGCTGGTAGCCGTTGCTACCTCCCCAACTACAGCCTCCTCACAGCGAGAGACAGACTGCACCTCACTGCTAGAAGCCTCATTCCCCACAACTCCAGCCACCTCACACTCTCTCCCAGACCCATTGAGGTGGACCTTCAGCCTCCTAATCACCTCCTGGAGAAGCAAGACCTCCTCCTTCAACTCTCCAACCTCAATTTTTAAAACACTGCAGAAGCAAGCCATGCTTTGTAACCGTTGTTTGCTATATCATTATTTTTTGTTCTATGGAAGGTGAGGGGTATCTATAATTCTCTAGATCAAGAGAGCTTTATCAGCATCAGAGAGCTTGTTTTAGAAGGGATTGTGATGGACTGTGCCCAGAAGAAGAGTGGAAAGTGAATAATAGTTGACTTGTACAATCAATGTAAACTGCTGGGCGCACAAGTAGATTATTGTAGAAAAAAAAAGGAAATAGCTGGGACGAATATTACGGCAAGTATCATGTATGCAGTGGATGGGAGCAACCTGAAAAATCTGGGGGAAAGGGGAAGGCGGAGCTGGGAGGGGTGAGCGGATGAAAGAATGGGGGAAGCGTTAGCCAGTCAGTTGAGAGAGACGTTATCATATTACATTTGCATTAAAATCTGAGGTTGCCAAACCCAGGGTGACGACCTAAACCCAGAATGGCGAGGGTCGTCTGGCGAGGCTCGTGGACGACCTCCAACCCTAAAATTAAAAAAAAAAAAACGTAATTTCTCGTTATTATGGAGAGACGTGAAGTCTGCTTCCCAATTCTCACAAACCCGGTACCTGAGCTTTTATTTTTTGTTTCCACCTCGAAATATTTTCTCCAGCAATTTTCGGATTCGTAACTAGCAACTGATTACTTCAGTTAACTACGATGTGCTAAAGTTCGTGTACCATTTGTGTCGTGTGTCAAAACTGATTTCAAATTCTGAGTCGTGAACTAAATAAAAAAATTGTCTGGGAACCACTGCTTTAGTCTGACAGAAATTGGAGGTGCACTTGTGTCTGAACCTGAAGAAGGTAATGTGAAAACAAAGAGAAGCAGCAGAGTTAAAAATTACCACAATATAAGAGAGAAAAAATAAAAAAATAATCAAGGAGGTTCTTAAAGCAGGAACTAGAAGAGAGAAACAGAGCGTGGAGGTTTTGTCTTCCTTATGTTCTATTATATCAATAACAAAAGCGAAAGGAAACACTTTAACACGAGGTAATAATGATGTTATACATATGGGCTGAAGCGAGCAGAAATATAACACCAGCAGCATAAGTACAGCATTCGGGACCCACCGCTGTCTTGTTCAGACACACTCTACCTGGAACGTACTACCTGTGTCTTGTTCAGACACACTCTACCTGGAACGTACTACCTGTGTCTTGTTCAGACTCTCTACCTGGAACGTACTACCTGTGTCTTGTTCAGACACACTCTACCTGGAACGTACTACCTGTGTCTTGTTCAGACACACTCTACCTGGAACGTACTACCTGTGTCTTGTTCAGACTCTCTACCTGGAACGTACTACCTGTGTCTTGTTCAGACACACTCTACCTGGAACGTACTACCTGTGTCTTGTTCAGACACACTCTACCTGGAACGTACTACCTGTGTCTTGTTCAGACACACTCTACCTGGAACGTACTACCTGTGTCTTGTTCAGACTCTCTACCTGGAACGTACTACCTGTGTCTTCTTCAGACACACTCTACCTGGAACGTACTACCTGTGTCTTGTTCAGACACACTCTACCTGGAACGTACTACCTGTGTCTTGTTCAGACACACTCTACCTGCAACGTACTACCTGTGTCTTGTTCAGACACACTCTACCTGGAACGTACTACCTGTGTCTTGTTCAGACTCTCTACCTGGAACTTACTACCTGTGTCTTGTTCAGACACACTCTACCTGGAACGTACTACCTGTGTCTTGTTCAGACACACTCTACCTGGAACGTACTACCTGTGTCTTGTTCAGACTCTCTACCTGGAACGTACTACCTGTGTCTTCTTCAGACACACTCTACCTGGAACGTACTACCTGTGTCTTGTTCAGACACACTCTACCTGGAACGTACTACCTGTGTCTTGTTCAGACACACTCTACCTGGAACGTACTACCTGTGTCTTGTTCAGACACACTCTACCTGGAACGTACTACCTGTGTCTTGTTCAGACACACTCTACCTGGAACGTACTACCTGTGTCTTGTTCAGACACACTCTACCTGGAACGTACTACCTGTGTCTTGTTCAGACACACTCTACCTGGAACGTACTACCTGTGTCTTGTTCAGACACACTCTACCTGGAATGAGTGTAGACAAGGATAGGTTCTTTAAAGGAAATGAAACAGACACAAAGAAAGACAGCAATAACTTCTTTAGAAGATATAAAACAATAACACGGATAGACAAGAATAATCTCTTTAAAGGAGACAAGAATAAAGAATAAAAAGGTACAATACCGCGACTGAAACAATACACAAATAACCCGCACATAGGAGACAGGAGCTTATGACGACGTTTCGGTCCAACTTGGACCATTCACAAAGTCACACTGTGACTTTGTAAATACCTGGCCTGGCTCACTGCCTGGCTTGGCTCACTCCCCAGCCTGGCTCACTGCCTGGCTTGGCTCACTGCCTGGCCTGGCTCACTCCCCAGCCTGGCTCACTGCCTTGCTTGGCTCACTGCCTGGCCTGGCTCACTCCCCAGCCTGGCTCACTGCCTGGCTTGGCCCACTGCCTGGCTTGGCTCACTCCCCAGCCTGGTTCACTGCCCGGTCTGGCTCACTCCCCAGCCTGGCTCACTGCTTGGTCTGGCTCACTCCCCAGCCTGGTTCACTGCCCGGTCTGGCTCACTCCCCAGCCTGGCTCACTGCTAGGTCTGGCTCACTCCCCAGCCTGGCTCACTGCCTGGCCTGGCTCACTCCCCAGCCTGGCTCACTGCCTGGCTTTGCTCACTGCCTGGCTTGGCTCACTCCCCAGCCTGGTTCACTGCCTGGCTTGGCTCACTCCCCAGCCTGGTTCACTGCCTGGCTTGGCTCACTCCCCAGCCTGGTTCACTGCCTGGCCTGACTCACTCCCCAGCCTGGCTCACTGCCTGGCTTGGCTCACTGCCTGGCCTGGCTCACTCCACAGCCTGGTTTACTGCCTGGTCTGGCTCACTCCCCAGCCTGGCTCACTGCTTGGTCTGGCTCACTGCCTGGCCTGACTCATTCCCCAGCCTGGCTCACTGCCTGGCCTGGCTCACTGCCTGATCTGGCTCAGTGCCTGGCCTGGCTCAGTGCCTGGTCTGGCTCAGTGCCTGGCCTGGCTCACTATCTGGCCTGACTCACTGCCTGGCCTGGCTCACTGCCTGATCTGGCTCACTGCCTGGCCTGGCTCACTGCCTGGCCTGGCTTACTGCCTGGCCTGGCTCACTGCCTGGCCTGGCTTACTGCCTGGCCTGGCTCACTGACTGGCCTGGCTTACTGCCTGGCCTGGCTCACTACCTACTCCTCATTGATATCACCATTTTTTCAGCCTTATCTAAACCTTCTATTATTTTTACCTGGAAAAAAGATTTCTCATACGTGTGTTGGGGGGGAGGTAATTACCTGTTTGTAGCTACATAAGCAGAGTTATGTTCTTAGTGTTTCGTGTTCAATATTCTGTGCAACATACATATGTATGTCGTGCCGAATAGGTAAAACTTGCGGATTTGCCTTAAATAGCAACGCGCTTCCTGCCGTATAAGGCAAACGAAAATTTGTGTATGCAATAATTTCGCAAAAATCATTCTGAACCTAACGAAAAAAATGTATTTCATTGTGTCTGTTTATTATTAAATTATTGTAAACTTATCTAAAATATATTAAGTTGGATTAAGCTAAATTAAATTGCGCTTATTATAACAAGGTTAGGTAAGTTTTCTAAGGTTCTTTTGATAAAAAATTATTAATTTTTACATTAACATAAATGAAAAAAAATATATCTTTAAACGTACAAGAAAATTTTTTTAGAAAGGAATTAATTTTAACTGAGTTCTTGCTAATTGACCAGTTTTACATATTCGGCACGACATTGATATATATATATATATATATATATATATATATATATATATATATATATATATATATATATATATATATATATATATATATATATATACATGTATGTATATATATATATATATATATATATATATATATATATATATATATATATATATATATATATATATATATATATATATATATATATATATATATATATATATATATATTGTTTATCAATTGTTTATTATTCTCTAAGTGTTGAATCCACTTTAATGTTTCTTTTCTAACAATTTAACAACATTTGTCAAGGAGACTGACCTATAGTTAAGGTCTTCATTGTCACGTTCATATGTGTCAACTTTAATGTGTTTGATAATTTATCCTCATGTAGTGTGTGGAAATATATTAATGTATGCGTCCATATGAAGGCATGCTCGTACACACACACACACACACACACACACACACACACACACACACACACACACACACACACACACACACACACACACACACACACACACACACACACACACACACACACACACACACATACACACACACACACTGGACACAGTGCACACAATCGAGGAAGAAGTGAAGAGGCTTCTGAGTGAGCTAGATACCTCAAAGGCAATGGGGCCAGATAACATCTCCCCATAGGTATTGAGAGAGGGAGCAGAGGCGCTATGTGTACCCCTAACAACAATATTCAATACATCTATCGAAACAGGGAGATTGCCTGAGGCATGGAAGACAGCAAATGTAGTCCCAATCTTTAAAAAAGGAGACAGACATGAAGCATTAAACTACAGACCAGTGTCACTGACATGTATAGTATGCAAAATCATGGAGAAGATTATCAGGAGAAGAGTGGTGGAACACCTAGAAAGGAATGATCTCATCAACAGCAGCCAACATGGTTTCAGGGACGGGAAATCCTGTCACAAACCTACTGGAGTTCTATGACATGGTGACAGCAGTAAGACAAGAGAGAGAGTGGTGGGTGGATTGCATATTCTTGGACTGCAAGAAGGCGTTTGACACAGTTCCACACAAGAGATTAGTGCAAAAACTGGAGGACCAAGCAGGGATAACAGGGAAGGCACTACAATGGATCATGGAATACTTGTCAGGAAGACAGCAGCGAGTCATGGTACGTGGCGAGGTGTCAGAGTGGGCACCTGTGACCAGCGGGGTCCCACAGGGGTCAGTCCTAGGACCAGTGCTGTTTCTGGTATTTGTGAATGACATGACGGAAGGAATAGACTCTGAGGTGTCCCTGTTTGCATATAACGTGAAGTTGATGAGAAGAATTCAGTCGATCGAAGACCAGGCAGAATTACAAAGGGATCTGGACGGGCTGCAGACCTGGACCAGCAATTGGCTCCTGGAGTTCAATCCCACCAAGTGCAAAATCATGAAGATTGGGGAAGGGCAAAGAAGACCGCAGACGGAGTACAGTCTAGGGGGCCAGAGACTACAAACCTCACTCAAGGAAAAAGATCTTGGGGTGAGTATAACACCAGGCACATCTCCTGAAGCACACATCAACCAAATAACTGCTGCAGCATATGGGCGCCTGGCAGACCTCAGAACAGCATTCCGACATCTTAATAAGGAATCGTTCAGGACCCTGTACACCGTGTACGTTAGGCCCATATTGGAGTATGCGGCACCAGTTTGGAACCCACACCTAGCCAAGCACGTAAAGAAACTAGAGAAAGTGCAAAGGTTTGCAACAAGACTAGTCCCAGAGCTAAGAGGTATGTCCTACGAGGAGAGGTTAAGGGAAATCAACCTGACGACACTGGAGGACAGGAGAGATAGGGGGGACATGATAACGACATACAAAATACTGAAAGGAATTGACAAGGTGGACAAAGACAGGATGTTCCAGAGATTGGACACAGTAACAAGGGGACACAGTTGGAAGTTGGAGACACAGATGAATCACAGGGATGTTAGGAAGTATTTCTTCAGCCACAGAGTAGTCAGTAAGTGGAATAGTTTGGGAAGCGATGTAGTGGAGGCAGGATCCATACATAGCTTTAAGCAGAGGTATGATAAAGCTCACGGCTCAGGGAGAGTGACCTAGTAGCGATCAGTGAAGAGGCGGGGCCAGGAGCTCGGACTCGACCCCCGCAACCTCAACTAGGTGAGTACAACTAGGTGAGTACACACACACACACACACACACACACACACACACACACACACACACACACACACACACACACACAGGAGCTTGGACTCGACCCCTGCAACCTCAACTAGGTGAGTACAGGACAGACATACACACATGCATGCACATACAACAGGCCTAGTGTCTAATCGACATGTGCCTAGGACCAAATGGTAACCAACACACGCACCTGTTTCGAACCCTCACTTGATCAAGCACGACAAGAAATTAGAGAAAGTACAAAGGTTTGCGACAAGGTTAGTTCCAAAGCTAAGGAAGATCTCCTACGAAGAAAGGTTAAAGGAAATCGGCCTGACGACACTGGAGGACAGGAGGGTCAGGGAAGACATGATAACGACATATAAAATACTGCGCAGAATAGACAAGGTGGACAAAGACAGGATGTTCCAGGGAGGGGACACAGAAACAAGAGGTCACAATTGGAAGCTGAAGACTCAGATGAGTCAAAGGGATGTTAGGATGTATTTCTTCAGTCATAGAGTCGTCAGGCAGTGGAATAGCTTAGAAAGTGACGTAGTGGAGGCGGGAACCATACATAGTTTTAAGACGAGGTTTGATAAAGCTAATGGAGCAGGGAGAGACAGGACCCAGTAGCAACCAGTGAAGAAGCGGGGTCAGGAGCTAAGACTCGACCCCTGCAACCACAAATAGGTGAGTGAGTACACACACACACACGCAGCACCAGTATGGAACCCACACCTGGTCAAACACGTCGAGAAATTAGATAAAGTGCAAAGGTTTGCAACAAGGCTAATTCCAGAGCTAAGGGGAATGTCCTATGAAGAAAGGTTCAGGGAAATCGGACTGACGACACTGGAGGACAGGAGGGTTAGGGGAGACATGATAACGACATACAAAATACTGCGTGGAATAGACAAGGTGGACAGAGACAGGATGTTCCAGATATGGGACACAGAAACAAGGGGTCACAATTAGAAGCTGAAGACTCAGATGAGTCAAAGGGATGTTAGGAAGTATTTCTTCAACTACAGAGTTGTTAGGAAGTGGAATAGTCTGGCAAGCGATGTGGTGGAGGCAGGAACTATACATAGTTTTAAGACGAGGTATGATAAAGCTCATGGAGCAGGGAGAGGGAGGACCAAGTAGCTGTGAGTGAAGAGGTGGGGCCAGGAGCTGAGTCTCAACCCCTGCAACCACAATTAGGTGAGTACAATTAGGCGAGTACAAACACACACACACACACACAAGACAAAATGGTAACTAACACACACTTCCTTGGAGATACACATTATCATTATTGTTATTGTTATTATTATTATTATTATTATTATTATTATTATTATTATTATTATTATTATTATTATTATTGTTGTTGTTGTTGTTGTAATATTCATGGGGAAGCTCTAAATCTGTTGGATCATACAACACCTGGGGAATGTGAGTTAATCAGGTTTAATATGAGAAACGAGAGGGTAACCTCAGTTCCTTGGATCAAGAGTACTTTATCACTATCTGGTCACCTTGAAAAGGCGTAGGAACAGATAATATATTTTCCATGAGAGAGGATCAGATTGGTGCAGCTGGAGTCAAAAGAAGTCAGTGTGTGCTTCAACCGCGAGAAACTTTCACAGATTACACCAACTGAACACTGAATATGGGACATGTAGGGAGATCTTTTTTCCTCTAACTACTGATAATCACAAACATCCAGGCACAACAGCATACGAGTGTTCAAACTTACATATACACACATCAATACCAACAGAGGTGGAGGGGCCACAATCACTGGAAAAGAGAATGTGACCTTAACACGAATGTTGTCATTGTCTGTACCGACACCTGCTATAATTACCACATATACATTGCCACTTAAAGTTAATTACACACTCTAGATCTATATTTTAACAATTCGATGCGTTCTTGGGGACATACCTTTTAGTGTCAGGGGAGAATTATGGGGCTGATTTCTCCAGTGTGTAGCAAGTGCGCGGTGTGTGGAGACATGCTGAAGATATCCTTGAGAGTTATAACTGGACCAGTAACAGAGATATGACAGCCTGACTTTCAAAAGGTCACATGTTAGCGTGAAGACAGGAACTGAACCCCTCAAGACAGCTGCATAAATTTGAAAAAAAAAAACGTCGGAGAATAAAGGGACAAAACCAACACTGAACTGCTGTGCAGACTAGCCGTCAACAACGAGTGGAAATCACAACAGATGTAAACAAACTGCGTCCAGTAGCTCCAGATTGCTTCACTTAATCACAAGCCAGTCCAAGGAAAGTCGGTGTTAGTAAAAGGGTTTCTGGCGTGGCCACAGGTTGGTACAAGAGTCACAAATAACACAAGACTTGGTCCTCTCAGCAGAGCGTAAATTCCATGCCCAACACTGCAGAAAAGCGAGACCAGTGTGAGCAGGAAAGGAAAACCCAAGTCCCATAACCACTCTGAGCCCCACCCAGGCCACACTGTCTGCCCCACCCTCACCACACTAAGAGGCCAAACCCTCACCACATTGTGAGCCACACCCACAGACACATCTGATTCATTTCAGCCCAACGTAGGTAACAACAAACGGTGATGAGGTGAGACCTTCACTGAGGAGCAGAGGGCAGACGGCGGGCGTGTTGGTGCTGCAGGGAACAGTGTGGGCGCGGGGGGTGACCCTCTCCTAACCCTCCACACAGCCACGTTGTCCTGTTGTTTACTGCTGTCTTATTGGTAAACTTTTAGCAAATTTGGTTACAATATCACCAGGTAGCCAAGTCCCGCCTACAACTTCTGTCTAGGTCTGTACCGTGAGCCGGGTGTGCAGCAAGAGATGACACTGTATAACGTACTTTTTAGAAATAAAGATTATTAATTATTACAAAAATGTCAGGTATAAACCACAAGTTAGGTATTGACCACAAGTCAGGTGTGTACCAAAGACCAGATGGGAATCGCAAGTCAGGTATGTAGAAGGGGCCAGGTGTGAGCTATGGACCAAGTGTAGACCGCAATTCAAGTGTGGTGTAGAGCGTGAGCACGAGATTGTATCCTGGGCTGCCCGGTAAACATTGTCCCTGAGAACACTCACGGTGACGCAACCTTCACACACTCCTCGGAAACAAGGCGTCCAGCCACGCTGGGTAACACTTCCAGCATGAGTATCTCCTGACAAGGGTTTAAGAGAGGTCAGAGCTGTCTGCAGGAGTTGCAGCCAGGCGTGAGAGCCGTGCGAGGTGACTCCGAGGGCGTGAGGTTGATGACTGGAGAAGCAAGCCACTGTGTGCGCGGGGCACGCTGAATGAGACAGAGAAAGAGATGGAGGGAGGAAGAGAGGGAGGGATGATGGTGGGTAGCTCCCGAGGGCACCATCAGCGGTGACCCCACAACCCCTCACGTTCACCAGCCCTTCCCCCACCCTACTAACTCCCTCAGCTGATCCACTGCCTCCCGCACCTTAGCGGCCCCCAGCATCTACTTCTTACAGTCACCTTAGCACGGCCACCTACCTTCCTTAGCTTTTTAATGTTAGGGATACATGGACATCCGAGAGCACCACAGGAAGTACAACAGGAAACAGCGCCGACAGCAGCAGCATCCCCATCAGGAACACCCGGGCGTGGGAATCTACCCTTAATAACCTCTTTTTTGCCTGGCTGCCAGCACTCACGAACAGTCTGTTATCTCCAGCCCCGCCTCTAGTCCTGCCTCCAGCCCCACCAGTGACCACCACTTATAGATAGCCACATCACACAGTAGATGACAGTAACGGATTAAGTAATAACTTACAGAATAAGGAGGAGGGCCGACAAGTAACTACAGGAAGACTATGAAGAACTAGACAAGAATTTCAAAAATAAGAAAGAATAGTGATGCCAAAAAACATGAGGGAGAACAAATAAGCCAGCGAGAATTGGACGTCACAACTGGGAATGACATAGAAGGAGCAGAGGCATTGTGTGAACCGCTAATGAACAATGAGTCAATAAAGACGGTTCATTTCGGAAATTTTGAAAAAATCCAATTTTATATATATATATATATATATATATATATATATATATATATATATATATATATATATATATATATATATATATATATATATATATATATATATAATATATATATATATATATATATATATATATATATATATATATATATATATATATACATATATATATATATACATATATATATATATATATATATATATATATATATATATATATATATATATATATATTATATATATATATATAGATAGATAGATAGATAGATAGATGGGGTTGTAAGAGAAGTGAATACTCGGGTGTTGGCAAGAGGTGTGGGGTTAAAAGTTAAAGAATCTGACACAAAGTGGGAGTTGTCACAGTTGCTCTTTGCTGATGGCACTGTGCTTTTGGAAGATTCTAAAGAGAAGTTGCAGAGGTTGGTTGATGAGTTTGGTATGTAAAAGAAGGAAGCTAAAAGTGAATATAGGAAAGAGTAAGGTGATAAGGATAACAAAAAAAAAATAGGTAACGGAAGACTGAATGTCAGATTTGAGGGAGAGAGTATGGAGGAGGTGAATGTGTTCAGATATTTGGGAGTGGACGTGTCAGCAGATGGGTCTATGAAGGATGAGGTGAATCATAGAACTGACGAGGGAAAAAGGTGAGTGGTGCACCCGGTGGTCTGGTGGCTAAAGCTCCCGCTTCACACACGGAGGGCCCGGGTTCGATTCCCGGCGGGTGGAAATTTCGACACGTTTCCTTACACCTATTGTCCTGTTCACCTAGCAGCAAATAGGTACCTGGGTGTTAGTCGACTGGTGTGGGTCGCATCCTGGGGGACAAGATTAAGGACCCCAATGGAAATAAGTTAGACAGTCCTCGATGACGCACTGACTTTCTTGGGTTATCCTGGGTGGCTAACCCTCCGGGGTTAAAAATCCGAACGAAATCTTATCTTATCTTGAGGGGCCTGTGGAAACAAAGAACTTTATCCATGAAAGCAAAGAGGGGAATGTATGAGTGTAGTTATATCAACACTCTTGTACGAGTGTGAGGCATGGGTTGCAAATGCTGCAACAAGAGGCTGGAGGCAGTGGAGATGCCATGTCTGAGGGCAATGTGATGTGAATATAATGCAGAGAATTCGTAGTTTGGAGATTAGGAGGAGGTGTGGGATTACCAGAACTATCATCCAGAGGGCTGAGGAGGGATTATTGAGATGGTTTGGACATGTAGAGAGGATGGAACGAAATAGAATGACTTCGAGAGTATACAAATCTGTAGTGGAGGGAAGGCAGGGTAGGGGTCGGCCTAGGAAAGGTTGGAGGGAAGGGGTAAAAGAAGTTTTGTGTGTTTGGACTTCCAGCAAGTGTGCGTGAGCATGTTAGACAAGGGCGAATGGAGACAAATGGTTTTTAGGACTTAACATGCTGTTGGAGTGTAAGCAGGGTAACATTTATAAAGGGATTCAGGAAAACCGCAGGCCGGACTTTGTTGCAGTTTTATAACTGTAGTGTAGGCACGCCTCTGGCAAGACAGTGATGGAGTGAATGATGATGAAAGTTTTTTTTTCGGGTCGCCCTGCCTTGGTGGGAAACGGCCGATATATTAATAAAAAAATAAAAAATATAAATATATTCACACACACAAAACAATCGCAGACAGGCGATCTGAACAATGCAAGACAAGCCATGGGGGGTAGAAATCTTTAGCTCAAATACTTTCACACTTCTCAGTGCATCATCAGGAGATGTGCAATATTGCAAGGGCAGCAACAGGAGAAATACTATACTATCTTTATTTACTACAAGTACATGTACATGGTATACAGTCCTAGCTGACAACAATGACATACTACTACATAGAAAGCCCCTTGTTATGCTCCGCATGTCGGGCAAATTAGGTCAGTGTCCCAGGATGCGACCCACACCAGTCGACTAACACCCAGGTACCCATTTTACTGATGGGGAACAGACAACAGGTGGAAAGAAACACGCCCAATGTTTCTACTCTGGCTGGGAATCGAACCCAGGCCCTCGCCGTGTGAAGCGAGAGCGTTAATCACCAGGCCATCAGAGCCTGTCAGAGTATGGAAGCGTGGTGGCACTAGCCAATATCTGACAGGGAGATAGGCCCATTGGAATGCCAACTACACACCAGTCCCCCCACACCACACCCCATTGCACAGCTCCTGATGACGCAGTGAGAGGTGTGAAAGTGCTTTAGATAAAGATCTTAACGAACAGTACACATATTAATGCATACACGAACGTGGATATTCGTATGTGACGGGTGTGAGCGTGGTGCCCTCACCAGTGTTGGCAGTGTAGTGCCCACACCAGTGTTGTCAGTGTGGTGCCCACACCAGTGTTGACAGTGTGGTGCCCACACCAGTATTGTCAGTGTGGTGCCCACACCAGTGTTGCAGAGTGGTGCCCATGCCAATGTTGGCAGTGTGGTGCCCACACCAGGGCTGCAGGGTAGTGCCTGCACCAGTGTTGGCTGTGTGGTGCCCAAACCAGTGTTGGCAGGGTGGTGCCTACATCATTGTTGGCAGGGTGGTGCCCACACCAGAGTTAGCATTGTGGTGCCCCCACCAGTCTTGGCAGGGTGATGCCCACATCATTGTTGGCAGGGTGGTACCCACACTAGGGTTAGCAGGGTGGTGCCCACGCCAGTGTTGTCAGTGTGGTGCCGACACCAATGTTGCGGGGTGGTGCCGACACCAGTGTTGGCAGGGTGGTACCCAAACCAGTGTTGGCAGTGAGCTGCCCACACCAGTGTTGGTAGTGTGATGCCCACACCAGTGTTGGCAGGGTGGTGCCCGCATAAGTGTTGGCAATGTGGTGCACACACCAGTGTTGGCAGTGTGGTGCACACACCAGTGTTAGCGGGTGATGGCCAAACCAGTGTTGGCAGGATGGTGCCCACACCAATTTTGGCAGGATGGTGCCCACACCATTGTTGCAGGGTGGTGCCCACACCATTGTTGGCAGTGTGGTGCTCACACCATTGTTGGCAGTGTGGTGTCCACACCAGTATTGGCAGTGTGATGGCCACACAAATGTTGGCAGGGTGGTGCCCACACCAGTGTTGCAGGGTGGTGCCCACACCATTGTTGGCAGTGTGGTGCCCATACCAGTGTTTGGCAGGGTGGTGCCCACACCAATGTTGCAGGATAGTGCCCACACCAGTGTTGCAGTGTGGTGCCCACACCAGTGTTGGCAGGATGGTGCCCACATCAGTGTCGGCAGTGTGGTGCACACACCAGTGTTGGCAGGGTGATGCTCACACTTGTGTTGGCAGGGTGGTGCCTACACCATTGTTGGCAGTGTGGTGCCCACACCAGAGTTGGCAGTAAGCTGCAAACACCAGTGTTGGCAGTGTGGTGCCCACACCAGAGTTGGCAGGATGGTACCCACATCAGTGTCAGCAGTGTGGTGGACACACCAGTGTTGGCAGGGTGATGCCCACACTAGTATTGGCAGGGTGGTGCCCACACCACTGTTGGCAGGATGGAGCCCACACCACTATTGGCAGGGCGGTGCCCACACCACTGTTGGCAGGGTGGTACCCACACCACTATTGGCAGGGTGGTGCCCACACCACTGTTGGCAGGGTGGTGCCCACACCAGTACTCACCTAATTGTGGTTGCTGGGGTCGAGACTCAGTTCCTGGCCCCGCCTCTTCACTGATCGCTACTAGATCCTCTCTCTCTCTCTCTCTCTCTCTCTCTCTCTCTCTCTCTCTCTCTCTCTCTCTCTCTCTCTCTCTCTCTCTCTCTCTCTCTCTCTCTCTGCTCCCTGAGCTTTGTCATACCTCGTCTTAAAGCTATTAGACGTGGATACACACTTGAAAAGACTTTATGTAGTACTTGGTAAGCTTGAAGAAGCCAATTTAAAGATCAAACTGTCTAAATGTCAATTTTTCAGATCAGAAATTAAGTTTCTTGGTCACGTAGTCACTCCTAGAGGGGTTACGACTGACCAAAGTAAAGTAACTGCAGTACTAAATTTTCCAACACCCAACACTGCTGATGCCGTAAGATCCTTTGTGGGCTTAGCAGGTTTTTATAGATCTTTCATTGCCAATTTTTCTTCCATAGCTGCTCCTCTAACTGAGTTGCTTAAGAAAGATGCTCCTTTTGTTTGGACCTTCCGTCAAGAAAGAGCATTCCAAACTCTAAAAGAAAAGCTAACATCTGCTCCAATTTTGAAATTTCCAGATTTTTCTAAGCCCTTCTATCTGACAACTGATGCTAGTTCAATTGGCATAGGTGCCGTACTAGCTCAGAAGACCGATGGCAAGTACAACGCAGTTGCATTTGCTAGCCGAGTCCTTACGAAGGCTGAACGTAATTATACAGTAACTGAGCAAGAAGCTTTAGCAATAGTATGGTCTTTAAAGCACTTTCGAGACATTATTTATCAGTAATCTGTTCATGTCTTGACAGACCATGGTCCACTGATACCCTTATTCCAGAACAAACAACCTACTGGAAGGTTAGCCAGATGGACCTTGACTATCCAAGAGTTCAATCCCACCGCTGCCACCATTTATCATGTGGGAGTTCGATACGTGGATAGGGTAAAGTAATACTCACGTAGGCTGGTAGTACGTATAATTACAGATAATGTGGGGAGCGCCCGACAGCCGTAACCTTGTCTCCTTGGTCACACTCGTAACACTGACTGGCCGCCCACAGTACCCATATGTGAGGGGGTCTTTGAATACTGCTGTGGTCAGCACAATATGATACAGACAGTGACTCAGGCAGAGACGGTTGGTAGTGAGTCAACTACTGGTACACTGGTTACTGGTAACTGGTTACTACTACTGAGACTATGTATGGTTCCTGCCTCCACTACATCACTTGCTAGACTATTCCACTTCCTGACAACTCTATGACTGAATACTTCCTAACATTCCTGTGACTCGTCTGAGTCTTCAGCTTCCAATCGTGACCTCTTGTTTCTGTGTCCCATCTCTGGAACATCCTGTCTGTCCACCTTATCTATTCCACGCAGTATTTTGTATGTCGTTATCATGTCTCCCCAGTGTTGGCAGGGTGGTGCCACACCAGTGTTGGCAGGGTGGTGTCCACACCAGTGTTGGCAGGGTGGTGCCCACACCAGTGTTGGCAGGGTGGTGCGGTGCTCACTCCAGTGTTGGCCCAGGTCAGTCTAGTTAATTAAATCTCACTCTCTCTTACCCCGTCAACAGACTGCCTAGTGTGTCTCCCTCCACACCTCACTTCCCTCCACACCTCACTTCCCTCCACACCTCACTTCCCTCCACACCTCACCTCCCTCCACACCTCACTTCCCTCCACACCTCACTTCCCTCCACACCTCACTTCCCTCCACACCCCACTTCCCTTCACACCTCACTTCCCTCCACACCTCACTTCTCTCCACACCTCACTTCCCTCCACACCTCACTTCCCTCCACACCTCACTTCCCTCAACAACTCACTTCCCTCCACACCTCACTTCCCTCCACACCTCACTTCCCTCCACACTCCACTTCCCTCCACACCCCACTTCCCTCCACACCTCACTTTCCTCCACACCCCCACACTCCACTTTCTTCCACACCTTTATACTCCATTTCCCTCCGCACTCCACTTCCCTCCACATTCCCACACTTCACTTTTCTCCACGCCCCCCACACTCCACCTCCCCTCCACACCCCCACATTCCTCTTCCCTCCATACCCCACTTCCCTCCACACCCTCACACTTATCTTCCCTCCACTCCCCCACATTCCACTTCCCTCCACATCCCCACCCTCTACTTCCCTCCAGACCCCCACACTCCTCTTCCCTCCACCCCCCCACACACCTCTTCCCTCCACTCCCCCGCATTCCTCTTCCCTCCACACCCCACTTCCCTCCACACCCCCACATTCTACTTCCCTCCACACCCCACTTCCTTCCACTCCTCATTTCCCTTCACACCCCCACACCTCTTCCCTCCACACCAAACTTCTCTTCACACCCCCACACCCCTCTTCCCTCCACACCAAACTTCTCTTCACACCCCCACACCCCTCTTCCCTCCACATCCCACTTCCCTCCACACCCCCACACTCCTTTCTTCTACACCCTCACACTCCACTTCCCTCACCCAAAACACTCCACTTCCCTCTATACCTCCCACACTCCACTTCCCTCCACACCCCTACACTCCACCTCCCTCCACACCCCTACACTCCACTTCTCTCTCCCCCACACTCCACTTCCCTCTATACTCAAAACTCCTGGACAAGGGAATTAATGTACAGTTGCTATGGATCCCATCACACATTGGATTACTCCTTCATGATAAAGTTGATATGTTAGCCAAGGAGAGTACCCAGAAGGAGAATGTAGAACATAACTTTGGTATATCTGTGTCTAGCATAAGGAATAATATTAGGAGAGAAGTAAATACTGAAAATGATTGTTATAGGAATGCAGTTAGAAGCCTGAGTAGATCTATAACCCACTACGATAACATGAATGTAGATAAGTATGTTTATGGAGCAATGGGATGAACATGGGGAATATATAATAGCTAAATTCAAATCCAAATACCTACAAAAACCTCTCACAGTGATAAACATCTACAGAGTTCCACAATCAAACATTAGCCAATTTAGTCAAAACCTAGGAAGTATGATAACTGATGCACGCATGAACAAAGATCACTTACTACTCTCAGGTGACTTCAATATAAATCTCCTGCAAGACCAGGACCCACACGTTACTGAATTCACAAACACAATGAGTAACTGCATGTTGCTACCAACAGTAACAAAACCTACAAGAGTTACGGAGACTAGTGTTTCCCTACTTGACCACATCTGGACCAACACCATATCCCCTTTAAAATCAGGCATAATTACAGATAATACCACAGACCACTACCCTACTTTCCTCATAACAACTCTTGGTAAAATACCCCAAGACACTACTAAAGTCACCTTCAGACTTCACAATGAGGCAGCCATTAATAACTTCACAACAGCAGTAACAAACATTGACTGGCACACTGAGCTAGAAATCTATACAGATATTGACGAATGTTTTAATAATTTTCTAAAAAAGACCCAATACCTCTATAACAAGCACTGCCCTAAAAAAACTAAACAGATGACAGCTAAGAGACTGAACAGTCCCTGGCTAACACTCAGCATTCTCAAATCCATAAATACAAAACACCGATATGAAAAACAGTACAGAATGGGTCACATAACCAGAGACCAAACAAAACGTTACTCGTCAATCCTAACCAGCCTGATAAGAAGGGCAAAAAAACTGTATTATGAGAACAGATTATCCAACTTACGAGGTGATATAAAAAAGACCTGGAAGACCCTATCAGAAATTCTGGGAACAAAAAAGATATCACGAAATAGCGAAATAAAATTAGCAAAATCAGATGAACCCCAACTCCCACCAACAGAAACAGCAAACGGACTCAATGATTTCTTCTCCACTATAGGCCAAAACCTTGCCAATAATATCCCAAGCTCAGATACCCCACCAAATGACTACCTCACTGGCAACTACCCGAACACACTGTTCCTAGCTCCGACTAACTCATACGAAGTCTCCCTTATTATCAACGCACTGAAAAACAAGGCAGGAGTTTTAAATACCTTACCACCCTTTATATACAAAAAAGTGTCACAAGTACTTTCACCAATCATTGCAACACTCTTTAACAAATCCATTGAATCCTCCACCTTCCCTACAGCTCTCAAAATAGCAAGGGTCACCCCGATCCATAAAGGAGGAGACCAAACAGAGTTGAATAACTATAGGCCAATATCCAATTTACACCCTCTCTCAAAAATCTTCGAAAAATTAATTCATAAACGAATCTACTCCTACCTCATCTCCCAAAACATTCTCAACCCCTGCCAATTTGGATTCAGGCCTAATAAAAATACTAATGATGCTATTATACACATGCTAGAACATATATACACTGCAATAGAGAAAAAAAAGTCCCACTGGGGATCTTCATTGACTTACGTAAAGCTTTTGATACAGTTGACCATGACTTGCTCCACGTAAAATTGTCACACTATGGTATTAGAGGGCACTCCCTCAACTACCTCAAGTCATACCTCAGCAACAGAAGCCAATATGTGTATGCAAATGGGGCAAGCTCTTCCGCTCAACCAATTACGGTTGGTGTCCCACAGGGAAGTGTCCTTGGCCCTCTTCTCTTTCTCCTATACATAAATGACCTACCAAATGCTTCGCAATTACTCAAACCCACACTTTTTGCAGATGACACTACATACGTCTTCTCTCACTCGAGCCCAGTCACGCTAGCCAATACTGTAAACACCGAATTACAGAAAATATCTACCTGGATGAGGACTAACAAACTTACACTAAACATTGACAAAACCTACTTCATTCAGTTTGGTAACAGAGCTACAGATGTACCTCTTAACATAACGATAAATGGATCACCTATCACAAAGCTAACAGATGGAAAATTCTTAGGAATCCACCTTGATAATAGACTCAAATTTCATACACATATACAACAAATTTCTAAGAAAATTTCCAAGACTGTAGGCATACTATCGAAGATACGGTACTATGTTCCACAGTCAGCCCTCCTGGCCCTTTATCACTCTCTTATTTACCCCTATCTCACCTATGGAATTTGTGCATGGGGCTCAACAACAATTAACCATCTCAGACCACTAATTACCCAACAAAAGGCTGCAGTTAGAATGATAACAAATTCTCACTACAGGCAACACACTCCACCAATATTCAAAACACTCAACCTACTCACCATACAAAACATCCATACTTATTACTGCACCTTCTACATACATAGAACACTTAACTCTGACATAAACCTTCCCCTCAAACATCTCCTTGCCAACCTCAACAGAACACATGACCATAACACAAGGCACAGATCACTCTTTGATGTTCCTCGTGTCCATCTCACGCTATGCAAAAACTCAATGCACATAAAAGGCCCTAAAATCTGGAATTCATTACCTGTAAATATAAAAGAAACACTACCTGTTTATAAATTCAAGTCTCTTCTCAAAGATCACTTACTCATTCAAAACCAAATAAATACTGAATAACTGAACCTTATAAATTGTATATCCTATATGTTACTCACAATTATATCACACAAATGTTAAACCTAGGACCCAATCTAACTTTGTTATTTTTTTAAATACACTACCTAACAGAATACTCCATTCGACTGAATGTACAGCAATGCATGCAACCATATGACCTGTCTTTGTAATACTCATTTGTGCTTTATAGTTATCTGTTTACAATAATGTTTTATCACTGATTTCATCATTGCTTAGTTAATCTTAAGTTAATTTTAAGCCAGCCCGTAATGCTATGCATATAAGTGGCTTTGGCATGCTGCTCTTACCTGTATTTTTTGTACCTCTGTATGTCTGCTTAAATTACTAAATAAATAAATAAATAAATAAATAAATAAATAAATGTGAACAGACTGACTGATGTTGTAGTGGCCAGGCTTAGGCTTGGTTACAAGTACTTCTGGCAGTTTGGGAGACACACAGGTAATGATCAAATTAAATGCAAATTATATGGTCAGACATATGGTCATTGTCTTGAACACTATGTACTTAATTGTCCACTTATTGAGGAATACAGAGACAGACAGTATAATAACCTATGTGACATGTCAAGATATCTTATTAATGAAAATAAGATACCAGATATACTAAGCAAATTTCCTAAATTTGCTTGTAACAGATAAGTGAACTGTAGATATGTAGATATAAATCCATATGTATTCCTGTTAACTCTTTTGGGGCCTAGTTCCTAGGCCTTTTGTGTATCCATATGCTCTCTCGCTACCGTCCACAGGATGAATATGGGGTGCACAATAAACTTGCCACTTCGGTGGCAAAATCTAATTTAAATCCTCTATACCTCCCACACTCCACTTCCCTCCACACACTCACACTCCATTTTCATCCACATCTCCCGCACTCCACTTCCCTTCATATTCCCACACCCCACTTTTCTTCACACCCCCACACTCCACTTCCCTCCACACCCCACACTTCACTTTTTCCACACCCTCACACTCCTCTTCCCTCCACACCCCACTTCCCACCACACCCACAATCCACTTCCCTCCACATCCCCACACTCTACCTCCCTCCACACCCCCACACTCCTCTTTCCTCCACACCCCGACACTCCTCTTCCCTCCATACCCCAATTCCCTCCACACCCCCACACTCCTCTTCCCTCCACACCCCACTTCTCTCCACACCCCCACAATCCACTTCCTTCCACATCCCCACATTCTATTTTCCCTCCACTCCCCTCTTCCCTTCACACCCCCACACCTCTCTTCCCTCCACACCCCACACCCCAGTTCCCTCCACACTCCTCTTCATATTCCACTTTCCTTCACACCCCTCTTCCCTCCACACCCCACTTCCCTCCTTCGTACCCCCACACTCCACTTTTCTCCACACCCCCACACTCCACCTCCCTCCACACCACCTCCCTCCACAGCCCCACACTTCACTTCCGTCACCCAAACACTCCACTTTCTTCTATACATCCCACACTCCACTTCTCTCGTCGCCCCCCGCACTCCACTTCCCTCCACACTCCACCTTTCTCCACACCCCCACACTCCACTTCCCTCACCCAAACACTTGACTTCCCTCTATACCTCCCACACTCCACTTCCCTCCACACTCCCACACTCCACCTCTCTCCACACCCCCACACTCCACTTCCCTCACCCAAACACTTGACTTCCCTCTACCTCCCACACTCCACTTCCCTCACCCAAACACTCAACTTCCCTCTATACCTCCCACACTCCACTTCCCTCCAGATCACCACATTCCACACCTGTCTGGGAACAAGTGTAGACCACTGTCTTACATCTGTGTCTGGGAGCAAGTGTAGACCACTGTGTTACAGCTGTATCTGGGAACAAGTGTAGACCACTGTGTTACTTCTGTTTCTAGCTCTGGGACACAGGTAAGAGGAAGGAGCCGTCGGCTGTACCTCACTAAGGCTCCAGTGACTGTTGACTGACCGCTGCTATATTCTGTAGCCTGAGTGAATATAATCTTCCCTGGTTAAGGCACATGTACAATAGCTGAGTATTTTTGTTGATGGAACTGAACTCTTCTCCTGGCTGAGGGAATGACCACCTCAAATATATTTTCTCCAGAGTTGATGGACTGATTATATCATCTTTATTTCAGTACTACTGCTGCCTCTGTATTTGACTGAAGAAGCCTACTGTGTGGGCGAAACGTTTTCAACACTTCTCTTCCCTACGCACTACAGCTACGAAAAATCTCAACATTTTCACGTAGTCACAGTGACTATCAACATCAGTAAGAAAATAAGCACATAAGGAAGACGCAGCACTGCAGCAGGCCTTCTGACCCGTGCTAGGCAAGTCCAAGTCACACATAAGAACTTAACAAAGCTAGAGTTTTAAACGATGCAGTGAAGTACTATCCTGTTACGCGAGTTAAACCATGCATGGAAGCACTATTCTTCTGTTACGTCAGTGTTAAGCGATTCCCATTATGTTTTACACTTTGGCAAGATTTTGATCTTATCTGTCCTGTGTACAGCTTTTATTTACATTTACTATCAACCTTAATTTTCTGCATTTCATAATATAGTTGTTTTTTCTGTAATATTCATACATTTTTCTAATTCTCTCTCACCAACGCTGCTATTACCACTTTTTTCTTTAACAGTTGTCCATTTTCCATCATTATCAGCTGGGACAGCCTACCAGCAGGCCACCAAGGTCATTATCAGTTGGGACAGCCTACCAGCAGACCACCAACAAGGTCATTATCAGCTGGGACAGTCTACCAGCAGGCCGCCAACAAGGTCATTATCAGCTGGGACAGTCTACCAGCAGGCCGCCAACAAGGTCATTATCAGCTGGGATAGTCTACCAGCAGGCCGTCAACAAGGTCATTATCAGCTGGGACAGTCTACCAGCAGGCCGCCAACAAGGTCATTATCAGCTGGGATAGTCTACCACCAGGCCGTCAACAAGGCCATTATCAGCTGGGACAGCCTACCAGCAGGCCACCAACAAGGCCATTATCAGCTGGGACAGCCTACCAGCAGGCCACCAACAAGGCCATTATCAGCTGGGACAGCCTACCAGCAGGCCACCAACAAGGCCATTATCAGCTGGGACAGCCTACCAGCAGGCCACCAACAAGGTCATTATCAGCTGGGACAGCCTACCAGCAGGCCACCAACAAGGTCATTATCAGCTGGGACAGCCTACCAGCAGGCCACCAACAAGGTCATTATCAGCTGGGACAGCCTACCAGCAGGCCACCAACAAGGCCATTATCAGCTGGGACAGCCTACCAGCAGGCCGCCAACAAGGTCATTATCAGCTGGGACAACCTACCAGCAGGCCGCCAACAAGGTCATTATCAGCACTTCCTTCGAAACTTCCACCAACATTATCTTTCATCATTTCCCGCGCTTTTTTGGCGCCATATGACGTCACAGGATGTCACGAGGCGGGTAAATCTGGCGCGAACGTGACGTCACAAGTGTCATCAGTCAGGTAGCTGCTGCTGAAAACTTGGTTATTATTTCTATATTTATAACTATTATCACCTAAACTGCTATGTACATATTATTGCCTTAAAAATGCTGTAGATCTGAAATTCTTATCTAAAATATGCTATGGGAATTAAATGTTTATGTTTGCTGAAGCGATGAGGAGGAAATTTTGTCATTATATTGTTATTTTGTTTAGTATATTCGTGGGAAGCGTTAAACCCGTAGGAATTATACATCAGCTGGGGAATAGTAGGCAATCAAGTATTGTCTTCAATACACAACATCCTGTGAGGTAGTTCATTATTATAATCAAGGGGAAGCGCTAAACCCGTAGGATTATACAGTGGGATGTGGAAGGTATTCAGGCTTAATTCGAGGAACTGGAGCACAGATCCAATTTCCTAGATCAAGAGCCCCTCACCAGCATCAAGGAACCTTCCTTGAGGGGCCTGTGAGGTAGAGTATGATGACCTGAGAAACATCCTGTGTAATGGTCTTTCTCGAGACCAATGTTCTGTACAAATTTTACCATTTAAAAAATAAATACAGGATTAAAAAAAAATATTACCTGTATACTGTATACGTATATACTGGAGATTATTTGAAGAATGAGGAAGTTATTCCACCATATAACAAAGCTTTCCTATGAAATGCATAAATTGAGAGATGAGACTGAGGTACAGTGGTCCCTCACTTTTCATAGTTCCCGGAAATCGTAAAATTCGCCAATCATAGAGGTATTTTCGTATAAACATGGACTCGCTTTTCATAGGTTGACTCGCGAGTCGTAGTTCGTCCGGGACGCGTACCCACGGCGTGAGCCAGGGCGGCAGCCAGTCTGGCATTGTTTACCAGTGAGCGAAGGTCCCCTCACGTGCTCCAGCGAAATATTTCATAATATTCCATTTATTTTAGTGCTTGCAAGTACTAAATAAGCTACCATGGCTCCAAAGAAAGCTCCTAGTGCCAAGCCTGTGGTAAAGAAGGTGAGAAATACGATTGAATTTAAGAAAACCATCATTGAACAATATGAAAGTGGTACAAGTGTGGCCGAACTGTCCAGGATGTATAAGAAACCCTACACAACCTTATGTTCCATAGTGGCCAAGAAAAATTAAATAAAGGATGCTGTTGTTGCAAAGGGAGTAACTATGCTGACAAAAATGAGATCACCAGTACTGGAAGAGGTTGAGAAGTTATTATTGGTGTGGATAAATGAGAAACAATTAGCAGGAGATACTCTTATGACTTCGTTTATTTGTGAAAAGGCTAGGCAATTGCATGAAGATTTGGTAAAGAAATTGCCTGCAAATAGTGGTGAAGTGAGTGAATTTAAGGGCAGCAAAGGCTGGTTTGAGAGATTTAAGAACCGTACTGGCATACACAGTGTGGTAAGGCATGGTGAGGCTGCCAGTTCGGACCACAAGGCGGCTGAAAAATATGTGCATGAATTCCAGGAGTACATAGAGGCTGAAGGACTGAAACCTGAACAAGTGTTCAATTGTGACGAAACAGGCCTCTTTTGAAAGAAAATGCCAAAGAGGACCTTTATTACACAAGAGGAAAAGGCAATGCCAGGACACAAGCCTATGAAAGACAGGCTGACACTAATATTCTGTGCTAATGCTAGTGGGGATTTCAAAGTGAAGCCATTACTAGTGTACCATTCTGAAAATCCCAGAGTGTTCAGGAAAAACAATGTAATGAAGAGTAAATTGTGTGTGTTTTGGAAATCTAATAGTAAGGCATGGGTCACGAGGGAAATTTTTGTAGAGTGGTTCAATGAAGTGTTAGGCCCTAGTGTGAAGGAGTATCTCCTGGAAAAGAAATTGGATCTCAAGTGCCTGCTAGTAATGGACAATGCACCTGCTCATCCTCCAAACTTGGATGACCTAATTTTCGAGGAGTTTGGGTTCATCCCAGTTCTTGCCCCCGAATACCACTCCTCTCCTCCAACCCATGGACCAGCAGGTTATTGCAAACTTTAAAAAACTCTACACAAAAGCAGTGTTTCACAGGTGCTTGACTGTGACCACAGACACTCACTTGACCCTAAGGGAATTTGGGAGAGAACACTTCAGCATCCTCCACTGCATAACCCTTATAGGTATGGCTTGGGAGGGAGTGACTACCAGGACTTTGATCTCTGCCTGGAGAAAATTGTGGCCAGATTGTGTCGACAAGAGGGATTTTGATGAATTTGGGACTGACCCTAATGAGCCTATGTCTGTTGTAAAATCAATTGTGGCACTGGAGTTCCATGGGGTTGGATGTGAGTTTGGAGGATGTGGAAGAATTGGTGGAAGACCACAATGAAGAGCTCACCTCTGAGGAGCTGCAAGAGCTTCAGCAGGAAGAGCAACACATCGCAGCTCAGAATCTTGCTGCAGAGGAGGAGGAAGAGAGATGGAAGAAGGTGCCTTCTTCAGAAATTAGAGATTTTTACTATGTGGGGTAAGATGGAAAGCTTTATGGAGAAACATCACCCTAACAAGGTTGTTGCAAGCCAGGTTGGCAACATGTACAGTGACAAAGTCTTGGGCCATTTTAGGGAAGTGTTAGAGACGCCAGAAACAGAGCTCTCTCCACAGTTATTTTGTGAGACAGGACTCCAGTGACTCTCAAGGTGGTCCTAGTGGCATTAAGAAACAGAGAAGAGAAGCAACCCCAGAAAAACAAATGGTACCTGAGGTGTTGATGGAAGGGGATTCCCCTTCCAAACTATAAACAATCCACTCTCTCTCCTCCTCCAGTCTCCCATATACTAAGAAGAATCTCCAATAAAGGTAAGTGTTATGCTGTTAATGTTTCATTCATCATTTCCCATTGTATTGTTTATGTACTACATGCATATTTCATGTTAAAAAAATTTTTTGTTTTAATACTTGTGGGTGTCAGGAACGGATTAATTGTATTTACATTATTTCTTATGGGGAAAATTGATTTGTAAATCGTAAATTTTGTTTATAGTGACGGCTCCAGGAACGGATTAATTACGAACAACGAGGGACCACTGTATATATAAGCGGAATACTGGAATAAATAAAGCAGATGAAAATAGAGTGCTGAGGATATCAAACCAAAAACGAACTCAGAACATTAATTTCAAGTTCGATAAATTCAGATTTGGAAAGACTATAAGAATGTAGTGGTATGACAATAGAGCTGTAGATGAGTGGAACAGTTTACTGGGTGGTCATTGAAGCTAACTTCTTGCATAGCTTTAAAACTACATAAGACATATTTTAGTGAGATGGACTAGATCTGAGATAGACTTTCATAGTATAGGTCAGTAGATAAAAAAGTAACACATGCAACACTTGAGGTAATCAGTCCCTCAGCCTTGAGGTCA
This sequence comes from Cherax quadricarinatus, assembly GCF_038502225.1. Classification (NCBI taxonomy): domain Eukaryota; kingdom Metazoa; phylum Arthropoda; class Malacostraca; order Decapoda; family Parastacidae; genus Cherax; species Cherax quadricarinatus. Next base: position 20,337,147 of record NC_091308.1, read on the forward strand.
GTCAATCAGCCTAAGGCAGAGGTATAGGTTAGATCTTATGTACTGGAGCAGAAATTAGCTGTAGTAGCTGGAGGTGACATCACAGATGAGTGAAGGCCACTAGTGGAAATAGGGACTAATGAACCAAAATTACTTCACCTACTATGTCCAGTGTTATATTCACCTGTACATATTTGGCTGAAGAAGCTTGCTATGCAAGTAAAGTGTTTGGAAAATGATGATACTCTAGTGTTGCACATGTGTCTTATTTATTAACTTGTCAGTATTGTATACCATCAATAATGCTTGTACAGTGGACCCTCGACCAGCGATGGCATCGATTAACGATAAATCTGACTAGCGATACATTTTATTGCAAAATTTTTGCCTCGATTAGCGCTAAAAACTCGACCAACACTATTCGGTCCGTCTAAGACGCGTCCACTTCTGGCCAGTGTTTACAACCCAGCCAGCCACTGCGGTCGCCTCCAAGCATACAATCGGAACATTTCATATTATCACAGCCTTTTTAGTGATTGCACCTGCAAAGTAAGTCACCATGGGCCCCAAGAAAGCTTCTAGTGCCAACCCTACAGCAAAAAGGGTGAGAATTACTGTGGATATGAAGAAATAGATCATTGCTAAGTATGAAAGTGGAGTGTGTGTCTCCGAGCTGGCCAGGCTGTACACAAAACCCCAATCAACCATCGCTACTGTTGTGGCCAAGAAAACGGCAATCAAGGAAGCTGTTCTTGCCAAAGGTGCAACTATGTTTCCGAAACTGAGATCGCAAGTGATAGAAGATGTTGAGAGACTGTTATTGGTATGGATAAACGAAAAACAGATAGGAGGAGATAGCATCTCTCAAGCGATCATATGTGAAAAGGCTAGGAAGTTGCATGAGGATTTAATTAGAAAAATGCCAGCAACTAGTGGTGATGTGGTTTGAGAGATTTAAGAATCGTAGTGGCATACATAGTGTGATAAGGCATGGTGAAGCTGCCAGTTTGGACCAAAAAGCAGCTGAAAAATATGTGCAGGAATTCAAGGAGTACATAGACAGTGAAGGACTGAAACCTGAACAAGTGTTTAATGGTGACACTGACAATGTTGTGAAACACTTTAGGAATGTCATAAAGGAACAGGAGGTACAGGCCTCTATGGGCAGATATGTTGTGCGACAGAGGTCCAGTGACTCTCAAGCTGGTCCTAGTGGCATTAAAAGAAGAAGGGAAGTAACCCCGAAAAAGGACTTGCCACCTCAAGTCCTAATGGAAGGTGATTCCCCTTCTAAACACTAGGACCATCAACACACTCCCCTCTTCCCATCCCATCAATCATCACCAGATCTTCAATAAAGGTAAGTGTCATGTAACTGTGCATGTCTTCTTCAGTTTGTGTGTATTAAAATTAACATTTCATGTGTTAAATTTTTTTTCAATACTTTTGGGTGTCTTCCACGGATTAATTTGATTTCCATTATTTCTTATGGGGAAAATTAACTTGACTAACGATTATTTTGACTAACGATGAGCTCTCAGGAACGGATTAATAGCCTTAGTCGAGGGTCCACTGTATTAGTTAGTATCAATAATGAGTTAATTTCATGTTTAATTTTTTGCTATTGTAGCACAAAATTAATATAGGTAGTCTTTTTGAGTTATGAGCACTCCTACCTTGCCATCTTGCTACACAAACAAAACTGGATAAAAGTTGCCTGATCCCATCTCCGTGTAGCCAGGTTGAGTGACTCATGACCTGGCTAATGCCACGATGCCAAATTTAATCAAAGCCTAGGTTAATTTGCTATATGTTGGTTGCCAAGGGCATCTCATACTTAAAGAAGTGACTAATGAAGTCTTGCCAAGCACCAAGTGTGCATAGCTACAACTTGCTTCCCTTTTATGAGGACAATATGGTGCACCACAAGGCACTTTATTTTTTAGCTATAAAGTTGTTGTATAGAAGTATGCGCTGTATAGCCCTTGTGGTTTAGCGCTTCTTTTTGATTATAATAATAATGTATAGAAGTATAAGGTTAGACTCCAAGGTATTGAAGCTACCCTCCCCTTTTCCTGGATCAAACCTGCTTACCTCCCACATTCCAGGCACTATATGACCCTTCAGGTTTAATGCTTACCCACAAATATAATAATAACTAGGCTCATTTTGGTTGCTGTGATCTGAGAAAGATATTTCAGATAACCCACAACCCCAGCCCCTAGTACCTCAACCCACACTGGAGGCCAGTACCAAGATCTCAACCCACACTGGAGGCTAGTACCAGGACCTCAAAACCATTAAGAAGACAAAGGACCTGCAGCTCAACTCCTTCAAGAGATCCAGACATAACTCAGCCCTCCCAAGAGGCGAAGAAGTTTTAGACGTACACACTCAAAAAGTCTAGTGCCTATAGTATAACACCCTCAAAGCCTAGGAATTGTAGATCAACCCAATGAAAAAATGAAACAATGTAAAGCCTGTAAATACCACAAGTGTAAAGCTATAGAATATTTTGTTAGGGAACTTTTTGCTCGTGGGGAGCTTAATCAGTCAAATACAGGGCATGAGAAATTCACAGTATATATACGAGCAGAGATGAAGTGTGTGAGATATCTGGTCAGTGGTGTATCAGTCAGGTCATCTAAACATGATGTTCTACCTGGATATTATCAATATAATCAAAGAAAGAGCTAAACCGACAAGGGTCATACAGCGCTGTCTACCTGGATAATAAGTTGACCATCTGACGTACTATAAATAACAGATTTCTGGACAAGTGTTGCAAATGACAGTTACTGAAAATTCAAGAAAGCATCTCTTACACACATCAGTCACCTTGATTATGAGTGAGGTCCTCTCTGCACTTTTATCAGATATACATGTGAGTTTCAGTAAATTATGCATGTGTTGTTCACATCATCCCTGCTGCTAGTTTACCTATGATCTGAAGCACAGCTCTAGGTTTCTTTGTTGTCCCTCCCATGTACACCCTAAGCCACCACAGGGTATAACATAGACACCTGTGTTGGAACCTATGGGTGTGTTATTATTATTGTAATCAAAAAGAAGCGAAAGCCACAAGGGCTATACAGCACTGCTGTGGGTGTGTTGACAACTTCCTTAACCAGGTCCCTGGTGGTGGTCACGTAATTATTATGATCATAACTTATGTGCTAAACCTACAAGGTTCATAGTCTGGTGGTGGTCAAAACTGGTCACTACATTTATCTTACAACCAGCAAGTGCACTGGACATGTGGCTACATCCCCAAATAGAAGGCAATCAGGTAGAATCTAAGGAAGGGTAGAATAGGTCTAATTCCTCGGATCAAGAGCCCCTCACTGGCATAAAGGGTAGCAAGGCATAACAATTACTTGGGAAGAAAAAGATGTCTAAAGTTCATTACTTATGCAGGAAATGCTTCATGAGGGAAAAGTTTTCAAAATTCATTAATTTTAAAAATCCTTCGTTGGTTACAGCACTGTTACAATGCTCTTATAGCATGTTCCAAACCATTCTTCTTTTTTTTTTTTTTTTCAAAAAATAATTTCCCATTTTTGTATTAGTTTTTACAATGTTCAGCAAGAGATAACTAACAGCGTTCACACCATATGCATATGGTAGATATCTGATTGATTTACTTCTAAGTGGTGACACCTGGTATGGTAATTAGTGTAGAGAAAAGTTAAATTGTGATAAATTAGTATAATACAGTGGAACCCTGGTTTTCGAACTTAACCCGTTCCAAAAGGTTGTTCTAAAACTGAAACGTGTGAAAACTTAATCAATATTTCCCATAAGAAATAATGTAAAGACAATTAATCCATTCCAGACATCCAAAAATATTAAAAAAAACATTTGTTTAAAGAATATGACACTAATATCAACTCTAGAGCTTATTTACCTGTTACAATCGATCTAACATGACATAATAAACAATATTAATAACATAGAAACCTGATATACTCTAGAATGAATAAAATATGTCATTACGTATGTGGAGTGGTAGTGATGTTATTGGGGTTGTAAGGGCCACTGAGAGCATAAGCTGTATTAATAGTGATGGTGGTGGTGGCAGTGTTGTCAGTGACCCTATATACCTCAAACAACAATGGAGGAGTTAAGTTTCGTGTTATCATTTTTCTATCGCTTAATTGCTTAACTTACTTGCTACACTGTTAATGCTATACAGTGGAACCTCAAATTTTGAACATATCGCTTATCAAACTCTTCGAAAATTGACCGCTTTTTTCGAACCAACTTTGTCCCCATTATTAAACTTGCCCCTTTTATCAAACCGTCGGGTACTGGGCCTGTCCGCGTCCCCACGCAGGCGCTGTGAGCCAGTCTGGTTTTGTTGATGCTTGAGTGAACACTAACCTGCAGTCTCATTCAAACATTTTATGATTAATTCATTGTGTTTAGTGCTTGTGGGACTGTGAAATAAGCTACTATGGGCCCAAAGAAACTTGCTAGTGGTACCTCTGTGATAAAGAAAGTGAGAAACACCATAGATGTGAAAAAGGAAATAATACAGAAGTATGAGAGTAGTGTGAAACTTGTTGAGCTTGCCAGGATGTATGGGAAAAACAAGTCGACCATTGCTTCTATCCTGGCAAAGAAAAAGAACAAATCAAGGAAGCTGATGTTGCAAAAGGTGTTAATATGCTAACCAAAAAAAGACCACACAGTCGATCAGGTTGAGAAGTTGTTGCTGGTGTGGATCAAGGATAGAGATGGCAGGTGATAATGTTTCAGAGATGATTATTTGTGAAAATGCAAAGTAGTTGCATGCCGGTTCAGAGATTAAGGAGATTTGCGGCAAGTGGAATGATGTCCAAATGTTTGTGAAGTACCACTCTGAGCAAGCTGAAACAATCCATCTTTGCAACAAGTTCAGTGACAGAACCATGTCCCATTTTAGGGAAATCTTAATGAGGCATCAGAAACAGAGGACTGTGGACAGTTATTTTGTGAGACAGGGGTCCAGTGACTCTCAAGCTGGTCCTAGTGGCATTAAAAGACAGAGAAAGGAAGTAACCCCCGAGAGGGCTTTGATACCTAAAGTCCTTATGGAGGGGGATTCCCCTTCCAAACACTAACCTCCAACTCCCTCTCTCCTCCTCATCTTCCAGATGCCATCACCAACCTTCAATAAAGGTAAGTAAAAATGTTATTTTATGTTTATTTAAATTTATTAATACATAATTGTACACTATTTGTTGTGTAAAACTATAAATAATTGCTCTAAAATGTATTTTTTTTTGTTAATATTTTTGGGTTTTTAGAACAGATTAATTGTATTTCTATTATCTCTTATGGGAAGTATTGCTTTGTTTTCAAACTTTTCGAATTTAGAACTAACTTCTGGAACGGATTAAGTTTGAAATTTGAAGTTCCACTGGCTGGCGCTATAGCCTTTATTGACTCCTGCTGCTTTAGTATTGTACATATTGTAAAATCACTGAAGAAGGCACATTCTCCCCTCTCTCTCAGCCCTTTACCAAAGGGCTGGCACTAGGAACTTTCTTTGGGCCCATGGTGGCTTATTTCGCATTCACAATCAATAAACAAGCACAAAAACTGTGATATGTTTCAGATGAATGCTCAACCAGTGACAGAGCCAGATTGAAGCAGCATCCCAACGGGTGGACACATCTGATACGTGTGATATCCAGAGCAAAATTTCCCACAAAAAACGGTTCTAAAACCGAATCGTCCGGTAACTGGGGCGTCCGAAAACCAGGGTTCCACTGTATAAGCTTCACTGGTAGCTTTTATTGCATTTGCTTCAGTCACAACAAGTTCTCTAAACAGTCTTTGCTTCATATGCTAATTTGAAAAGCAAGCATAGGTTAAAAAAAAATTACATTGATATCACTTTTATTTTCTATAATAATAATTCTGCAGACTGTACAGTAGACACTAATAATGGACTACATTCATCATATTACCCCATCGCTTCAACTTTTTACTTCCTCTCATGCCCTTCAGTGATGACTTTCAGTCTTTAAGGCAACTGTAAAATGTGGTTATTTTCTTCCACTGGTTCAAAAGTGTTTAAAAATATTTAATATAAGAAGCAAATGGCATCAGTTTTGTCAATCTGAGTGAAAGGACGAGAGGAAGTAACAGGTTGATTGCATGTAATACTCTGAACCTTATATTCATTGAACTATTAACAATGGTAAGATTATCACTACCTGCATGGAATACTCAAGATGGCAGTTGATGTATATGGCATGCAGACACCAATGGCACTGGGTATACAATAAAGGAAAGAATTCAAAAGCTGAAATAATTCATCAATGGATTGACAAACCTTCACTGAGTTTAATACATTATATACAATCTCTAAAACCATTCATTCTTTTCAGCTTTTGTAGCATCTTGCATAAAAATAACAAATTTTTTGCTAAAATTTGTTTTAAAGTTCTTATATCAATTGCTTGTTAAGGAGGCAATCGTGTACCTTAGGTATCTCCCCTGCCGATGTAGGTGGGCCTTGACCAAACTAAAATAACTCCATGTGATACTATCAAACGCTCACACTAGCAATTCATCTACTGGTGATTTTTACCTACCTGGACACCAAAGTATGTCTACTGACAGGTCAGGAGTTATGAATAACTAAATCACTTTGGTCTAAAAAATATGGAAACAAAATATGGAATACATAAAACATTACAATATGAAATGTAGCAAATCTTTCCCAACCTGCTAACAGTCACTAGGCCCTTTTCAACTACCCAGTGTAATAGGGAAAAAAAATAATAGTAGCACCATAAAGTAATGGCATGAACAGGACCCAGTGGCTTGAAGCTAACCTTTGAACTGATAAAAAGAAAAAGTAATGTACTTTAAATACAGAGCAAAATGTGCAAAGTAACTACAATATTTTAGATTCCAGGTATATGAAAATCACCCACACTATCGCATGCACAAACATTACAACAGCTTGAACATATAATGTTCTCAACATAATAAAACATCTATAATTCTTACATGATATATTCTGGGGTACTACTTAAAATATAATTTGCAATTGTTTCAAAATATAACATTTCCATGTAAAATCAATTAGCTCAAGAATAAAACAAATGAGTAAATAACTGCATGATTATAATACAAGTCAGTGCAACTATTACTGTATATGATGGGTATAAATTCTGTGAAATGATAAAATGCTAATTAAACAGCTACTTCTAGTAACCACTTAAGAAAACTCAAAATCTTATGCAATTGGCTACTTCATATACACTTGACTACAACCAAATAGATATATTAAAACATTAAAATCAAAATCAAATAAGAAATTTTTTTTTAAAGTGATGGCAAATACAGAGTACCACTTTCATAATGTCCAATATGTACTCATTATTTCTACCTAAAAAATTGATTCACAAATATAAATGAAAAAAAAAAAAAAAGAGGTTAGCAAGATTTAGTATTCACATTTTGCTAGTATAGCAATAATGACAGAGTAAGTACTTATACATGTCCTTAACTATAAAACATTTGTGTGGTTAAGTAGATGAGTTAACTCTGCATGGGACAAAACTAAGGCACATGTATACACGTTTTCTTGGAGATTTGAGCGATATGTCTTAAAGGCAGAGACAGACCAGAAGCAGTGACAAGACGTGAAAAACACTCGGAGGTTTATGAAAAAGCAATTTTGTGCAGCAAACCCTCCATATTGTGAAAATCTCAACTGCCTTAGCCACTGCTTCAATATAAGGGAAGACGAACACCAATTTGGAATGTTCTATACACTACACTAATCTTGGTAAGTCATGATAATACAAGGTTACCTAAAAATAATGGGTGAAGAAAACTAAAAACTCTGTATCATTGCAAGGCAATCCATTGTACTATAGAAGACGTGAATTCACGAGCTACCTCATAAACGTATTTGGTTAGTATGTTTGAACTACAAATCGCTGCCAGGTTTCAGCAGATGCAACAAGATCATGGACTGAGAGCACAGGCTAAAAAATTACCAGCAAATAAATACATTGCTGGAAACTAGCTTTACTTGAATTTGATCTTGACAACAACTAGGGAACACATTCACAGAAGCAAAATGAAATATGTTGTCTTTTGTAACTAAAATTGCAAGAGAAGTCACAACCAAAACCAACAAGACATTGTTCATATGTATAAACCAATAAGAAAGTTCAACAGAAGAATGAGCAATTCACATACATCACAAAACTAGCATATGTAAGAAAGTATTTGTTCTAATAAAACTTTGGTCCAAATAAATTTCTATTTATAAGCATAGGAGGTATTGGTGTATGATGGACCAATATCACTAATAACAAATTTTATGGAGTTGCAGTGTCAGAGCAACCACAGATTTCTTTTATTTCTCAAAAATCTTCTATTGCAATCTTCTAATCAAACCATAACATTCTTTTTTTCAAGTATGATTGTGATTTATTATAAAATAAGGGTAATAATGATGGATAACATGTTACAGACTGAGGTAGGTACGTGTGGTGTCAAGGGCATCCTGTGGTGGTGGTGAGGCATTCTGTTTCTCCCACTGACTAAGAGCTGCATCAACCAGCATATAAAGACATTTGAACTTATCAGCATCATCCTCAGGTGGTGTTGGAGGTGGGGTGACCTGAGCTGTTGTGTTATAGGCATGGTGAGTATAATCTGTTTGAGGAACATAATGTTCTGGTGTTGATGGTGGATACATTGGGGAGTCATTTGGAGTGTAAGCTGGTGAGTGAGTGTCTGTATATATTGGTGAATTTGTTGCTGCTGTTACCTCTGTCACAAAATTTGGAGCAGTTGTTTGGGTAGATGTTGGAGCTGTGGAGTTAGTAGTGAAAGTTGAAGTATGATCAGCCTCAGAGCCACACCCACACGGACACACTGCTTCATAGTGGGGTTTGGCAGATACTCTTTGCTGCTCAGCAACCCAAGAAGCAACGCGAGATTCCATGGAAAAATCATAATCATGATCGGGAAGATCTGTAGATTCCCAACGTGGCCGGGCACGTGCATAATCATTTTGGGCTGGGCGAGAATACTCTTCCATCTCAACACGGTCCCTAGGAGATACTCCTTTGAGTTTCTTGGCACGGCGAGTTATTGTATACTTTTCTGGGTCATTTCCTTCTCGGCGGATAATCTCTGGTAGAATCCTCCGTCTTGCATTTATAAACCAGTTGCAAACCTGAAGGAAGAAACAATAAATGATAAGCTCAACTACAATAAGTTAATAACAAAAGAAACAGTCAGTTCTTAAAACAAATTTATAATTTGAGCTCATTTAAAAAATTGTAATTAAATATTTCTTCATTGACAAAGATTCTTTTAAACACACTGGCAGTCTACCACCAAAGTAAGGTGACCACTCATTCAGTCACTGTTTCGGTGAAAGTGTGCTTACATCATAGTTCAGGTAACCCTCCAAATTTCAACATCGTCATCCCTCCTTAAGAAAGAAGAAACTGTATGTCCCACCTTCAGGATTTTAGTTTGGATAACCAGTTTCCCTGAAACCCTTTATAAATATTACCTTGCTCACACTCTTAATACCATGTCAAGCCATAAAAATCACTTTCTACTCCAATCCAAAAAGCTAACACAAGACTGTTGGATATTCAAGCTCCCTAGCACTCAAAACATTCTAAACTCTTCCCCTCCCCCCCTTAAACCATTCCTGGAATTAACCCTACCCCTCCTTCCCTACATCCCAGATCTATACACCCTCCTAGTCATCCCATTAACTCCCATCCTCTATAAATCCCCAAACTACCTCAACACCACCGCCTAACCCCACACCGTCTAATCTCACACACCAAATTCTCTGTAGAATATTCGCACCACACTGCTCTCAAACATGACATCTCTAATATTTCCAGCCTCTTTCTCAATGCAACATTTAAAGCCCATGCTTCATATCCACATAAAAAGTGTTGGTACCACTATACTTTGGTATGTTTCCAATTTTGCCTCCATAGATAAACCTTTTTCCTTCCACAGATGTCTCAACACACCACCTATTTTTTCCCTGCTCATTTATTCTATGGTTCGCCTCATCTTTCATACACTCATCTGTAAATATGTGCACTCCCAAAGTGAATGTATTCACATTCACTTTCTCCATACTCCCACATTCCAATCTGACATCCAAGCTTTCATTTTGTTCCTATCATTTTGCTATTTAATGTGTTCACTTTTAATTTCCTTCTTTAACTTTTTTTTTTTTTTTTGAATGAACTGGCTATCTCCCACCAAAAAATAAAAATAAAAGTTTTTCTTTTTAAATTTATTAATTTATACAGGAGTAAGTAGGCCCTTGCTCCAGGCATTTTAGCTGCCTTGTACGACACTCATGGCTTACAGAGGAAGAATTCTTTTCCACTTCTTTTATATACCCACCCAAATTCCTCCACCAACCTTTGCACCTTCTCTTCAGACTCTCCCAAAAGAACAATGAGGGAGGAAATTAAATGTAATACAGTGGACCCCCGCATACCATTGGCATCACATAACGTTAAATCCACATACCGATACATTTTATCGCTAAGATTTTGCCTCGCATACCACTAAAAAACCCGCTCAACGCTATTCGTCAGAGACACGTCTAATGTGCGGCCTGAGCCAGCCTCACATGTTCCGCTGGTGGCATTGTTTACCAGCCAGCCTCCGCGGTAACATCCAAGCATACAATCGGAACATTTCGTATTATTACAGTGTTTTTGGTGATTTTATCTGCAAAATAAGTGACCATGGGCCCCAAGAAAGCTTCTAGTGCCAACCCTACAGGAATAAGGATGAGAATTACTATAGAGATGAAGAAAGAGATCATTGCTAAGTATGAAAGTGGAGTGCGTGTCTCTGAGCTGGCCAGGTTGTATAGTAAACCCCAATCAACCATCGCTACTATTGTGTCCAACAAAACGGCAATCAAGGAAGCTGTTCTTGCCAAAGGTTCAACTGTGTTTTCAAAACAGAGATCGCAAGTGATGGAAGATGTTGAGAGACTCTTATTGGTGTGGATAAATGAAAAACAGATAGCAGGAGATAGCATCTCTCAAGTGATCATAAGTGAAAAGGCTAGGAAGTTGCATGAGGATTTAATTAAAAAAATGCCTGCAACTAGTGATGATGTGAGTGAATTTAAGGCCAGCAAAGGTTGGTTTGAGAGATTTAAGAAGCGTAGTGGCATACATAGTGTGATAAGGCATGGTGAGGCTGCCAGTTCAGACCACAAAGCAGCTGAAAAATATGTGCAGGAATTCAAGGAGTACATAGACAGTGAAGGACTGAAACCTGAACAAGTGTTTAATTGTGATGAAACAGGCCTGTTTTGGAAGAAAATGCCAAGCAGGACCTACATTACTCAGGAGGAAAAGGCACTCCCAGGACATAAGCCTATGAAAGACAGGCTTACTCTGTTGATGTGTTCCAATGCTAGTGGTGATTGCAAAGTGAAGCCTTTATTAGTGTATCACTCAGAAACTCCCAGAGCGTTCAGGCAAAAGAATATCCTCAAGGCTAATTTGTGTGTGCTGTGGAGGGCAAACAGTAAGGCATGGGTCACTAGGGACTTTTTCTATGACTGGTTACACCAAGCATTTGCCCCCAATGTGAAAGATTACCTAACTGAAAAGAAATTAGACCTTAAGTGCCTCCTGGTGTTAGACAATGCCCCTGGTCATCCTACAGACGTGGCAGAGCGACTTTATGGGGACATGAGCTTCATTAAGGTGAAGTTTTTGCTTCCTAATACCACTCCTCTCCTGCAGCCCATGGACCAGCAGGTTATTGCAAACTTCAAAAAACTGTACACAAAAGCTCTGTTTGAAAGGTGCTTTGTAGTGACCTCAGAAACTCAATTGACTCTAAGAGAGTTTTGGAGAGAGCACTTTAATATCCTCAATTGTGTAAACCTTATAGGTAAGGCTTGGGAGGGAGTGACTAAGAGGACCTTGAACTCTGCTTGGAAGAAACTGTGGCCAGAATGTGTAGACCAAAGGGATTTTGAAGGGTTTGAGGCTAACCTTGGGAATCCTATGCCAGTTGAGGAATCCATTGTGGCATTGGGAAAGTCCTTGGGGTTGGAGGTTAGTGGGGATGATGTGGAAGAGTTGGTGGAGGAGGACAATGAAGAACTAACCACTGATGAGCTGCTAGATCAACTTCAACAGCAAGAGGCCAGACCTGAGGAAACTGCTTCGGAGGAGTGGAGAGAGAAATTGAAGAAGTTGCCTACTTCAAAGATTAAGGAAATGTGTAGAATGTGGCTTAAAGTGCAAACCTTTTTTGATGACAATCACTCTAACAGCTATTGCAAGCCGTGCTGGTGACTATTACACTGACAATGTTGTGAACCACTTTAGGAAAGTCATAAAGGAACGGGAGGTACAGGCCTCTATGGACAGATATGTTGTGCGACAGAAGTCCAGTGAATCTGAAGCTGGTCCTAGTGGCATTAAAAGAAGAAGGGAAGTAACCCCGGAAAAGGACTTGACACCTCAAGTCTTAATGGAAGGGGATTCCCCTTCTAAACACTAAGACTCTCTCCTCCTCCCATCCCATCAATCATCACCAGATCTTCAATAAAGGTAAGTGTCATGTAACTGTGCATGTCTTTTTCAGTTTGTGTGTATTAAAATTAATATTTCATGTGGTAAAATTTTTTTTTTTTCATACTTTGGGGTGTCTTACACGGATTAATTTGATTTCCATTATTTCTTATGGGGAAAATTCATTCGCATAACGATAATTTCGCATAGCAATGAGCTCTCGGGAACGGATTAATATCGTTATGCAGGGGTCCACTGTACTGACATCAAAGCTTTCATTTTGTTCCTATCATTTTGCTATTTCTTGTGTTCACTTTTAATTTCCTTCTTTAACTTTTCTTTTTGAATGAACTGGCCATCTCCCACCAAAAAATAAAAATAAAAGTTTTTCTTTTTAAATTTATTAATATATACAGAAGGGGTAAGTAGGCCCTTGCTCCAGGCATTTTAGCTGCCTTGTACGACACTCATGGCTTACAGAGGAAGAATTCTTTTCCACTTCTTTTATATACCCACCCAAATTCCTCCACCAACCTTTGCACCTTCTCTTCAGACTCTCCCAAAAGAACAACAATGAGGGAGGAAATTAAATGTAATACTGTGTCACTGAAATATTCACACTATTCTTAACATCTCCCAGAATAAATGACTATGTAGATAAAATGTGTAGACATTAACAAGTGACCAGATGTGTGAATGGTAATATCAACAAGATTCTTCCAATTCTGTTTAATCCTGAAAGTACATTTTACTCTTTGGATAAGAATTCAGACAATTACAAGTTGAGATATATTATGTTTCTGAATATTTACTTCACACAGATTCAGAGGCAACAAACCTAACTGATGGCTGGGTCAGTCAGTCTGCTAGGCCTTGCAACAGTCACAGGCACCACAGTTTTGAGGGTCAAGAAAATTTTTTAGAGGGTGTTGAAAAACCTTGGAGTTACATTTGGGCTATCTTGCACCCACTAACATGCTTCCTGCTCTTCTATGGTGATACTTGTAAGTGTCAATTTGGAACCTGTTCCACTTGAATTTTGCAAGTATAAAACATAATATAAATTATGTAAACAAGTATAGATAATATTACATATTTTTTTTATTATTAACACATTAGCTGTCTCCCACCAGGGTAGGGTGGCCAAAAAAAGAAAAACTTTCATCATCATTCACTCCATCACTGTCTTGCCAGAGGTGCACTTACACTTCAGTTATAAAACTGCAAATTTGACACCCCTCCTTCAGAGTGCGGGCACTGTACTTCGCATCTCCAGGACTCAAGTCTGGCCTGCTGGTTTCCCTGAATCCCTTCAAAAATGTTACCTTGTTCACACTTGATGTGCTTTTGGAGTGTGAGCAAGTTAACACTGATGAAGAGATTCAGGAAAACCGACAGGCCAGACTTAAGTCCTGGAGATGGGAAGTACTGTGCCTGCACTCTGAAGGAGGGGTGTTAATGTTGCAGTTTAATAACTGTAGCGTAAGCGTGCCTCTGGCAAGACAGTGATGGAGTGAATGATGTTCATGAAAGTTTTTCTTTATCGGGCCACCCTGCCTTTGTAGGAGATGGCCGATATGTTAATAAGGCCTGGTCACAGACCGAGCCGCGGGGGCGTTGACCCCCGGAACTCTCTCCAGGTAAACTCCAGGTGTGTGTGTGTGTGTGTGTGTATATATACATATATATATATATATATACATATATATATATATATATATACATATATATATATATATATACATATATATATATATAAATATATATATATAAATATATAAATATATATAAATATATAAATATATATATAAATATATAAATATATATATAAATATATATTATTATTATTATTATCACACTGGCCGATTCCCACCAAGGCAGGGTGGCCCGAAAAGAAAAACTTTCACCATCATTCACTCCATCACTGTCTTGCCAGAAGGGTGCTTTACACTACAGTTTTTAAACTGCAACATTAACACCCCTCCTTCAGAGTGCAGGCACTGTACTTCCCATCTCCAGGACTCAAGTCCGGCCTGCCGGTTTCCCTGAATCCCTTCATAAATGTTACTTTGCTCACACTCCAACAGCACGTCAAGTATTAAAAACCATTTGTCTCCATTCACTCCTATCAAACACGCTCACGCATGCCTGCTGGAAGTCCAAGCCCCTCGCACGCAAAACCTCCTTTACCCCCTCCCTCCAACCCTTCCTAGGCCGACCCCTACCCCGCCTTCCTTCCACTACAGACTGATACACTCTTGAAGTCATTCTGTTTCGCTCCATTCTCTCTACATGTCCGAACCACCTCAACAACCCTTCCTCAGCCCTCTGGACAACAGTTTTGGTAATCCCGCACCTCCTCCTAACTTCCAAACTACGAATTCTCTGCATTATATTCACACCACACATTGCCCTCAGACACGACATCTCCACTGCCTCCAGCCTTCTCCTCGCTGCAACATTCATCACCCACGCTTCACACCCATATAAGAGCGTTGGTAAAACTATACTCTCATACATTCCCCTCTTTGCCTCCAAGGACAAAGTTCTTTGTCTCCACAGACTCCTAAGTGCACCACTCACTCTTTTTCCCTCATCAATTCTATGATTCACCTCATCTTTCATAGACCCATCCGCTGACACGTCCACTCCCAAATATCTGAATACGTTCACCTCCTCCATACTCTCTCCCTCCAATCTGATATTCAATCTTTCATCACCTAATCTTTTTGTTATCCTCATAACCTTACTCTTTCCTGTATTCACCTTTAATTTTCTTCTTTTGCACACCCTACCAAATTCATCCACCAATCTCTGCAACTTCTCTTCAGAATCTCCCAAGAGCACAGTGTCATCAGCAAAGAGCAGCTGTGACAACTCCCACTTTGTGTGTGATTCTTTATCTTTTAACTCCACGCCTCTTGCCAAGACCCTCGCATTTACTTCTCTTACAACCCCATCTATAAATATATTAAACAACCACGGTGACATCACACATCCTTGTCTAAGGCCTACTTTTACTGGGAAATAATTTCCCTCTTTCCTACATACTCTAACTTGAGCCTCACTATCCTCGTAAAAACTCTTCACTGCTTTCAGTAACCTACCTCCTACACCATACACTTGCAACATCTGCCACACTGCCCCCCTATCCACCCTGTCATACGCCTTTTCCAAATCCATAAATGCCACAAAGACCTCTTTAGCCTTATCTAAATACTGTTCACTTATATGTTTCACTGTAAACACCTGGTCCACACACCCCCTACCTTTCCTAAAGCCTCCTTGTTCATCTGCTATCCTATTCTCCGTCTTACTCTTAATTCTTTCAATTATAACTCTACCATACACTTTACCAGGTACACTCAACAGACTTATCCCCCTATAATTTTTGCACTCTCTTTTGTCCCCTTTGCCTTTATACAAAGGAACTATGCATGCTCTCTGCCAATCCCTAGGTACCTTACCCTCTTCCATACATTTATTAAATAATTGCACCAACCACTCCAAAACTATATCCCCACCTGCTTTTAACATTTCTATCTTTATCCCATCAATCCCGGCTGCCTTACCCCCTTTCATTTTACCTACTGCCTCACGAACTTCCCCCACACTCACAACTGGCTCTTCCTCACTCCTACAAGATGTTATTCCTCCTTGCCCTATACACGAAATCACAGCTTCCCTATCTTCATCAACATTTAACAATTCCTCAAAATATTCCCTCCATCTTCCCAATACCTCTAACT
>NC_091308.1:20353534-20501034 GCF_038502225.1 Cherax quadricarinatus
GTCTAATTGGGCATGGAGAGACTCGCTTGTGGCGAAGTCCTCCCATCTGACATCAAGCACCCAGCGCAGCGCCTTGTTCTGGACACGCTGCAGTTTAAGTAAGTTTGTTTTTGCTGCAAGAGAGAGGGCTAGAGGAGAGTAAGTTATCAGAGGACGTATTAGGGATTTGTAGAGGTGTAGTTTGGTGCGTTGAGAGGCATGTTTCAGCTTGTAGAGGCCCGCAAGGGCCTTACTAGCTATTGCATACCTTGAGTGAATGTGTCCGTGTAAACGAAGAAGGTAGTCAAGATTAACGCCAAGGACAGTGACAGATTGTGTGATAGGGAAGTAAGTGCGGGTGTCAGCTGTTCTGAGTTCGACAGGTAATGGAGGATCACGTTTCCTGTAGTTAAAATACGTAATGCTGGATTTTGCTGCATTGGTTTTGATCCTCCATTTTTGTTCCCAGATGGCTATCCTGTCAACCTCATTTTGTGTTTTGTGTGTGAGTGTATCTATATTGGCATGAGTGATAAGTTGTGTAATGTCGTCTGCATAGGCTAGTGTGATGGAGTTGTGGTATACAGGTGTTGGAATGTCGTTAGTGTATAAAATGTAGAGGGTAGGGGAAAGGACAGATCCCTGGGGTACTCCAGCATTTAGTGTGAAGTAGTCAGAGTAACAGCCTTGGAATTTGATTCTCATGGTACGGCCGTCTAGGAAGTTGCAGAGGAGTTTACGAGTATTGAGAGGCAGGTTGAAGTTAGTGCAGAGTTTGTACTTGAGCCCCTCGTGCCACACAGTGTCAAAAGCTTTTTCAACGTCTTTTGCAACCAGGGCTGTCCTGTTTCTTTGTTTTGTGTTTATGTGGATGTAGTTGAGAATGATGTTAATGGCATCCTGTGTGGATCTGTGTGTTCTGAAGCCAAACTGGCCATCTGAAAGTAGAGAATTATGTTCCAGGTATCTGCGAAGGCGATGATTAATGAGTTTTTCAAAGAGTTTTCCTAAAGTTTCGAGGAGGCTGATAGGGCGATAGTTTCTAGGGTCAGAGTGATCTTTATTGGGTTTAGGAAGGAGGATAGCAGTAGCAGCTTTGAAGAGGGAAGGGAAGTATCCAGAGGCAAGGGAGGCATTGAGGAGGTTTGTGTAGGCAGTAATGATAGAGTCAGGAAGGTGTTTCAGGATAATATGGTTTAGGCCAGAGGCACCAGGAGCCTTTGGAGGAAGGTGTCTGAGGAGAGTTTTAATGTCTGTGTTGGTGAAAGGAGTGTCGAGTTCTTGGGAGGAGGTAAGAGTGTCTAGATGTATGTGGCTGTCTGGTGTTGTTTCTTGTGTGTGTGCAGTGTTCCAGTGTTCTATGTTCTGAATGTGTTGAATAACGTTAGGGCGAGGTGGGTGAGGGTGGAAGATGTTCTCCCAGATGTGTTTGAAGATGTTGGTAGCAGCCTGTGGGTCTGAGATGTGTGTGTTGTTGTGGGTGATGTGTTTGAATTTGTTGGTGGGAGTAGTGCCTCTGATTTTTTTGATAAAGTTCCAGAAGGCTTTAGTGTTTTTAACACGCTGCCTGTCCGCTTGTTGTATTAGTCGTGACCAGTGATTGTTGTGGTCTTGGTCTAGGCTGTGTAAAATGTTGTTTCTAAGGTAAGTGAGATCTAATCGGACTTGATTAAATCTATGTGTGTTGTAGAGGAAGCGGTTGTGGTAGCAGATAATTAGTCTTCTTGTTCTGAGTGATGGTTTGAAGGAATAACGAGTGGTGTGAGTTTTCTTTGGTATTGCGATGTTGGCTGCTTGTGTAATGGTGTCCTGGATGAGATCAAGTTGAGTATCGATGTCAGAGATAGGTTTGTTGTTGTAGTCATAGGTGAGGTTAATATTGTCTATGTGTTGTTTGAAAGCATCCCAGTCAGCGTTCTTGTAGGAGAATGAAGGTGTGGTTGGAATGGGGATAGGGTTGGAGGAGATGTGTAAGATGACTGGGATGTGATCAGAGCCTGTAATAGGGCCAGGTGAGATGTAATGTTGAAATAGAGAGCTGGCTCGGTTTGCCAGAATGATGTCTGGTTTGCCTTGGCCCGTGTGGTTGAAGAAGGTATTGAAGTCTGGGCCAAGATGAATTAGGTGTTTATGATTTGTGAAGTTGAGTAATTGGTGACCAAGTTGGTTGTTACTGGTGTGATGAAAGGCAGTGTGTTTGGCATTAATGTCAGCTAGTAGGTAAGTTGGTGTGTTGGTGTAGTTGAAGACTAAGGAGAGGTCGTGTATGTTGAGAGTAGTAGTAGTCTGCAATCTCGGATGAAGAAAGATGGGAACTGAAGACATGTAAAGGCTTGTGTTATGTAAGTGCATTCTAGAAGAATGCACTTACATAACACAAGCCTTTACACGTCTTCAGTTCCCATCTTTCTTCATCCGAGATTGCAGACTCAAGGCACAAGCTATCCTCAACAAACCGCCCATGGAACAGCCCCCTAAACAGTTCACAGTACTCCCATGTGGCGATGTTGCCACGAATACTCGCCGGGCACTTGCTATGAGTAACATCAACGTTTCCACCATAAATACATCATCTATCAAAGACCTCACTACGAAACGCAGCCCCACACCTCTAACTTCTACAGCAGGCGTCTACACTATCCCCTGTGGTGCAAAGAAAGGTATAAAATACCGACAATATGAAAGTTAAGACACATGTGCAACATCTGGATATCTTTACTGTAGTAGACGTTTCGCCATCCAGTGGCTTTATCAATACAGATTCTAGGACATAATAGGAAGACAGTAGAACTATATACAAAAGATGAGGTAATCAGTCCCTCGGCCTTGGAGTTAGTGTTCACAGTTAGTGTTCACAGTTAGTGTTCACGATGCTGTGAACACTAACTCCAAAGCCGAGGGACTGATTACCTCATCTTTTGTATATAGTTCTACTGTCTTCCTATTATGTCCTAGAATCTGTATTGATAAAGCCACTGGATGGCGAAACGTCTACTACAGTAAAGATATCCAGATGTTGCACATGTGTCTTAACTTTCATATCCCCTGTGGGTTCTGTCCCAAGAAATATGTAGGCGAGACAGGCAGAGATCTTGCAGTCCGCCTGAATGAACATCGAAATGCCTCTAACAGAGACGATGTAAGGTACGCCTGTGTCCTCCACAGAGACTCCACGGGGCATTTGATGAACTGGAACGAGGCACAACTCGTTCTCACCGAACCAGACCTCAGACGCCGACGGTGCCTGGAAGCCTTACTAATCGCCGTCACCGACACTATAGAACGCAACACTGGAAACTACAAAATTTCAAAAACATTGGCATACATGATACTTAAGCAGCACCAACCCAACAACACAGGAGTCACATGATTTCATCGTCTACCCGTCCTCCTCATAGGTAGAGGTTGTTTTGATAAGGACCTGCCTCGCATGGGCCAGCAGGCCTTCTACAGTGTTCCTCCATTCTTATGTTCTTATGACATTCCTCAGGTCACGTGCGTCACATCTCACTCTCCGCCTATATATATAATGTCTTTCTACCTCTGTATGTTAGAAGTGATCAAGGTCCCAGGACCGAAACGTTTTCTAATAAATATGTTATAGTGTTTGCTTACGTGTCTTTCTAAGCCAACTTGTCGGTATTTATTACCAAGGTTTATACCACAATATACATAAACGACATAGATGAGGGCATAAAGAGCGACATCAGCAAGTTTGCCGATGACACCAAAATAGGCCGTCGAATTCATTCTGACGAGGACATTAGAGCACTCCAGGAAGATTTGAATAGACTGATGCAGTGGTCGGAGAAGTGGCAGATGCAGTTTAATATAGACAAATGCAAAGTTCTAAATGTTGGACAGGACAATAACCATGCCACATATAAACTAAATAATGTAGATCTTAATATTACGGATTGCGAAAAAGATTTAGGAGTTCTGGTTAGCAGTAATCTGAAACCAAGACAACAGTGCATAAGTGTTCGCAATAAAGCTAATAGAAGGAACACTGCAGCAGGCCTACTGGCCCATGCGAGGCAGGTCCAAGTCTCCTACCGGCTTAAGCCAATGCACCCAACCTAGTCAGGTCAGGTCACATTGACTTAAGGGAGGAACACGGCAACCGACCTAGTAGCACAAGCTATCAGGCCCAACTCACACCCACCCACATCCACTCATCTATTTATCCAACCTATTTTTAAAGCTACACAACGTTCTGGCCTTTATAACTGTACTTGGGAGTTTGTTCCACTCATCCACAACTCTATTACCAAACCAGTACTTTCCTATGTCCTTCCTGAATCTGAATTTTTCCAACTTAAAACCATTGCTGCGAGTCCTGTCTAGGGTAGATATTGTCAGCACACTATTTACACCCCCTTTAATTATTCCTGTCTTCCATTTATACACCTCAATCATATCCCCCCTAATTCTACGTCTTTCTAGAGTGTGAAGAATGGTTTGAAAAACCGACAAGTTGAAGATTGAGACACTTATGCAGCATATGGGAATCTTTATTCAGGAAACGTTTCGCCACACAGTGGCTTCATCAGTCCAATACAAAGAGGAAGGCGTAAGGAGAGGAGGAGAATGAGGTAATCAGTCCCTCAACCTGGAGTCGATGTGTTCAGTCCATCAATCTTGTAGAATGTACAGCATAGGGCCGTAGACGTGGCTTATATACTGTAGTGAGGTGACGTGAAGCAGGTGGAGGCGGGGTCATAGTGGTACCATCCACTAGTCGAAGTAGGTCTTCGTCCAAAGGTTGAACAAGTGTTGAAGAATTCTTTGTAACAAGATCCCATGATGCTACAGTGTCTGTGTGGCGAAACGTTTCCTGAATAAAGATTCCCATATGCTGTATAAGTGTCTCAATCTTCAACTTGTCGGTTTTTCAAACCATTCTTCACAACTGTCAGACACTGTAGCATCATGGGATCTTGTTACAAAGAATTCTTCAACACTTGTTCAACCTTTGGACGAAGACCTACTTCGACTAGTGGATGGTACCACTATGACCCCGCCTCCACCTGCTTCACGTCACCTCACTACAGTATATAAGCCACGTCTACGGCCCTATGCTGTACATTCTACAAGATTGATGGACTGAACACATCGACTCCAGGTTGAGGGACTGATTACCTCATTCTCCTCCTCTCCTTACGCCTTCCTCTTTGTATTGGACTGATGAAGCCACTGTGTGGCGAAACGTTTCCTGAATAAAGATTCCCATATGCTACATAAGTGTCTCAATCTTCAACTTGTCGGTTTTTCAAACCATTCTTCACAACTGTCAGACACTGTAGCATCATGGGATCTTGTTACAAAGAATTCTTCAACACTTGTTCAACCTTTGGACGAAGACCTACTTCGACTAGTGGATGGTACCACTATGACCCCGCCTCCACCTGCTTCACGTCACCTCACTACAGTATATAAGCCACGTCTACGGCCCTATGCTGTACATTCTACAAGATTGATGGACTGAACACATCGACTCCAGGTTGAGGGACTGATTACCTCATTCTCCTCCTCTCCTTACGCCTTCCTCTTTGTATTGGACTGATGAAGCCACTGTGTGGCGAAACGTTTCCTGAATAAAGATTCCCATATGCTGCATAAGTGTCTCAATCTTCAACTTGTCGGTTTTTCAAACCATTCTTCACAACTGTCAGACACTGTAGCATCATGGGATCTTGTTACAAAGAATTCTTCAACACTTGTTCAACCTTTGGACGAAGACCTACTTCGACTAGTGGATGGTACCACTATGACCCCGCCTCCACCTGCTTCACGTCACCTCACTACAGTATATAAGCCACGTCTACGACCCTATGCTGTACATTCTACAAGATTGATGGACTGAACACATCGACTCCAGGTTGAGGGACTGATTACCTCATTCTCCTCCTCTCCTTACGCCTTCCTCTTTGTATTGGACTGATGAAGCCACTGTGTGGCGAAACGTTTCCTGAATAAAGATTCCCATATGCTGCATAAGTGTCTCAATCTTCAACTTGTCGGTTTTTCAAACCATTCTTCACAACTGTCAGACACTGTAGCATCATGGGATCTTGTTACAAAGCATTCTTCAACACTTGTTCAACCTTTGGACGAAGACCTACTTCGACTAGTGGATGGTACCACTATGACCCCGCCTCCACCTGCTTCACGTCACCTCACTACAGTATATAAGCCACGTCTACGGCCCTATGCTGTACATTCTACAAGATTGATGGACTGAACACATCGACTCCAGGTTGAGGGACTGATTACCTCATTCTCCTCCTCTCCTTACGCCTTCCTCTTTGTATTGGACTGATGAAGCCACTGTGTGGCGAAACGTTTCCTGAATAAAGATTCCCATATGCTGCATAAGTGTCTCAATCTTCAACTTGTCGGTTTTTCAAACCATTCTTCACAACTGTCAGACACTGTAGCATCATGGGATCTTGTTACAAAGAATTCTTCAACACTTGTTCAACCTTTGGACGAAGACCTACTTCGACTAGTGGATGGTACCACTATGACCCCGCCTCCACCTGCTTCACGTCACCTCACTACAGTATATAAGCCACGTCTACGGCCCTATGCTGTCGTTCAAAAAACAGTCGACTTAGCTCGAGTGGTGACGCGTGCTTACCTAACACATCGTCGATCTCGCCTCTCTCGAATTACCCCGTGTTGAGTAGTGCTTTGAGTAGTGCTTGCTGGACCTTCGTCTTCCTCTCCACCATCAGGATTGGTGCGTCGGTGGTTGCCGACCGAAGGGCAGGAAGCCTCTTGCTGCCTGAATTCTCTTCGCCTGTTGACTGCACGCCATACAGCCAGTCTCGCCACCACTCAGGATATACAGTGCTCCATCAAGCTACAGTTCACCTCCTCAGTGTCCTGCGCCAGGCAAGTACGTGTGTCTACTTACACGTACTTGCCTAGCTGAGTACTCTCACTTTTTGGCCGATTGTCACCTCCAATTACATCTTTTCGTAATTAGACGATGCCTTCGTTGCCTTCCACCTCCCACCCCCCTTCCACTCTCCCCCAACCTCCCACACCTGCCTCTGCTTCTACTAAATCCAATTCCTTCCCGCTAAACCTCAAATTTTCTAATCCTGATGCCACTATCTGTCCGGAAAATTTATTATATCAGATCACTGGTGCACCTCAACTTAAAGTCTTCAAAACCAACTCAGGCTTCAAACTCCTTCTTGACAAACATTCCTACGAAGCGTACACCTCAAGCGATACCAGACAAAAACTTCTCAACGCAGGCTTCACCATTATTTGGACTCCTGAGCACCGTGCCAAAAGCACAGTCATTGCTAAACACGTAGACTACTCTCTCCTGACAGCCTATGACACAGACAAAGAAGACTTAATAAAAGATATCAGTACTAAGAACAAAGTCTCTGTTGACGATATTTACAGACCAGAAAACTCTACCATTCTCAAAATACGCTGTTCTACTCTTGCTGACGCCTCTACACTCTTCAGTCAAGGAATCTTTGCCAAGACCATCCGCATTCCTCCAAACGCTCTCTTCACTCCGAACTTCCACCCAATCACACAATGTCTTAAATGCTACAAATTCGGCCACGACAAAAACACATGCACATCTACACAAGTCTGCTCCAGATGTTCAGCAACTGGCCACTTCTGGAATACTTGCAACCTCCCCCTTAAATGTTCTAACTGCGGCGGGTCACACACTGCAGTTGCAAATTCCTGCCCTTCTAGAAAGCACATTCTCTCCTCCCTCAGAGCAAACCAACCTCCCTCCCTCCCCAACCCCTTCCCTGCTCCTCCCTCCCCTTCCTTACTTCCCTCCCCTACCCCCAATGCCTGGGCCTCCCCACGCACTTGGTCTACCTCTTCTACTCTACACACATCAAACACCAACACACAGACTACAAGCACTTCTCCTTCTACACCCACACTAGACTACAAAACTAACTGTCAACTTGCCACTGCTGCCCACTCTGCGATGGTAATCTCACAAGCTTACCAATCAGACTACTCACATGTCCTTAACCTAATCTTGTCTGCTAACAATCTTCCCTCTTTAATTATCCCTCCTTCCTGCTTCTCTTCCAAGCCTCCTACAACCTCTCCCTCCTTCCTCTCTCCCACCCCCCCCACTTCCTACTCCCACCAGCTCTCCTCCTCCACTACCTCTCTTCACTACTTCTACATCTCCCACCAACACCCCTACTGCTACTGCTACGACCACCCCTCCCCCCACTTCCTTACCCACTTCATCCCCTTCCAAAGCTTCCACTTCCTCACAGCTTACCAAAACTTCCACTTCCTCTGCATCCACCTTCGCCCACTCCACCACAACCAAAACCTCATCCAGGTCCAACTCCACCTCCTCCAGACAAAATCCACTCAAACCTAAACCTACCCCAACTTCTAACGGACAGACCAAAGAACATAAAAACAGATCCATCTCTTCCTCCCCCTCCAGGAAACGGGTCCGTAGAATCTACAAACACACATCCACTGATGGCACCACTATCACGGGCTTTAATCCAAACTCCTCCCCCGACATTAACTTTGCTAAGACGAAACCATTAAATCACGTTTAAGGTGATTCAGTTCAACGTACGTTCTTACTTTACAATTAGACACCTACTGGCCGAGCTCCTTGAAGCAGAGAGGCCAGATATTGTTTTGCTAAACAGTACCTGCCTCAAAGCCCCTCAATGTATCCGCCATTATGGTTATACTGCACTACAGTCCCCCTATGATCCCCACGATGGGGTTGCCATCCTTGTCAATTCCAACATAAAACATGAATTTCTCCCAATCCCTTTTATTCACCAACACTGTCTTGCGGTCAGAATACACACCCACCTTGGCCCCTTTATCTTTTTCACCACCTATGCTCGCCCAAACACTACTCTCAACATACACGACCTCTCCTTAGTCTTCAACTACACCAACACACCAACTTACCTACTAGCTGACATGAATGCCAAACACACTGCCTTTCATCACACCAGTAACAACCAACTTGGTCACCAATTACTCAACTTCACAAACCATAAACACCTAATTCATCTTGGCCCAGACTTCAATACCTTCTTCAACCACACGGGCCAAGGCAAACCAGACATCATTCTGGCAAACCGAGCCAGCTCTCTATTTCAACATTACATCTCACCTGGCCCTATTACAGGCTCTGATCACATCCCAGTCATCTTACACATCTCCTCCAACCCTATCCTCATTCCAACCACACCTTCATTCTCCTACAAGAACGCTGACTGGGATGCTTTCAAACAACACATAGACAATATTAACCTCACCTATGACTACAACAACAAACCTATCTCTGACATCGATACTCAACTTGATCTCATCCAGGACACCATTACACAAGCAGCCAACATCGCAATACCAAAGAAAACTCACACCACTCGTTATTCCTTCAAACCGTCACTCAGAACAAGAAGACTAATTATCTGCTACCACAACCGCTTCCTCTACAACACACATAGATTTAATCAAGTCCGATTAGATCTCACTTACCTTAGAAACAACATTTTACACAGCCTAGACCAAGACCACAACAATCACTGGTCACGACTAATACAACAAGCGGACAGGCAGCGTGTTAAAAACACTAAAGCATTCTGGAACTTTATCAAAAAAATCAGAGGCACTACTCCCACCAACAAATTCAAACACATCACCCACAACAACACACACATCTCAGACCCACAGGCTGCTACCAACATCTTCAAACACATCTGGGAGAACATCTTCCACCCTCACCCACCTCACCCTAACGTTATTCAACACATTCAGAACATAGAACACTGGAACACTGCACACACACAAGAAACAACACCAGACAGCCACATACATCTAGACACTCTTACCTCCTCCCAAGAACTCGACACTCCTTTCACCAACACAGACATTAAAACTCTCCTCAGACACCTTCCTCCAAAGGCTCCTGGTGCCTCTGGCCTAAACCATATTATCCTGAAACACCTTCCTGACTCTATCATTACTGCCTACACAAACCTCCTCAATGCTTCCCTTGCCTCTGGATACTTCCCTTCCCTCTTCAAAGCTGCTACTGCTATCCTCCTTCCTAAACCCAATAAAGACCACTCTGACCCTAGAAACTATCGCCCTATCAGCCTCCTCGAAACTTTAGGAAAACTCTTTGAAAAACTCATTAATCATCGCCTTCGCAGATACCTGGAACATAATTCTCTACTTTCAGATGGCCAGTTTGGCTTCAGAACACACAGATCCACACAGGATGCCATTAACATCATTCTCAACTACATCCACATAAACACAAAACAAAGAAACAGGACAGCCCTGGTTGCAAAAGACGTTGAAAAAGCTTTTGACACTGTGTGGCACGAGGGGCTCAAGTACAAACTCTGCACTAACTTCAACCTGCCTCTCAATGCTCGTAAACTCCTCTGCAACTTCCTAGACGGCCGTACCATGAGAATCAAATTCCAAGGCTGTTACTCTGACTACTTCACACTAAATGCTGGAGTACCCCAGGGATCTGTCCTTTCCCCTACCCTCTACATTTTATACACTAACGACATTCCAACACCTGTATACCACAACTCCATCACACTAGCCTATGCAGACGACATTACACAACTTATCACTCATGCCAATATAGATACACTCACACACAAAACACAAAATGAGGTTGACAGGATAGCCATCTGGGAACAAAAATGGAGGATCAAAACCAATGCAGCAAAATCCAGCATTACGTATTTTAACTACAGGAAACGTGATCCTCCATTACCTGTCGAACTCAGAACAGCTGACACCCGCACTTACTTCCCTATCACACAATCTGTCACTGTCCTTGGCGTTAATCTTGACTACCTTCTTCGTTTACACGGACACATTCACTCAAGGCATGCAATAGCTAGTAAGGCCCTTGCGGGCCTCTACAAGCTGAAACATGCCTCTCAACGCACCAAACTACACCTCTACAAATCCCTAATACGTCCTCTGATAACTTACTCTCCTCTAGCCCTCTCTCTTGCAGCAAAAACAAACTTACTTAAACTGCAGCGTGTCCAGAACAAGGCGCTGCGCTGGGTGCTTGATGTCAGATGGGAGGACTTCGCCACAAGCGAGTCTCTCCATGCCCAGTTAGACGTCCCTGCGCTGAATCTGTACTGGAAGAGGCTCAGTGACAGACAGATAGACAAACTCGAGACACGACATGACTACTGGACCTCTCTCCTTGACGAAGACATTCGCAGACCCACAAACCAACACAACCTTTTCTACTCCTTGCATGATCCTGCTCCTAACCCTACTTACAAATAACCTTGGATCCGCTGACAGGTATCTTCTAAGACAGGTACCATTCTCTGACCCATGTTCGCCTTAGCTTTTTTGGGTTAAGACATGACTCAGTTCTGCACTCCTCTCTAGCTCTAAACGTCACAAGTCCCTTACTCCCAGCTCACCCCACTGGAGTCCCAACAGAAGAACCGGAATTTCTCTTTTCAATATCTGTCCCACGATCGCCTTTGCTGCTGGGTTAAGCCCTGGCTCTATTTCTAAGACTAAGAACACTCCTCTCCAGCACTATTCTTCGTCTGTCCCGTCTTCCCCGCTCATCCCATTTGGGATCTTACCTGAACTTTCGTTCGTTCCTATGCTGTACATTCTACAAGATTGATGGACTGAACACATCGACTCCAGGTTGAGGGACTGATTACCTCATTCTCCTCCTCTCCTTACGCCTTCCTCTTTGTATTGGACTGATGAAGCCACTGTGTGGCGAAACGTTTCCTGAATAAAGATTCCCATATGCTGCATAAGTGTCTCAGTCTTTCTAGAGAGTGCAGATTCAGGGCCCTTAGTCTATCCTCATAGGGAAGGTTTCTGATACATGGGATCAACTTTGTCATCCTCCTTTGTACATTTTCCAGAGCATTTATATCCATTCTGTAATACGGTGACCAAAACTGTGCAGCATAATCTAAATGAGGCCTAACCAAGGATGTATAGAGTTGAAGAACAACCTGAGGACTCCTATTATTTATGCTTCTTGATATGAAGCCAAGGATTCTATTAGCTTTATTGCGAACACTTATGCACTGTTGTCTTGGTTTCAGATTACTGCGAACCAATACAATAACTAGATTCTGATGTCCAGCTTTAACCATCAAAACTTCGACTACAACATCCGTGGTGTTAAGTAAATCAGTACATATGAGCAACTCTAACATTCAGGCAATCTACCCCCCCCCCCCGCCATTTGTCAGTTTTTCCGGTCGCATCTAAATTACACCCAGGAATCCATATTGCATTGTAAGTGTAGCCTTTAACGTGGGTCTCTGTAAAGGTTGCAAACACTGCATTTGACTCAGCTAGATCACTAATGTGCAAGAAAGGTATAAAATACCGACAATATGAAAGTTAAGACACATGTGCAACATCTGGATATCTTTATTTTAGACGTTTCGCCATCCAGTGGCTTTATCAATACAGATTCTAGGACATAATAGGAAGACAGTAGAACTATATACAAAAGATGAGGTAATCAGTCCCTCAGCCTTGGAGTTAGTGTTCACAGCATCGTGGTGGAGGAGAATCTGGAGCAAAGGCAAATCAAATCAAATAAGTTCAGGTAAGATCCCAATGGGATGAGCGGGGAAGACGGGACAGATGAAGAATAGCTCTGGAGAGGAGTGTTCTTAGTCAAAGAAATAGAGCCAGGGCTTAACCCAGCAGCTAAGGCGATCGTGGGGCAGACTTGAGAACAGGAATAGCAGGGACTGTTGCATCGAACTTGTGGTAGTTGAAGTCTTGAATCTTGAGTAGCTGGCAGCAGGCTAGGTCACATGAGAGGGTAGAACACATATGAGAGTTATAGGAGTAACTGAAGAGGCAGGTTAGCAATGGAGCCATTTTCGAACTTTTTGAAGCTGCTCCTAGATAGGTGGTATAGTTTAGCCTTATTACTGAAGGTAAAACGTAGAGGCTTGATGAACTCAAGAACTTGGGTGAGTGTGAAGTGAAGCGGTGATTCACAGGCATACCTGACTGTTCCAGCACCGAGGCTTTTGTAGAGTTCAGTACAGGTCATGGTGTCAGTATTTGAAGGAGAAGTGTAAAAGGTAAGGTTTTCCCATGAGGGTTTACTGGAGTCGTTGTTATCTTCCTCTTCTGGAGTGGATTCATTGGGAGAATCTACAGTGGTGGTAGCAGGTGACTGAGGGTCGACAGGAGCAGCTGTGAGGTGTAATGGTTGTGTAACAGCAGGCTGGGAGAGGTGGGAGATGGTGGTTGAGGCAACATGATCAACGTTGTCAGCGGTGGAAGTGGTTATAGAAGTTACAGGAGCAGTTGCTTGGGCAGGAGACAGGTCTGCAGGTGCAGTAAAGTTCAGGACGTTTGGAAGGATCTTGAGGATGTCTGCTGAAGGTGTGGAGTCCGGAAAATTGAAGGCAGGCATGTTGTTCAGACGGAATAGTTCGTTAATAGTGGTGTTGAAAGTGCCGGGGTTTGCTGCGTTTGCAAGGTGTGCATACACCATGCAGTACAGCACCTTTGAGGAATCTCCGTCGGGGATTGGAGAGAGGGAGTTGCTGGGTGATGGTGCCTGTAGATTAGCATGTAGAGTCTTGGTGGTGTCGGTTTGTGGTTTGGTTATTGCAGCGTATGTCGGTGAATTGGAGGTGTTCTTCAGAACTTCAGTTTTCTTCAATATGATTTCTTTCCTGAGTGGGCACTTAGCTGCAAGGGTATGATGATTACCCTTGCAGTTAAGACATGTTGGTGCTGTAGTAATGGTGCAGGATCTGAAATCGTGTCCATCATTTCCACATTTTGAACAAAACTTCTTATCCTTAATGGGGCAGTCCTTGGTGGTGTGTTTATAGGAGTAGCAGGTCCTGCAGTGGGAGATGTATGTGAAACGTTCTTGTTCTATATGACTAGGGTGAATGTGGTAATATGAGATGGCCAGACCGTCAGAGAGAGCTTGGGCAGCCATGGAGATGTCTGAGAATGTAATCTTTAGCATAGATGAGGCGTTAGGAATCTTGGAGATGCTGTCTACCGAGGCCCAGGTGTTCTGTTCCTCAATAGATGTCTTCAGGGCTTCAGTAGAGAGAGAGGTGACCATATTGTCCAGTCTTTTCACAAAGACCGAACGTTTCGACTTCAAGAATGGAGACGGGGATAGAGTGAATTGTTGTGTTTGTAGGGTCCTAACTGAAGAGTCGTCCATTAGTTTTGATGCTTCCGTGTCGTCTGTGCAGACGACAATGAAGGAGTCCTTCAGAGAGTGGATTGCCGTAAATTTGACCTGCAGGCAGGTCTTAACGACGGTAGCTAAAGCTAATTTCGAGGAGTCATTTATTGCACCATTCACAGGCTTGATTTTCACACAATTCGACAGCATTGTGAAAAGTATGTGACGTCTGTAGAATTTAAATTCTACACCCTGGCGGGGTCGAAGAGAGGCTTCTTGAGTGTAGAGCAACTCTGTGATCGGACTGTGTGATCAAGCGACAGTGAGTCAGAGCAAAGGCGAACGAACGAACGGAAGTTCAGGTAAGATCCCAAATGGGATGAGCGGGGAAGACGGGACAGACGAAGAACAGTGCTGGAGAGGAGTGTTCTTAGTCGTAGAAATAGAGCCAGGGCTTAACCCAGCAGCGAGGCGATCGTGGGACAGATATTGAGAAGAGAAATTCAGGCTCTTCTGTTGGGACTCCGGTGGGGTGAGCGGGAAGGAAGGGACATGCGACGTTTAGAGCTAGAGAGGAGTGTAGAACTGAGCCATGTCTTAACCCAAAGGGTAAGGCGAACGTGGATCAGAGAATGGTACCTGTCATAGAAGGTACCTCTCGGAGAATCCAAGGTTATTTGTAAATAGGGTTAGGAGCAGGATCATGCAAGGAGTAGAAAAGGTTGTGTTGGTTTGTGGGTCTGCGAATGTCTTCGTCAAGGAGAGAGGTCCAGTAGTCATGTCGTGTCACGAGTTTGTCAATCTGTCTGTCACTGAGCGTCTTCCAGTACAGATTCAGCGCAGGGATGTCTAACTGGGCATGTAGAGACTCGCATGTGGCGAAGTCCTCCCATCTGACATCAAGCACCCAGCGCAGCGCCTTGTTCTGGACACGCTGCAGTTTAAGTAAGTTTGTTTTAGCTGCAAGAGAGAGGGCTAGAGGAGAGTAAGTTATCAGAGGACGTATAAGGGATTTGTAGAGGTGTAGTTTGGTGCATTGAGAGGCATGTTTCAGTTTGTAGAGGCCCGCAAGGGCCTTACTAGCTATTGCATGCCTTGAGTGAATGTGTCCGTGTAAGCGTAGAAGGTAGTCAAGATTAACGCCAAGGACAGTGACAGATTGTGTCATGGGGATGTAAGTGCGGGTGTCAGCTGTTCTGAGCTCGACAGGTAATGGAGGATCACGTTTTCTGTAGTTAAAATATGTAATGCTGGATTTAGCTGCATTGGTTTTGATCCTCCATTTTTGTTCCCAGATGGCTATCCTGTCGACCTCATTTTGTGTTTTCTGTGTGAGTGTATCTATATTGGCATGAGTGATAAGTTGTGTAGTGTCGTCTGCATAGGCTAGTGTGATGGAGTTTTGGTATACAGGTGTTGGAATGTCGTTAGTGTATAAAATGTAGAGGGTAGGGGAGAGGACAGATCCCTGGGGTACTCCAGCATTTAGTGTGAAGTAGTCAGAGTAACAGCCTTGGAATTTGATTCTCATGGTACGGCCGTCTAGGAAGTTGCAGAGGAGTTTACGAGTAGTGAGAGGCAGGTTAAAGTTAGTGCAGAGTTTGTACTTGAGCCCTTGGTGCCAGACAGTGTCAAAAGCTTTTTCAACGTCTTTTGCAACCAGGGCTGTCCTGTTTCTTTGTTCTGTGTTTATGTGGATGTAGTTGAGAATGATGTTAATGGCATCTTGTGTGGATCTGTGTGTTCTGAAGCCAAAATGACCATCAGAAAGTAGAGAGTTGTGTTCCAGGTATCTGCGAAGGCGATGGTTGATGAGTTTTTCAAAGAGTTTACCTAAAGTTTCGAGGAGGCTGATAGGGCGATAATTTCTAGGATCAGAGTGGTCTTTTTTGGGTTTAGGAAGGAGGATAGCAGTAGCAGCTTTGAAGAGGGAAGGGAAGTATCCAGAGGCAAGGGAGGCATTGAGGAGGTTTGTGTAGGCAGTAATGATAGAGTCAGGAAGGTGTTTTAGGGTAATATGGTTTAGGCCAGAGGCGCCAGGAGCCTTGGGAGGAAGGTGTCTGAGGAGAGTTTTAATGTCTGTGTTGGTGAAAGGAGTGTCGAGTTCTTGGGAGGAGGTAAGAGAGTCTAGATGAATGTGGCTATCTGGTGTTGTATCTTGTGTGTGTGCAGTGTTCCAATGTTCTATGTTCTGAATGTGTTGAATAACGTTAGGGTGAGGTCGGTGAGGGTGGAAGATGTTCTCCCAGATGTGTTTGAAGATGTTGGTAGCAGCCTGCGGGTCTGAGATGTGTGTGTTGTTGTGGGTGATGTGTTTGAATTTGTTGGTGGGAGTAGTGCCTCTTATTTTTTTGATAAAGTTCCAGAAGGCTTTAGTGTTTTTAATACGCTGTTTGTCAGCTTGTTGTATGAGTTGTGACCAGTGATTGTTGTGGTCTTGGTCTAGACTGTGTAGAATGTTGTTTCTAAGGTAAGTGAGATCTAATCGAACTTGATTAAATCTGTGTGTGTTGTAGAGGAAGCAGTTGTGGTAGCAGATAATTAGTCTTCTTGTTCTGAGTGACGGTTTGAAGGAATAACGAGTGGTGTGAGTTTTCTTTGGTATTGCGTTGTTGGCTGCTTGTGTAATGGTGTCCTGGATGAGATCAAGTTGAGTATCGATGTCAGAGATAGGTTTGTTGTTATAGTCGTAGGTGAGGTTAATATTGTCTATGTGTTGTTTGAAAGCATCCCAGTCAGCGTTCTTGTAGGAGAAGGAAGGTGTGGTTGGAATGAGGATAGGGTTGGAGGAGATGTGCAAGATGACTGGGATGTGATCAGAGCCTGTAATAGGGCCAGGTGAGATGTAGTGTTGAAATAGAGAACTGGCTCGGTTTGCCAGAATGATGTCTGGTTTGCCTTGGCCCGTGTGATTGAAGAAGGTATTGAAGTCTGGGCCTAGATGAATTAGGTGTTTATGGTTAGTGAAGCTGAGTAATTGGTGACCAAGTTGGTTGTTACTGGTGTGATGAAAGGCGGTGTGTTTGGCATTCATGTCAGCTAGTAGGTATGTTGGTGTGTTGTAGTTGAAGACTAAGGAAAGGTCGTGTATGTTGAGAATAGTGTTTGGGCGAGCATAGGTGGTGAAAAAGATAAAGGGGCCAAGGTGGGTGTGTATTCTGACTGCAAGACAGTGTTGGTGAATAAAAGGGATTGGGAGAGATTCGTGTTTTATGTTGGATTTGACAAGGATGGCAACCCCATCGTGGGGATCATAGGGGGACTGTAGTGCAGTATAACCATAATGGCGGATACGTTGAGGGGCTTTGAGGCAGGTACTGTTTAGCAAAACAATATCTGGTCTCTCTGCTTCAAGGAGCTCGGCCAGTAGGTGTCTAATAGTAAAGTAAGAACGTACGTTGAACTGAATCACTTTAAACATGATTTAATGGTTTCGTCATAGCAAAGTTAATGTCGGAGGAGTTTGGATTAAAACCCGTGATAGTGGTGCCATCAGTGGATGCGAGTTTGTAGGTGTTACGGACCCGTTTCCTGGAGGGGGAGGAAGAGATGGATCTGTTTTTATGTTCTTTTGTATGTCTGTCAGAAGTTGGGGTAGGTTTGGGTTTGAGTGGATTTTGTCTGGAGGAGGTGGAGTTGGACCTGGATGAAGTTTTGGTTGTGGTGGAGGAGTGGGCGAAGGTAGATGCAGAGGAAGTGGAAGCTTTGGTAGGGGATGAGGAAGTGGAAGCTATGGTACTGGGTAAGGAAGCGGAAGCTTTGGTTGGGGATGAGGAAGTGGGTAAGGAGGTCGGGGGAGGGGTGGTCATAGCAGCAGCAGTAGGGGTGTTGGTGGGAGGGGTGGAAGTAGTGAAGAGGGGTAGGGGGGGAGGAGAGCTGGTGGGTGTAGGAAGTGGGGGGGTGGGAGAGAGGGAGGAGGTAGAGGTTGTAGGGGGCTTAGAAGAGAAGCAGGAAGGAGGGATAATTAAAGACAAGATTAGGTTAAGGACATGTGAGTAGTCTGATTGGTAGGCTTGAGAGATTACCATCGCAGAGTGGGCAGCAGTGGCGAGTTGGCAGTTAGTTTTGTAGTCTAGTGTGGGTGTAGGTGTAGAAGGAGAGGTGATTGTAGTCTGTGTGTTGGTGTTTGAAGTGTGTAGAGTAGGAGGGGTAGACCAAGTGCGTGGGGTAACCCAGGCATTGGGGGTAGGGGTGGAAGGTATTGTAGGAGGGGGAGGTGCAGGGAAGGGGTTGGGGAGGGAGGGAGGTTGGCTTTCTCTGAGGGTGGAGAGAATGTCTTTTCTAGTAGGGCAGGAATTTGCAACTGCAGTGTGTGACCCACCGCAGTTAGAACATTTTAGGGGGAGGTTGCAAGTGTTCCAGAAGTGGCCAGTTGCTGAACATCTGGAGCAGGTTTGTGTGGAAGTGCATGAGATTTTGTCGTGGCCGAATTTGTAGCATTTCAGACATTGTGTGATGGGGTGAAAGTTTGGAGTGAAGAGAGAGTTTGGAGGAATGCGGATGGTCTTGGCAAGGATTCCTTGATTGAAGAGTGTAGAGGCGTCAGAAGGAGTTGAACAGCGTATTTTGAGGATGGTAGAGTTTTCAGGTCTATAAATATCGTCAACAGAGACTTTGTTCTAAGTACTAATGTCTTTGATTAAATCTTCTTTGTCTGTGTCATAGGCAGTCAGGAGAGAATAGTCTACGTGTTTTGCGATCACTGTGCATTTGGCGCGGTGCTCAGGAGTCCAAATAATAGTGAAGCCTGCATTGAGAAGTTTTTGTCTGGTCTCGGTTGAGGTGTACGTTTCGTAAGAATGTCTGTCAAGAAGTAGTTTGAATTCAGAGTTGGTTTTAAAGACTTTATACTGAGGAGCGCCAGTGATCTGGTACAATAAATTTCCAGGACAGATAGTGGCATGATCAGATTTAGAGTATTTGAGGTTAAGTGAGAAAGAATTGGGCTTGGAAGAGGTGGGGGCAGGGTAGGCCTTAGAAGCAGGAGTAGACAGAGTAGAGGCAGGTGTTGGCAGTAGAGGAGTGGTAAGGGGAGAGGAGGTGGAAGGCATTGCAGGCATTGTAAATTAGATGTGGGGGCCAATCCTGTGAGAAAAATTGGCTAGGCAAGTATGTGTGAAGTAGACACACGTACTTGCCTGGTTATAACTTTAAAGTTTCTTGTGGAGTGCGTCTCTGGAGGCACAGGACACTGAGGAGGTGAGCTGTAGCTTGATGGAGCACTGTATGCCCTGAACTGGCTGTAAGGCGTGCAGACCACACGTACAGGCTGAGGCGTGGAGACTTCAGACAGCAACAGGAGTGCAGAGGGAGGCTTCCTGCCCTTGGGTAGGCAGCCACCGACGCACCAATCCTGATGGTGAAGACGAAGGTACAGTAACCACCACTCGGTGAAGAGAACAACTCTGGCTGTGAGCGATGAGGAGAGCCAACACTAGCTGAATGACGAGCAGACTTCACTTACAGGCTGAGGCGTGAAGACTTCAGACAACGGCGAGGAGAGGCAACACTGGCTGTATAGCGTGTAGACTACACGTACAGTCTGGAGCGTGGAGGCTACAGATAGCAACAGGAGTGCAGAGGGAGGCTTCCTGCCCTTGGGTAGGCAACCACCGACGCACCAATCCTGAAGGTGAAGACGAAGGTTTAGTAACCACCACTCTGAGGATAGTCACACTCAACACGGGGTAATTAGAGAGGCGAGATCGTTCGTCGATGGAGCTGTGTGTCCAATCCGCGAGCAAAGGCAAGAAGACTGGCGGTTATATAGGCGTCAGTGGATAGGGACGGGCAGCAGACGAGGGCATAGTCACTGGTAGGTGGGATTCCCCAGTGGAAGTAGGTCCTTCCCAAAGAGATGGGTTAGTTGCAGCAGCCGTGAAGAAGGTCTTGTAGATGTCCTCTGAACCAAGATTCCATGATGTTGCAGTGTCTGACAAGTTGTGCAAGAAAGGTATAAAATAACGGCTATATAACCGCCAGTCCTCTTGCCTTTGCTCCAGATTCTCCTCCACCACGATGCTGTGAACACTAACTCCAAGGCTGAGGGACTGATTACCTCATCTTTTGTATATAGTTCTACTGTCTTCCTATTATGTCCTAGAATCTGTATTGATAAAGCCACTGGATGGCGAAACGTCTAAAATAAAGATATCCAGATGTTGCACATGTGTCTTAACTTTCATAGATCACTAATGATAATGGTATTTTGTTGTTACTCGGTTTAAGACCTTGAATATTAGCAAAAAACAAATGATGTTATGTTGCTTGTTGTTGAGCTGGTGGACGTTTCTGTTAATTTGATTATCTGTGGCTCTGAATAGCCCGCCACTGGCGGCTTACTGTATATCCTGCCGTCAATGGTTCCTAGTAACCAGTCATAAAAAGTATCCTGCCGTCAAGAATACCTGGTGGCCAGACACATTAGGACGTATATGTAGTTGCTTGAATATTTCACAGCAGAGGTCAACACAGCAGCCAGTGGAAATAGGAGAGTGTGACTTTAAATTTATAGTACAGAACGGATCGAAACGTCGTTCAGTTACCTTTCAGTGTTGGCTATTCGTGAATTGTTTCAGCCACGGCATTGTGACTTATTCTTCAAGGGTTTGAGGTTTTCAGGGGAACTATGTATTTGTCAAGGTTTGTTGTCCAAAACGGTAAGCTGACCCAAACATAACATGACATTAAAGTTGACTTGTCGTCAATTCATTTATACGTGAATCTAGAATAACTTCAAAAAACAGTTGCATCTTTTTCGAGGGTTGTTGGTTCCATGAGTTTTCTTACACTCGCAGCCTGTTCGATCAGGCTATCTCACATATCCATCACAGCTGGTGGTTTATGCGTCAGGAAGTAGTATCTCCTGACACTGGTCTTAAATCAGCTATGACCCGTTCAGTAGCCAATCACCTGTTGGCCTACCAGAGCAAGATTTTATACCCCACTCAAAAACAAAGGAACCTTACCTCTCTGAAATGTATATATTAGTCTCTCTTCTGTTAGGTAAGACACATATGCAACAGTTAGGTATCTTTATTTCGAAACGTTTCGCCTACACAGTAGGCTTCTTCAGTCGAGTACAGAAAAGTTGATAGAAGCAGAAGATACTTGAAGACGATGTAATCAGTCCATCCATATTGTTTCAGACTATGAAACAATGCTCTTCTCTAGACTGAGGGACTGACCACCTCAAAACTTTAAGGGTGATGGACTGATTACATCGTCTTCAAGTATCTTCTGCTTCTATCAACTTTTCTGTACTCGACTGAAGAAGCCTACTGTGTAGGCGAAACGTTTCGAAATAAAGATACCTAACTGTTGCATATGTGTCTTACCTAACAACCTGTCGGTATTTTATACCATTTTAATGTTCAGTCTCTCTTCTGTTGTACTCCTACCAGCGAGGCTCGTATGAGCACGGTCTCTGCTCA
This sequence comes from Cherax quadricarinatus, assembly GCF_038502225.1. Lineage (NCBI taxonomy): Eukaryota > Metazoa > Arthropoda > Malacostraca > Decapoda > Parastacidae > Cherax > Cherax quadricarinatus. Next base: position 20,375,159 of record NC_091308.1, read on the forward strand.
CTTAACAGTAAAGATCACGAGAAAGTGGAACATTTTGAGGGCCATTACTAGTACACGTGTCTGGGATGGCAACCAAGTCTCAGAAACGCCAGTTTCTGACGTTTCCTGGTCATGTCCTAGCTCAGTTATTCAAGATAAAAAACAATCACCGACATATTGATTTTTTTCATCATTTTTGTTTACATATAATTACTGCCGTTTGAACAAAACTCAGCTTCGTGTGTTACGTAAATTTTGTGAAATGAATTATTCAGATTTTACTAATCTGTATAATAGTCCACATTCCAGTATCTGAGAGGAGAGGGGACGAACATTTCCAGAATTAGAGACCATCTCATATTCACCTGCATCCCTAAAAGCAACTATCTAATTTTACTTATATTATCATTTTTTTTTACTGCAGTACGTGCATGTAAAATAATTATTCAAACGCATAATCTCATATTACACTAGCAACATAATCTTAGATTACACTAGCAATATAATCACATACAACACTAGTAACATAATCTTATACAACACTAGCAACATGCTGAAATGATATACCTTAATATATGTGAATGAACTAAGAAGCTTTAATTTACGCCGCCATTACCAATAAGCTGGTTATAACTATGACCATAATTTTTAAAGGGGGGGGATCGGTAAGCCAGCGGAAGGCCTCGATCAGATGACCAAAAGCTCCAACGGCGGGTCATCATCTGTCACAAACTGCTTCAAAAAACAATCCTGAACTACTTCTAAGAAGTCGTATGATTCTAAATTCCCAGTCAAGAAATTCCAATCAATATGACTAAAGTTAGTCTCCTAGAATTACTACATTATCGTGCCTTGTGGCCTTAACAATTTCCTCCCATAGTAGTCTCCCTTGGTCCCTATCTAAGTTTGGGGGACGGTATATCACTCCTAAAATCAGTTTTTCATGCCCCTCTGAAAATTCTAACCAAACAGACTCTGTATGTGTTACTTCAGACTTAATACCCATTTTTATGCAACAGTTCAAGCGATCTCGGACATACAATGCCACCCCACCCCCTTCCCGATACTTCTATCTACTTGGAACAATTTAAAACCCTGAATGTGACATTCCACAGGCATGTCCCGACTTTTTGAATTAAACCACGTCTCAGTTAAGGCAAATACATCAATGTTACCTGCACTAGCAACTAATCTCAACTCGTCCATCTTATTCCTAGCACTACGGCTATTAGCATAATAAACATTGAAAGACTCTCCTTTCTCTTTACCTTTCCTGCTCATTTCTGTTTTTCTACTAAACCTATTACTGTCCTTATCACCCAGTGTCACTGGCTTTTCAATATCTACCTTGTTCTGCTTATTACTAGTTCCCCTAGAACTCATAATATTACTACACTGGGACTTCACTGTTTTCCTGCCAAAACCCATACCACTAACTATTCCTAGTTTAAAGTCCTAACAGCTCCCTCCACTGCAGTTGCCAGTGCTCCCACCCCAGACCTAGATAAGTGAATCCCATCCCTGGCATACATGTCATTTCTACCATAGAAGAGGTCCCAGTTGTCAATGAATGTTACCGCATTTTCCTTACAGTATTTGTCCAGCCAGCAATTGACACCAATTGCCCTGGACAACCATTCATTTCCAACTCCTCTCCTTGGTAAAATACCACATATGACAGGGTTCCCACCCTTCCTCCTAATTATTTCAATTGCTGACCTATACCTGCTAATCAGGTCTTCACTCCTACGTCTGCCAACATCGTTGCCTCCAGCACTGAGACAGATAATAGGATTGCTCCCATTACCTCTCATGATGTCATCCAGACGGCTAACAATATCCTCCATCCCAGCCCCAGGAAAGCAAACCCTTTGTCTCCTACTCCTGTCCTTCAAGCAGAACGCCCTATCCATATAAGTAACTTGGCTATCCCCAACAACAACAATATTCTTACCTTCCTTGGTGTCGTTCGTCGTGACGTTCCCAGTAGTCGACTCACATTCGTCGGGTAGCACTGAGAATGTATTAGATGTTTCCACAACAGTTTCCATGGCAGTCTCTTTCTTCTTCATCGTTTCTACCTTTCCATTCGTCTTCTTGATCGTCAACTTCGTTCCCTGCTGTCCAGCCACTGACCAGTTTCCCTTCTTGACCTGAGGACTCAAAACAGGACTACTACGAATCTTCTTGTTTTCCTCGGTCAGTCGCCGAATCTCCATCTTCGCCATCCTCAATTCTTCCTTAAGCTGTTGGTAAAGTTGCTCGATGGAGGGCATCTTGCTTCAATTCGTAGAGAGCGCGCAAACAGGTCTTCACAGAGCTAAGTACACATCACCACCGAGCTGTATATCTCGGTATATATACACCGAGATGACTGTATCTCTCGGTATATATACACCGAGCTGTATCTCTCGGTATATATACACCGAGCTGTATCTCTCGGTATATATACACCGAGCTGTATCTCTCGGTATATATACAACGAGATGTATCTCACAAGTATACACACAGCTTAATCTCTATTTGATAGAATAAAATATTCTTGGCCTGTGATGCAGCCTTCATGAACCTCCTGTCGCTGAAGGGATCAAAGTTGCTATCTACTCTCGTACAAGTTAACGTCATAACGTATAAATAAAAGACAGGAATAAATAAAGGGGATGTAAATAACGTGCTGAAAATATCTAGCCTAGACAGGACTCGTAGCAATGGTTTTAAGTTTAAAAAATTCAGATTCAGGAAGGATATAGGAAAGCACTGGTTTGGTAATAGAGTTGTGGATGAGTGGAACAAACTCCCAAGTACAGTTATTGAGGCTAAAACGTTGTGTAGTTTTAAAAATAGGTTAGATAAATACATGAGTGGGTGTGAGTTGGACCTGACTAGCTTGTGCTACTAGGTCAGTTGTCGTGTTCCTTCCTCAAGTGAATGTGACCTGCCCTGACTAGGTTGGGGCATTGACTTAAGCCGGTAGGAGACTTGGACCTGCCTCGCATAGGCCAGTAGGCCTGCTGCAGTGTTCCTTCTTTCTTATGTTCTTATATGTGCGCTAACTTTCTTGGGGGATGTTAGTGAGACAATTTATTGTTTATTGCATTTTATTGAGAAGACGTGTCATTAAGATGCCATAAACAGTGTGTTATTTATGTCTTACCAATATTCTCGTCAGTATATAATACTACCTATATTCCCGTTTGTAACAGTAATACATAACAAATAAAACTCAGCGGATTAAATAACCTGACGTTAAATGCGTCAAGGTGAACTCTCAGCCAATACGAGTGCAGAAGCGGGGGGAGTGGCGTTTCCCAGTGTTGCTATTGGCTAAGCATTTTTTAACCCTTACAGGGGTAAGCAAATTATTTATATTGCAGTGGTTGAGTGTAGCTTCTCACAATGATAGATCTCAGGATAAGATCTAAGACACACAGTGAATGTTGCTGTTGTTGCTTGTGAAGTACATGTATGTGTGGCCTTGACTCGTGCCCATACCACAGTTATTTACTCCTCCCCTCCTCAACACTATCACCACAGCTACTTGGTTCCTTGCAGCCTCAACATCATCACCACAGCTACTTGTTCCTTGCTGCCTCAACACTATCACCACAGCTACTTGTTCCTTGCTGCCTCAACATCATCACAACAGCTACTTGTTCCTTGCTGCCTCAACATCATCACCACAGCTACTTGTTCCTTGCTGCCTCAACATCATCACCACAGCTACTTGTTCCTTGCTGCCTCAACATCATCACCACAGCTACTTGTTCCTTGCTGCCTCAACATCATCACCACAGCTACTTGTTCCTTGCAGCCTCAACATCATCACCACAGCTACTTGTTCCTTGCTGCCTCAACATCATCACCACAGCTACTTGTTCCTTGCTGCCTCAACATCATCACCACAGCTACTTGTTCCTTCCTGCCTCAACATCATCTGCTCCACCTCACCTGTCTCCAGGATATAAGCCCCTACGATGTACTTTTACCAAAACTGATAGACTGAACGCACTGGCGAAACGTTTCCACAGTAAAAATATCCAAGCGTTGCACAAGTGTCTCATTCATCAAGTTGCCGGTTTTCTAAACTATTCATATAATATCGCAACCAACAGCTTCGTGTTCACTGCTGCCTTAGCACTCTCTCCAACAACTACTTGCTCTCAGCTCCCCCAACACTCACCACCACCACAGCTACTTGCTCTCAGCTCCCTCAACACTCACCACCACCACAGCTACTTGCTCTCAGCTCCTTCAACACTCACCACCACCACAGCTACTTGCTCTCAGCTCCCTCAACACTCATCACCACCACAGCTACTTGCTCTCAGCTCCCTCAACACTCACCACCACCACAGCTACTTGCTCTCAGCTCCCCCAGCACTCACCACCACCACAGCTACTTGCTCTCAGCTCCCTCAACACTCATCACCACCACAGCTACTTGCTCTCAGCTCCCTCAACACTCATCACCACCACAGCTACTTGCTCTCTGTTCCCTCAACGCTCATCACCACCACAGCTACTTGCTCTGTTGTTCCCTCAACACTCATTACCACCACAGCTACTTGCTCTCTGTTCCCTCAACACTCATTACCACCACAGCTACTTGCTCTCTGTTCCCTCAACACTCATTACCACCACAGCTACTTGCTCTCTGTTCCCTCAACACTCATTACCACCACAGCTACTTGCTCTCTGTTCCCTCAACACTCATCACCACCACAGATATTTGCTCTCTGTTCACTCAACACTCATCACCACCACAGCTACTTGCTCTCTGTTCCCTCAACACTCATCACCACCACAGCTACTTGCTCTCTGCTCCCTTAACACTCATCACCACCACAGCTACTTGCTCTCTGCTCCCTCAACACTCATCACCACCACAGCTACTTGCTCTGCTGCTCCCTCAACACTCATAACCACCACAGCTACTTGCTCTGTTGTTCCCTCAACACTCATCACCACCATAGCTACTTGCTCTGTTGTTCCCTCAACACTCATCACCACCACAGCTACTTGCTCTCTGTTCCCTCAACACTTATCACCACCACAGCTACTTCCTCTCTGCTCCCTCAACACTCATTACCACCACAGCTACTTGCTCTCTGCTCCCTCAACACTCATCACCACCACAGCTACTTGCTCTGTTGTTCCCTCAACACTCATTACCACCACAGCTACTTGCTCTCTGCTCCCTCAACACTCATCACCACCACAGCTACTTGCTCTCTGCTCCCTCAACACTCATCACCACCACAGCTACTTGCTCTGTTGTTCCCTCAACACTCATCACCACCACAGCTACTTGCTCTGCTGTTCCCTCAACACTCATCACCACCACAGCTACTTGCTCTCTGCTCCCTCAACACTCATCACCACCACAGCTACTTGCTCTCTGTTCCCTCAACACTCATCACCACCACAGCTACTTGCTCTGTTGTTTCCTCAACACTCATCACCACCATAGCTACTTGCTCTCTGTTCCCTCAACACTCATCACCACCACAGCTACTTGCTCTCAGCTCCCTCAACACTCATCACCACCACAGCCACTTGCTCTCTGCTCCCTCAACACTCATCACCACCACAGCTACTTGCTCTCAGCTCCCTGAACACTCATCACCACCACAGCTACTTGCTCTCTGTTCCCTCAACACTCATCACCACCACAGCTACTTGCTCTCTGTTCCCTCAACACTCATCACCACCATAGCTACTTGCTCTCCGTTCCCTCAACACTCATCACCACCACAGCTACTTGCTCTCAGCTCCCACAACACTCATCACCACCACAGCTACTTGCTCTCTGTTCCCTCAACACTCATCACCACCACAGCTACTTGCTCTCTGCTCCCTTAACACTCATTACCACCACAGCTACTTGCTCTCAGCTCCCTCAACACTCATCACCACCACAGCTACTTGCTCTCAGCTCCCTCAACACTCATTACCACCACAGCTACTTGCTCTCAGCTCCCTCAACACTCATCACCACCACAGCTACTTGCTCTCTGTTCCCTGAACACTCATCACCACCACAGCTACTTGCTCTCTGTTCCCTCAACACTCATCACCACCACAGCTACTTGCTCTCTGTTCCCTCAACACTCATCACCACCACAGCTACTTGCTCTGTTGTTTCCTCAACACTCATCATCACCATAGCTACTTGCTCTCTGTTCCCTCAACACTCATCACCACCACAGCTACTTGCTCTCAGCTCCCTCAACACTCATCACCACCACAGCCACTTGCTCTCTGCTCCCTCAACACTCATCACCACCACAGCTACTTGCTCTCAGCTCCCTGAACACTCATCACCACCACAGCTACTTGCTCTCTGTTCCCTCAACACTCATCACCACCATAGCTACTTGCTCTCCGTTCCCTCAACACTCATCACCACCACAGCTACTTGCTCTCAGCTCCCACAACACTCATCACCACCACAGCTACTTCCTCTCTGTTCCCTCAACACTCATCACCACCACAGCTACTTGCTCTCAGCTCCCTCAACACTCATCACCACCACAGCTACTTGCTCTCAGCTCCCTGAACACTCATCACCACCACAGCTACTTGCTCTCTGTTCCCTCAACACTCATCACCACCACAGCTACTTGCTCTCTGTTCCCTCAACACTCATCACCACCATAGCTACTTGCTCTCTGTTCCCTCAACACTCATCACCACCACAGCTACTTGCTCTGTTGTTTCCTCAACACTCATCACCACCATAGCTACTTGCTCTCTGTTCCCTCAACACTCATCACCACCACAGCTACTTGTTCTCTGTTTCCTCAACACTCATCGCCACCACAGCTACTTGCTCTCTGTTCCCTCAACACTCATCACCACCACAGCTACTTGCTCTCTGTTCCCTCAACACTCATCACCACCACAGCTACTTGCTCTCTGTTCCCTCAACACTCATCACCACCACAGCTACTTGCTCTGTTGTTCCCTCAACACTCATCACCACCACAGCTACTTGCTCTGTTGTTCCCTCAACACTCATCACCACCACAGCTACTTGCTCTCAGCTCCCTCAACACTCATCACCACCACAGCTACTTGCTCTCTGTTCCCTCAACACTCATCACCACCACAGCTACTTGCTCTCTGTTCCCTCAACACTCATCACCACCACAGCTACTTCCTCTCTGTTCCCTCAACACTCATCACCACCACAGCTACTTGCTCTCTGTTCCCTCAACACTCATCACCACCACAGCTACTTGCTCTCAGCTCCCACAACACTCATCACCACCACAGCTACTTGCTCTCTGTTCCCTCAACACTCATCACCACCACAGCTACTTGCTCTCTGTTCCCTCAACACTCATCACCACCACAGCTACTTGCTCTCTGTTCCCTCAACACTCATCACCACCACAGCTACTTGCTCTCTGTTCCCTCAACACTCATCACCACCACAGCTACTTGCTCTCTGTTCCCTCAACACTCATCACCACCACAGCTACTTGCTCTCTGTTCCCTCAACACTCATCACCACCACAGCTACTTGCTCTGTTTCCTCAACACTCATGACCACCACAGCTACTTGCTCTCTGTTCCCTCAACACTCATCACCACCACAGCTACTTGCTCTCTGCTCCCTCAACACTCATCACCACCACAGCTACTTGCTCTCTGTTCCCTCAACACTCATCACCACCACAGCTACTTGCTCTCAGCTCCCTCAACACTCATCACCACCACAGCTACTTGCTCTCTGTTCCCTCAACACTCATCACCACCACAGCTACTTGCTCTCTGTTCCCTCAACACTCATCACCACCATAGCTACTTGCTCTCCGTTCCCTCAACACTCATCACCACCACAGCTACTTGCTCTCAGCTCCCACAACACTCATCACCACCACAGCTACTTGCTCTCTGTTCCCTCAACACTCATCACCACCACAGCTACTTGCTCTCTGCTCCCTCAACACTCATCACCACCACAACTACTTGCTCTCAGCTCCCTTAACACTCATTACCACCACAGCTACTTGCTCTCAGCTCCCTCAACACTCATTACCACCACAGCTACTTGCTCTCAGCTCCCTCAACACTCATTACCACCACAGCTACTTGCTCTCAGCTCCCTCAACACTCATCACCACCACAGCTAATTGCTCTCTGCTCCCTTAACACTCATTACCACCACAGCTACTTGCTCTCTGTTCCCTCAACACTCATTACCACCACAGCTACTTGCTCTCTGCTCCCTCAACACTCATTACCACCACAGCTACTTGCTCTCTGTTCCCTCAACACTCATCACCACCACAGCTACTTGCTCTCAGCTCCCTCAACACTCATTACCACCACAGCTACTTGCTCTCAGCTTCCTCAACACTCATGACCTCCACAGCTAATTGCTCTCTGCTCCCTCAACACTCATCACCACCACAGCTACTTGCTCTCAGCTCCCTCAACACTCAGTACCACCACAGCTACTTGCTCTCTGGTCCCTCAACACTCATCACCACCACAGCTAATTGCTCTCTGCTCCCTCAACACTCATTACCACCACAGCTACTTGCTCTCTGTTCCCTCAACACTCATCACCACCACAGCTACTTGCTCTCTGCTCCCTCAACACTCACTACCACCCCAGCTACTTGCTCTCTGTTCCCTCAACACTCATCACCACCACAGCTACTTGCTCTCTGCTCCCTCAACACTCATCACCACCACAGCTACTTGCTCTCTGCTCCCTCAACACTCATCACCACCACAGCTACTTGCTCTCTGCTCCCTCAACACTCATCACCACCACAGCTACTTGCTCTCTGTTCCCTCAACACTCATCACCACCACAGCTACTTGCTCTCAGCTCCCACAACACTCATCACCACCACAGCTACTTGCTCTCAGCTCCCACAACACTCATCACCACTACAGCTTCTTGCTCTCTGTTCCCTCAACACTCATTACCACCACAGCTACTTGCTCTCAGCTCCCTCAACACTCATCACCACCACAGCTAATTGCTCTCTGCTCCCTCAACACTCATTACCACCACAGCTACTTGCTCTCTGCTCCCTCAACACTCATTACCACCACAGCTAATTGCTCTCTGCTCCCTCAACACTCACTACCACCACAGCTACTTGCTCTCTGCTCCCTCAACACTCATTACCACCACAGCTACTTGCTCTCTGTTCCCTCAACACTCATCACCACCACAGCTACTTGCTCTCAGCTCCCTCAACACTCATTACCACCACAGCTACTTGCTCTCTGCTCCCTTAACACTCATTACCACCACAGCTACTTGCTCTCAGCTCCCTCAACACTCATCACCACCACAGCTACTTGCTCTCAGCTCCCTCAACACTCATTACCACCACAGCTACTTGCTCTCAGCTCCCTCAACACTCATCACCACCACAGCTACTTGCTCTCTGTTCCCTGAACACTCATCACCACCACAGCTACTTGCTCTCTGTTCCCTCAACACTCATCACCACCACAGCTACTTGCTCTCTGTTCCCTCAACACTCATCACCACCACAGCTACTTGCTCTCTGTTCCCTCAACACTCATCACCACCACAGCTACTTGCTCTGTTGTTCCCTCAACACTCATCACCACCACAGCTACTTGCTCTCTGCTCCCTCAACACTCATCACCACCACAGCCACTTGCTCTCTGCTCCCTCAACACTCATCACCACCACAGCTACTTGCTCTCAGCTCCCTGAACACTCATCACCACCACAGCTACTTGCTCTCTGTTCCCTCAACACTCATCACCACCATAGCTACTTGCTCTCCGTTCCCTCAACACTCATCACCACCACAGCTACTTTCTCTCAGCTCCCACAACACTCATCACCACCACAGATACTTCCTCTCTGTTCCCTCAACACTCATCACCACCACAGCTACTTGCTCTCTGCTCCCTTAACACTCATTACCACCACAGCTACTTGCTCTCAGCTCCCTCAACACTCATCACCACCACAGCTACTTGCTCTCAGCTCCCTCAACACACATTACCACCACAGCTACTTGCTCTCAGCTCCCTCAACACTCATCACCACCACAGCTACTTGCTCTCTGTTCCCTCAACACTCATCACCACCACAGCTACTTGCTCTGTTGTTTCCTCAACACTCATCACCACCATAGCTACTTGCTCTCTGTTCCCTCAACACTCATCACCACCACAGCTACTTGCTCTCTGTTCCCTCAACACTCATCACCACCACAGCTACTTGCTCTCTGTTCCCTCAACACTCATCACCACCACAGCTACTTGCTCTCTGTTCCCTCAACACTCATCACCACCACAGCTACTTGCTCTCTGTTCCCTCAACACTCATCACCACCACAGCTACTTGCTCTGTTGTTCCCTCAACACTCATCACCACCACAGCTACTTGCTCTGTTGTTCCCTCAACACTCATCACCACCACAGCTACTTGCTCTCTGCTCCCTCAACACTCATCACCACCACAGCTACTTGCTCTCAGCTCCCTCAACACTCATCACCACCACAGCTACTTGCTCTCTGTTCCCTCAACACTCATCACCACCACAGCTACTTGCTCTCTGTTCCCTCAACACTCATCACCACCACAGCTACTTGCTCTCTGTTCCCTCAACACTCATCACCACCACAGCTACTTGCTCTCTGTTCCCTCAACACTCATCACCACCACAGCTACTTGCTCTCTGTTCCCTCAACACTCATCACCACCACAGCTACTTGCTCTCTGTTCCCTCAACACTCATCACCACCACAGCTACTTGCTCTCTGTTCCCTCAACACTCATCACCACCACAGCTACTTGCTCTCTGTTCCCTCAACACTCATCACCACCACAGCTACTTGCTCTCTGTTCCCTCAACACTCATCACCACCACAACTACTTGCTCTCTGTTCCCTCAACACTCATCACCACCACAGCTACTTGCTCTGTTTCCTCAACACTCATGACCACCATAGCTACTTGCTCTCTGTTCCCTCAACACTCATCACCACCACAGCTACTTGCTCTCAGCTCCCTCAACACTCATCACCACCACAGCCACTTGCTCTCTGCTCCATCAACACTCATCACCACCACAGCTACTTGCTCTCAGCTCCCTCAACACTCATCACCACCACAGCTACTTGCTCTCTGTTCCCTCAACACTCATCACCACCACAGCTACTTGCTCTCTGTTCCCTCATCACTCATCACCACCATAGCTACTTGCTCTCTGTTCCCTCAACACTCATCACCACCACAGCTACTTGCTCTCAGCTCCCACAACACTCATCACCACCACAGCTACTTGCTCTCTGTTCCCTCAACACTCATCACCACCACAGCTACTTGCTCTCTGCTCCCTCAACACTCATCACCACCACAACTACTTGCTCTCAGCTCCCTTAACACTCATTACCACCACAGCTACTTGCTCTCAGCTCCCTCAACACTTATCACCACCACAGCTACTTGCTCTCAGCTCCCTCAACACTCATTACCACCACAGCTACTTGCTCTCAGCTCCCTCAACACTCATCACCACCACAGCTACTTGCTCTCAGCTCCCTCAACACTCATCACCACCACAGCTACTTGCTCTCAGCTCCCTCAACACTTATCACCACCACAGCTACTTGCTCTCAGCTCCCTCAACACTTATCACCACCACAGCTACTTGCTCTCAGCTCCCTCAACACTCATCACCACCACAGCTACTTGCTCTCAGCTCCCTCAACACTCATCACCACCACAGCTACTTGCTCTCAGCTCCCTCAACACTTATCACCACCACAGCTACTTGCTCTCAGCTCCCTCAACACTCATTACCACCACAGCTACTTGCTCTCAGCTCCCTCAACACTCATCACCACCACAGCTAATTGCTCTCTGCTCCCTCAACACTCATTACCACCACAGCTACTTGCTCTCTGTTCCCTCAACACTCATCACCACCACAGCTACTTGCTCTCTGCTCCCTCAACACTCATTACCACCACAGCTACTTGCTCTCTGTTCCCTCAACACTCATCACCACCACAGCTACTTGCTCTCAGCTCCCTCAACACTCATTACCACCACAGCTACTTGCTCTCAGCTTCCTCAACACTCATCACCACCACAGCTAATTGCTCTCTGCTCCATCAACACTCATCACCACCACAGCTACTTGCTCTCAGCTCCCTCAACACTCATTACCACCACAGCTACTTGCTCTCAGCTCCCTCAACACTCATCACCACCACAGCTAATTGCTCTCTGCTCCCTCAACACTCATTACCACCACAGCTACTTGCTCTCTGTTCCCTCAACACTCATCACCACCACAGCTACTTGCTCTCTGCTCCCTCAACACTCACTACCACCCCAGCTACTTGCTCTCTGTTCCCTCAACACTCATCACCACCACAGCTACTTGCTCTCAGCTCCCTCAACACTCATTACCACCACAGCTACTTGCTCTCAGCTCCCTCAACACTCATCACCACCACAGCTAATTGCTCTCTGCTCCCTCAACACTCATTACCACCACAGCTACTTGTTCTCTGTTTCCTCAACACTCATCGCCACCACAGCTACTTGCTCTCTGCTCCCTCAACACTCATTACCACCACAGCTACTTGTTCTCTGTTTCCTCAACACTCATCGCCACCACAGCTACTTGCTCTCTGCTCCCTCAACACTCATTACCACCACAGCTACTTGTTCTCTGTTTCCTCAACACTCATCGCCACCACAGCTACTTGCTCTCTGTTCCCTCAACACTCATCACCACCACAGCTACTTGCTCTGTTGTTCCCTCAACACTCATCACCACCACAGCTACTTGCTCTGTTGTTCCCTCAACACTCATCACCACCACAGCTACTTGCTCTGTTGTTCCCTCAACACTCATCACCACCACAGCTACTTGCTCTGTTGTTCCCTCAACACTCATCACCACCACAGCTACTTGCTCTCTGTTCCCTCAACACTCATCGCCACCACAGCTACTTGCTCTCTGTTCCCTCAACACTCATCACCACCACAGCTACTTGCTCTCAGCTCCCTCAACACTCATTACCACCACAGCTACTTGCTCTCTGCTCCCTCAACACTCATCACCACCACAGCTACTTGCTCTCTGTTCCCTCAACACTCATCACCACCACAGCTACTTGCTCTCTGCTCCCTCAACACTCATTACCACCACAGCTACTTTCTCTCTGCTCCCTCAACACTCATTACCACCACAACTACTTGCTCTCAGCTAACTCAACACTCATCACCACCACAGCTACTTGCTCTCAGCTCCCTCAACACTCATCACCACCACAGCTACTTGCTCTCAGCTCCCTCAACACTCATCACCACCACAGCTACTTGCTCTCTGCTCCCTCAACACTCATTACCACCACAGCTACTTGCTCTCTGCTCCCTTAACACTCATCACCATCACAGCTACTTGCTCTGTTCCTTTAGCACTTACCACCAATTAGAAGAAGCATTGTTTAGTTATCGAATAAAATAAGGAATCCACCTGAAAGGTGTTCCGGGGGTCAACGCCCTCGCGGCTCAGTCCTTGACCAGGCCTCCCGGTGGATCACAGCCTGATCAACCAGGCTGTTACTGCTGGCCGCACGTCGTCTAACATACGAACCACAGCGCGGGTGATCGGGTACCGACACTCCCTAGTGAAGGCAGCCAGGGGTCTATTGGTAATCCTCCTTACGCATACTATTTATTTGATAATATTGACAAATTTAGAATTATCCCGCCCAATGTGTAGCGTCAACACAGTCAGTGAGATTATTGATGTTATTATTTGTTTTATTATTTACGAAAGTGATGCTCCATGAAAAAGAAAAAGTTTCCTCTCTAGACTGCAATAAAGACAGGTGCAAGACTGCAATAAAGACAGGTGCAAGACTGCAATAAAGACAGGTGCAAGACTGCAATAAAGACAGGTGCAAGACTGCAATAAAGACAGGTGCAAGACTGCAATAAAGACAGGTGCTAGACTGCAATAAAGACAGGTGCAAGACTGCAATAAAGACAGGTGCAAGACTGCAATAAAGACAGGTGCAAGACTGCAATAAAGACAGGTGCTAGACTGCAATAAAGACAGGTGCAAGACTGCAATACAGACAGGAGCAAGACTGCAATAAAGACAGGTGCAAGACTGCAATAAAGACAGGTGCTAGACTGCAATACAGACAGGTGCAAGACTGCAATAAAGACAGGTGCAAGACTGCAATAAAGACAGGTGCTAGACTGCAATAAAGACAGGTGCAAGACTGCAATAAAGACAGGTGCAATACTGCAATAAAGACAGGTGCAAGACTGCAATAAAGACAGGTGCTAGACTGCAATAAAGAAAGGTGCAAGACTGCAATACAGACAGGTGCAAGACTGCAATAAAGACAGGTGCTAGACTGCAATAAAGACAGGTGCAAGACTGCAATACAGACAGGTGCAAGACTGCAATAAAGACAGGTGCTAGACTGCAATAAAGACAGGTGCAAGACTGCAATACAGACAGGTGCAAGACTGCAATAAAGACAGGTGCTAGACTGCAATAAAGACAGGTGCAAGACTGCAATAAAGACAGGTGCAAGACTGCAATACAGACAGGTGCAAGACTGCAATAAAGACAGGTGCAAGACTGCAATAAAGACAGGTGCAAGACTGCAATAAAGACAGGTGCTAGACTGCAATAAAGACAGGTGCAAGACTGCAATAAAGACAGGTGCAAGACTGCAATACAGACAGGTGCAAGACTGCAATACAGACAGGTGCAAGACTGCAATAAAGACAGGTGCTAGACTGCAATAAAGACAGGTGCAAGACTGCAATAAAGACAGGTGCAAGACTGCAATAAAGACAGGTGCAAGACTGCAATACAGACAGGTGCAAGACTGCAATAAAGACAGGTGCTAGACTGCAATAAAGACAGGTGCAAGACTGCAATAAAGACAGGTGCAAGACTGCAATACAGACAGGTGCAAGACTGCAATAAAGACAGGTGCAAGACTGCAATAAAGACAGGTGCAAGACTGCAATACAGACAGGTGCAAGACTGCAATAAAGACAGGTGCTAGACTGCAATAAAGACAGGTGCTAGACTGCAATAAAGACAGGTGCTAGACTGCAATAAAGACAGGTGCAAGACTGCAATAAAGACAGGTGCAAGACTGCAATACAGACAGGTGCAAGACTGCAATAAAGACAGGTGCTAGACTGCAATAAAGACAGGTGCTAGACTGCAATAAAGACAGGTGCAAGACTGCAATAAAGACAGGTGCAAGACTGCAATAAAGACAGGTGCAAGACTGCAATAAAGACAGGTGCAAGACTGCAATAAAGACAGGTGCAAGACTGCAATAAAGACAGGTGCAAGACTGCAATAAAGACAGGTGCAAGACTGCAATAAAGACAGGTGCTACACTGCAATAAAGACAGGTGCTAGACTGCAATAAAGACAGGTGCAAGACTGCAATAAAGACAGGTGCTAGACTGCAATAAAGACAGGTGCAAGACTGCAATAAAGACAGGTGCTAGACTGCAATAAAGACAGGTGCTAGACTGCAATAAAGACAGGTGCTAGACTGCAATAAAGACAGGTGCTAGACTGCAATAAAGACAGGTGCAAGACTGCAATAAAGACAGGTGCAAGACTGCAATAAAGACAGGTGCTAGACTGCAATACAGACAGGTGCAAGACTGCAATAAAGACAGGTGCTAGACTGCAATAAAGACAGGTGCAAGACTGCAATAAAGACAGGTGCAAGACTGCAATAAAGACAGGTGCAAGACTGCAATAAAGACAGGTGCTAGACTGCAATAAAGACAGGTGCAAGACTGCAATAAAGACAGGTGCAAGACTGCAATAAAGACAGGTGCAAGACTGCAATAAAGACAGGCGCAAGACTGCAATAAAGACAGGTGCTAGATTGCAATAAAGACAGGTGCAAGACTGCAATAAAGACAGGTGCTAGACTGCAATAAAGACAGGTGCAAGACTGCAATAAAGACAGGTGCAAGACTGCAATAAAGACAGGTGCAAGACTGCAATAAAGACAGGTGCAAGACTGCAATAAAGACAGGTGCTAGACTGCAATAAAGACAGGTGCAAGACTGCAATAAAGACAGGTGCTAGACTGCAATAAAGACAGGTGCAAGACTGCAATAAAGACAGGTGCAAGACTGCAATAAAGACAGGTGCTAGACTGCAATAAAGACAGGTGCTAGACTGCAATAAAGACAGGTGCAAGACTGCAATAAAGACAGGTGCTAGACTGCAATAAAGACAGGTGCTAGACTGCAATAAAGACAGGTGCTAGACTGCAATAAAGACAGGTGCAAGACTGCAATAAAGACAGGTGCAAGACTGCAATAAAGACAGGTGCAAGACTGCAATAAAGACAGGTGCAAGACTGCAATAAAGACAGGTGCTAGACTGCAATAAAGACAGGTGCAAGACTGCAATAAAGACAGGTGCAAGACTGCAATAAAGACAGGTGCTAGACTGCAATAAAGACAGGTGCTAGACTGCAATAAAGACAGGTGCTAGACTGCAATAAAGACAGGTGCAAGACTGCAATAAAGACAGGTGCTAGACTGCAATAAAGACAGGTGCAAGACTGCAATAAAGACAGGTGCAAGACTGCAATAAAGACAGGTGCAAGACTGCAATAAAGACAGGTGCAAGACTGCAATAAAGACAGGTGCAAGACTGCAATAAAGACAGGTGCAAGACTGCAATAAAGACAGGTGCAAGACTGCAATAAATACAGGTGCAAGACTGCAATAAAGACAGGTGCAAGACTGCAATAAAAACAGGTGCAAGACTGCAATTAAGACAGGTGCTAGACTGCAATAAAGACAGGTGCTAAGCTGCAATGAAAGCAGGTGCTAAGCTGCAATAAAGACAGGTGCAAGACTGCAATAAAGACATGTGCTAGACTGCAATGAAAGCAGGTGCTATGCTGCAATAAAGACAGGTGCAAGACTACAATAAAGACAGGTGCAAGACTGCAATAAAGACAGGTGCATGACTGCAATAAAGACAGGTGCTAGACTGCAATACAGACAGGTGCTAGACTGCAATGAAAGCAGGTGCTAAGCTGCAATAAGGACAGGTGCAAGACTGTAATAAAGACAGGTGCTAGACTGCAATGAAAGCAGGTGCTAAGCTGCAATAAAGACAGGTGCAAGACTGCAATAAAGACAGGTGCTAGACTGCAATAAAGACAGGTGCAAGACTGCAATAAAGACAGGTGCAAGACTGCAATAAAGACAGGTGCAAGACTGCAATAAAGACAGGTGCAAGACTGCAATAAAGACAGGTGCTAGACTGCAATAAAGACAGGTGCTAGACTGCAATAAAGACAGGTGCTAGACTGCAATAAAGACAGGTGCAAGACTGCAATAAAGACAGGTGCTAGACTGCAATAAAGACAGGTGCAAGACTGCAATAAAGACAGGTGCAAGACTGCAATAAAGACAGGTGCAAGACTGCAATAAAGACAGGTGCAAGACTGCAATAAAGACAGGTGCAAGACTGCAATAAAGACAGGTGCAAGACTGCAATAAAGACAGGTGCAAGACTGCAATAAAGACAGGTGCAAGACTGCAATAAAGACAGGTGCTAGACTGCAATAAAGACAGGTGCTAAGCTGCAATGAAAGCAGGTGCTAGACTGCAATAAAGACAGGTGCTAGACTGCAATACAGACAGGTGCTAGACTGCAATGAAAGCAGGTGCTAAGCTGCAATAAAGACAGGTGCAAGACTGCAATAAAGACATGTGCTAGACTGCAATGAAAGCAGGTGCTAAGCTGCAATAAAGACAGGTGCAAGACTACAATAAAGACAGGTGCAAGACTGCAATAAAGACAGGTGCATGACTGCAATAAAGACAGGTGCTAGACTGCAATAAAGACAGGTGCTAGACTGCAATGAAAGCAGGTGCTAAGCTGCAATAAAGACAGGTGCAAGACTGCAATAAAGACAGGTGCTAGACTGCAATGAAAGCAGGTGCTAAGCTGCAATAAAGACAGGTGCAAGACTGCAATAAAGACAGGTGCTAGATTGCAATGAAGACAGGTGCTAGACTGCAATGAAAGCAGGTGCTAGGCTGCAATAAAGACAGGTGCAAGACTGCAATAAAGACAGGTGCAAGACTGCAATAAAGACAGGTGCAAGACTGCAATAAAGACAGGTGCTAGACTGCAATACAGACAGGTGCTAGACTGCAATAAAGACAGGTGCTAGACTGCAATACAGACAGGTGCTAGTCTGCAATAAAGACAGGTGCTAGACTGCAATAAAGACAATTGCTAGACTGCAATAGACAGGTGCTAGACTGGAATGAAGGCAGGTGCTAGATTGCAATGAAGACAGGTGCTAGACTGCAACAGATAGGTGCTAGACTGCAATGAAGGCAGGTGCTAGACTGCAACAGACAGGTGCTAGACTGGAATGAAGGCAGGTGCTAGATTGCAATGAAGACAGGTGCTAGACTGCAACAGATAGGTGCTAGACTGCAATGAAGACAGGTGCTAGATTGCAGTGAAGGCAGGTGCTAGACTGCAACAGACAGGTGCTAGACTGCAATGAAGGCAGGTGCTAGACTGCAACAGATAGGTGCTAGACTGCAATGAAGACAGGTGCTAGATTGGAGTGAAGGCAGGTGCTAGACTGCAACAGATAGGTGCTAGACTGCAGTGAAGACAGGTGCTAGATTGCAGTGAAGGCAGGTGCTATATTGCAATGAAGACAGGTGCTAGACTGCAATAGACAGGTGCTAGACTGAAATAGACAGGTGCTAGATTGCAATGAAGGCAGGTGCTAGACTGCAATGAAAGCAGGTGCTAGATTGCAGTGAAGGCAGGTGCTAGACTGCAGTGAAGGCAGGTGCTAGATTGCAATGAAGGCAGGTGCTAGACTGCAATGAAGACAGGTGCTAGACTGCAGTGAAGGCAGGTGCTAGATTGCAATGAAGACAGGTGCTAGATTGCAATGAAGACAGGTGATAGATTGCAGTGAAGGCAGGTGCTAGACTGCAATGAAGACAGGTGCTAGACTGCAGTGAAGACAGGTGCTAGACTGCAATGAAGACAGGTGCTAGACTGCAGTGAAGACAGGTGCTAGACTGCAATGAAGACAGGTGCTAGATTGCAATGAAGACAGGTGCTAGATTGCAGTGAAGACAGGTGCTAGATTGCAATGAAGACAGGTGCTAGATTGCAATGAAGACAGGTGATAGATTGCAGTGAAGACAGGTGCTAGATTGCAATGAAGACAGGTGCTAGATTGCAATGAAGACAGGTGCTAGATTGCAATGAAGACAGGTGATAGATTGCAATGAAGACAGGTGCTAGATTGCAATGAAGACAGGTGCTAGATTGCAGTGAAGACAGGTGCTAGATTGCAATGAAGACAGGTGCTAGACTGCAATAGACAGGTGCTAGATTGCAATGAAGACAGGTGCTAGACTGCAATAGACAGGTGCTAGATTGCAATGAAGACAGGTGATAGATTGCAGTGAAGACAGGTGCTAGATTGCAATGAAGACAGGTGCTAGACTGCAATAGACAGGTGCTAGATTGCAATGAAGACAGGTGCTAGACTGCAATAGACAGGTGCTAGATTGCAATGAAGACAGGTGCTAGACTGCAATGAAGACAGGTGCTAGACTGCAGTGAAGGCAGGTGCTAGATTGCAATGAAGACAGGTGCTAGATTGCAATGAAGACATGTGCTAGATTGCAATGAAGGCAGGTGCTAGATTGCAATGAAGACAGGTGCTAGATTGCAATGAAGGCAGGTGCTAGATTGCAATGAAGACAGGTGCTAGACTGCAATAGACAGGTGCTAGATTACAATGAAGGCAGGTGCTAGACTGCAATGAAGGCAGGTGCTAGCTTGCAATGAAGACAGGTGCTAGACTGCAATAGACAGGTGCTAGACTGCAATGAAGGCAGGTGCTACATTGCAATGAAGACAGGTGCTATGCTGCAATAAAGACAAGTGTAGAGCAAACCTCTAATGTAACAACGTTTCGGTCACTACAGAGCTTCTACACAGAAAGACACGTTTTCACAATAAAAGATCGTCCTGCACCTGTGTTAATAATATTGGTATGTGAGACGCACGAGTACAACCCCGCCCCAGTAACACAAGGGAAGAGGCACACAATATTTCAACAGTGAACGATGACGAAGCAGTCGAGAAGTAGAGGGAAGGCAGCTACCAGAATTTTACTTAAGATAATGTTTAAAGACCCGAACTGAACTAAAGGGTCTAACAGGTTAGGACCCACGGGGGGTGAGGGGAAAGTGGGGATAGTTAAAGAATAGATGGGGGACAGGAAAAAACTAGAGAAAAAGGAATAGAGTCAGAGCTAACCCCGACAGCAAGGCATTGTACAGCATTTCTAGGGCATTTTTGTAGCACTATTTCCTCCAGAATGAGTTTTTCGCGAAACGGAACAGAACAGATTTTCAGGAACTGAACTGATAAAGGCCTGGCATACCTTACTGAAACCTCTTTGCGTCATATCACGTGTCTTGTATTGGTCAGGTGAGTGGGGCAGAGGGAGGGTGGAGGGGGAGGAGGGCAGCTGGGATTGTTACCCAGTGGAAGTCTCGTGTACATGTAGTGGGACTGGTGTCGGGAGGACTGCCCAGGGACGTGGACCAGCATCTGGAGGCTGGTCCGGGGACGTAGACCAGAATCTGGAGGCTGGTCCGGGGACGTGGACCAGTATCTAGGGAATGGTCCAGGGACGTGGACCAGTATCTGGAGGCTAGTCCGAGGACGTGGACCAGTATCTGGAGGATGGACTACATTTGTATTTAAGGTGAATCAATGCTCAAGGATCTGCCGTGGGTTGCCAGCTGGCACCTGACGCGCCAACACGCCCGGCACCGGCAACATAAAAATCAACACTAATAATTACACGTCTGCTTGCTTCCTCTGTAACAAATAGCTTTCAGGACAAACGCCTTGATGCTGAAGGAACCTGGGCTACTCTAAATTACTGGAAATGCCCGAAGTCCATTGAACCGTACTTCCTGGAACACAGGCATAAAATATCATAATTTATGTCTGAACATTTCTGAAGACTGGTCTCAAATTTACATACCGAAATCATTCCCAAGCAAGAGGCTTGGCGGAGAGTGCAAATTACCCCCAAATGAGAAACAGAGCTGAAATGAGTACACTAAGATATAAATCAGTAAGTGAAAAGGAGCCAAGACTTTTTAACGCCCTCCCTTCATTTATAAGGGGAATTACCAACAGAAACTTAACCCCTCAAATTAGATCCTAATCAGCCGGCGTGTGAAGTGCATGCGGCTAGCACCAACAGCCTGGTTGATCAGTTCGTCAGCCAGGAGGCCTGACTAGGCAGCGGGGGCAGTCAACAATTAGTCTACAAGTAATTTAACTCCCTGTACTTTCCTCCAATCAAACCAAATCACCTCCCATTTTTCCAGGCGCTCCCCACGGGTCATAGTATTAATTTGAGCTGTGCAAAGTTCAAACTGGACACAGTTACCTGGAGTTTACCTGGAGAGAGTTTCGGGGGTCAACGCCCCCGCGGCCCGGTCTGTGACCAGGCCTCCTGGTGGATCAGCGCCTGATCAACCAGGCTGTTGCTGCTGGCTGCATGCAAACCAACGTACGAGCCACAGCCCGGCTGATCAGGAACTGACTTTAGGTGCTTGTCCAGTGCCAGCTTGAAGACTGCCAGGGGTCTGTTGGTAATCCCCCTTATGTGTGCTGGGAGGCAGTTGAACAGTCTCGGGCCCCTGACACTTATTGTATGGTCTCTTAACGTGCTAGTGACACCCCTGCTTTTCATTGGGGGGATGGTGCATCGTCTGCCAAGTCTTTTGCTTTCGTAGTGAGTGATTTTCGTGTGCAAGTTCGGTACTAGTCCCTCTAGGATTTTCCAGGTGTATATAATCATGTATCTCTCCCTCCTGCGTTCCAGGGAATACAGGTTTAGAAACCTCAAGCGCTCCCAGTAATTGAGGTGTTTTATCTCCGTTATGCGCGCCGTGAAAGTTCTCTGTACATTTTCTAGGTCGGCAATTTCACCTGCCTTGAAAGGTGCTGTTAGAGTGCAGCAATATTCCAGCCTAGATAGAACAAGTGACCTGAAGAGTGTCATCATGGGCTTGGCCTCCCTAGTTTTGAAGGTTCTCATTATCCATCCTGTCATTTTTCTAGCAGATGCGATTGATACAATGTTATGGTCCTTGAAGGTGAGATCCTCCGACATAATCACTCCCATGTCTTTGACGTTGGTGTTTCGCTCTATTTTGTGGCCAGAATTTGTTTTGTACTCTGATGAAGATTTAATTTCCTCATGTTTACCATATCTGAGTAATTGAAATTTCTCATCGTTGAACTTCATATTGTTTTCTGCAGCCCACTGAAAGATTTGGTTGATGTCCGCCTGGAGCCTTGCAGTGTCTGCAATGGAAGACACTGTCATGCAGATTCGGGTGTCATCTGCAAAGGAAGACACGGTGCTGTGGCTGACATCCTTGTCTATGTCGGATATGAGGATGAGGAACAAGATGGGAGCTAGTACTGTGCCTTGTGGAACAGAGCTTTTCACCGTAGCTGCCTCGGACTTTACTCTGTTGACGACTACTCTCTGTGTTCTGTTAGTGAGGAAATTATAGATCCATCGACCGACTTTTCCTGTTATTCCTTTAGCGCGCATTTTGTGCGCTATTACGCCATGGTCACACTTGTCGAAGGCTTTTGCAAAGTCTGTATATATTACATCTGCATTCTTTTTGTCTTCTAGTGCATTTAGGACCTTGTCGTAGTGATCCAGTAGTTGAGACAGACAGGAGCGACCTGTTCTAAACCCATGTTGCCCTGGGTTGTGTAACTGATGGGTTTCTAGATGGGTGGTGATCTTGCTTCCTAGGACCCTTTCAAAGATTTTTATGATATGGGATGTTAGTGCTATTGGTCTGTAATTCTTTGCTGTTGCTTTACTGCCCCCTTTGTGGAGTGGGGCTATGTCTGTTGTTTTTAGTAACTGAGGGACGACCCCCGTGTCCATGCTCCCTCTCCATAGGATGGAAAAGGCTCGTGATAGGGGCTTCTTGCAGTTCTTGATGAACACAGAGTTCCATGAGTCTGGCCCTGGGGCAGAGTGCATGGGCATGTCATTTATCGCCTGTTCGAAGTCATTTGGCGTCAGGATAACATCGGATAGGCTTGTGTTAATCAAATTTTGTGGCTCTCTCATAAAAAATTCATTTTGATCTTCGACTCTCAGTCTGGTTAGCGGCTTGCTAAAAACTGAGTCATATTGGGACTTGAGTAGCTCACTCATTTCCTTGCTGTCATCTGTGTAGGACCCATCTTGTTTAAGTAGGGGCCCAATACTGGGCGTTGTTCTCGATTTTGATTTATGATGGGGAAGTACAACACACCACAACAATCACTTCTTACATGACAATGTGTAATGCCAACTTATCAACCAACTTTATAAATATATAATACATATACAATATGTTTATGGTAATTAGGCTTAATATTTCCGACATTTCTTACACACACACACACGTACACACAGACACACACACACACATACACACACACAGACACGCACACACACATACACACACATACACACACACGTACACACACACACACACACACACGTACACGTACACACGAAGGCAAAGGACCCAGGAGAATAAGGAGAACAGTCGTAGAGCCAGAAACGAATATGCACAGATAAGAAGGGAGGCCCAAAGACAATATGAAAATGACATAGCAGCGAAAGCCAAATCTGACCCGAAACTGTTGTACAGCCACATCAGGAGGAAAACAACAGTCAAGGACCAGGTAATCAGGCTAAGGAAGGAAGGAGGAGAGACAACAAGAAATGACCGTGAAGTATGTGAAGAACTCAACAAGAGATTCAAAGAAGTGTTCACAGAGGAGACAGAAGGGACTCCAGAAAGACGGAGAGGTGGGGCACATCACCAAGTGCTGGACACAGTGCACACAACCGAGGAAGAAGTGAAGAGGCTTCTGAGTGAGCTAGATACCTCAAAGGCAATGGGGCCAGATAACATCTCCCCATGGGTATTGAGAGAGGGAGCAGAGGCGCTATGTGTACCCCTAACAACAATATTCAATACATCTATCGAAACAGGGAGATTGCCTGAGGCATGGAAGACAGCAAATGTAGTCCCAATCTTTAAAAAAGGAGACAGACATGAAGCATTAAACTACAGACCAGTGTCACTGACATGTATAGTATGCAAAATCATGGAGAAGATTATCAGGAGAAGAGTGGTGGAACACCTAGAAAGGAATGATCTCATCAACAGCAGCCAACATCGTTTCAGGGACGGGAAATCCTGTGTCACAAACCTACTGGAGTTCTATGACATGGTGACAGCAGTAAGACAAGAGAGAGAGGGGTGGGTGGATTGCATTTTCTTGGACTGCAAGAAGGCGTTTGACACAGTTCCACACAAGAGATTGGTGCAAAAACTGGAGGACCAAGCAGGGATAACAAGGAAGGCACTACAATGGATCAGGGAATACTTGTCAGGAAGACAGCAGCGAGTCATGGTACGTGGCGAGGTGTCAGAGTGGGCACCTGTGACCAGCGGGGTCCCGCAGGGGTCAGTCCTAGGACCAGTGCTGTTTCTGGTATTTGTGAACGACATGACGGAAGGAAAAGACTCTGAGGTGTCCCTGTTTGCAGATGACGTGAAGTTGATGAGAAGAATTCACTCGATCGAAGACCAGGCAGAACTACAAAGGGATCTGGACAGGCTGCAGACCTGGTCCAGCAATTGGCTCCTGGAGTTCAATCCCACCAAGTGCAAAGTCATGAAGATTGGGGAAGGGCAAAGAAGGCCGCAGACGGAGTACAGTCTAGGGGGTCAGAGACTACAAACCTCACTCAAGGAAAAATATCTTGGGGTGAGTATAACACCAGGCACATCTCCTGAAGCGCACATCAAAAAAATAACTGCTGCAGCATATGGGCGCCTAGCAAACCTCAGAACAGCATTCCGATATCTTAATAAGGAATCATTCAGGACCCTGTACACCGTGTACGTTAGGCCCATATTGGAGTATGCGGCACCAGTTTGGAACCCACACCTAGCCAAGCACGTGAAGAAACTAGAGAAAGTGCAAAGGTTTGCAACAAGACTAGTCCCAGAGCTAAGAGGTATGTCCTACGAGGAGAGGTTAAGGGAAATCAACCTGACGACACTGGAGGACAGGAGAGATAGGGGGGACATGATAACGACATACAAAATACTGAGAGGAATTGACAAGGTGGACAAAGACAGGATGTTCCAGAGATTGGACACAGTAACAAGGGGACACAGTTGGAAGCTGAAGACACAGATGAATCACAGGGATGTTAGGAAGTATTTCTTCAGCCACAGAGTAGTCAGTAAGTGGAATAGTTTGGGAAGCGATGTAGTGGAGGCAGGATCCATACATAGCTTTAAGCAGAGGTATGATAAAGCTCACGGCTCAGGGAGAGTGACCTAGTAGCGATCAGTGAAGAGGCGGGGCCAGGAGCTCGGACTCGACCCCCGCAACCTCAACTAGGTGAGTACAACTAGGTGAGTACACACACACACACACACACGTACACACACACGCGCACACACACACACACACACACACACACGTACACACATACACACGTACACACACACACACGTACACACACACGTACACACACACACGTACACACACACACACACGTACACACACGTACACACACACACGTACACACACACACACATACACACACACACACACACACGCACACACACACACACACACACACACACACACACACACACACACACACACACACACGTATGTTAGGCCCATATTGGAGTATGCGGCACCAGTCTGGAACCCACACCTAGCCAAGCAGGTAAAGAAACTAGAGAAAGTGCAAAGGTTTGCAACAAGACTAGTCCCAGAGCTAAGAGGTATGTCTTACGAGGAGAGGTTAAGGGAAATCAACCTGACGACACTGGAGGACAGGAGAGATAGGGGGGACGTGATAACGACATACAAAATACTGAGAGGAATTGACAAGGTGGAAGTTGAAGACATAGATGAATCACAGGGATGTTAGGAAGTATTTCTTCAGCCACAGAGTAGTCAGGAAGTGGAATAGTTTGGGAAGCGATGTAGTGGAGGCAGGATCCATACATAGCTTTAAGCAGAGGTATGATAAAGCTCACGGTTCAGGGAGAGTGACCTAGTAGCGACCAGTGAAGAGGCGGGGCCAGGAGCTTGGACTTGACCCCTGCAACCTCAACTAGGTGAGTACACCAGCACGCGCGCGCGCACACACACACACACACACACTAGCACACACACACACCAGCACGCACACACACACACACACACCAGCACGCACACACACACACACACACACACACACACACTCACACACAAACACACGTGCTCATACACAACAGGCCTAGTGTCTAATCGACATGTGCCTAGGACAAAATGGTAACTAACACCAGCACGCACGCACACACCAGCACGCGCGCACACACACCAACACGCACACAAACACACACACACACACACACACGCACGCACATGCACACGCACGCACATGCACACACACACACATACCACACACACGCACACACACACACACACACCACACACACACACACACACCACACACACCCCACACCACACACACACACACACCACACACACACATCACACACACACACCACACACACACACACACACACCACACACACACACACACACACACACACACACACACACCACACACACTTATATACAACAGGCCAAGTGTCTAATCGACATGTGCCTAGGACAGAATGGTAACTAACTAACACGTACATACACACACACGATAAAGCTCACGGTTCAGGGAGAGTGACCTAGTAGCGACCAGTGAAGAGGCGGGGCCAGGAGCTCGGACTCGACCCCTGCAACCTCAACTAGGTGAGTACGTACACACAGGCTGGACACGTGGTCCAGCAACTGGCTTCTTGAATTCAACCCTGCCAAATGCAAAATCATGAAGATCGGAGAAAGATCTTGGGGTGACCATAACACCGAGCATGCTTCCGGAGGCACACATCAACCAGATAACTGCTGCAGCATATGGGCGCCTGGCAAACCTAAGAATAGCGTTCCGATACCTTAGTAAGGAATCGTTCAAGACACTGTACACTCTGTACATCAGACCCATACTGGAGTATGCAGCACCAGTTTGGAACCCACACCTGGTCAAACACGTCAAAAAATTAGAGAAAGTACAAAGGTTTGCAACAAGGCTAGTTCCGGAGCTCAGGGGTATGTCCTACGGAGAAAGGTTGAGGGAAATCGGACTGACGACACTGGAGGACAGGCGGGTCAGGGGAGACATAATAACGACATAAAAAATACGGCGTGGAATAGATAAGGTAGACAGAGACAGGTTGTTCCAGAGAGGGGACACAGAAACAAGGGGTCACAATTGGAAGCTGAAGACTCAGACGAGTCAAAGGGATGTTAGGAAGTATTTCTTCAGTCATAGAGTCGTCAGGAAGTGGAATAGCCTAACAAGTGATGTAGTGGAGGCAGGAACCATACACAGCTTTAAGACGAGGTACGACAAAGCTCTGGAAGCAGAGAGAGAGAGAGGACCTAGTAGCGATCAGTGAAGAGGCGGGGGTCAGGAGCTGAGTATCGACCCCTGCAACCACAATTAGGTGAGTACACACACACAATGATATCAAACTTTGAAAAAAGAAAACTAAAAATGAGAGATACCTGTATATTTTGGTGTGTGTTCTGCCTCCTCAGTCTGACACTGCTCTCTCCAGTCTGAGAAATAACAATGACGTTATCATTATAAAATTAGAGAAAGACAGCAAAACAGCAACAATAAAAAAATATATTCAGAAAGCTGACAAAATGTTATCATGGAAAAATATTCCATGTAACTGATGACACATTAAAAAAGATAAGAAATTTAGTGAATAATATGAAGTAACACATCCACTTGTCATGTTTTAATGGCTGACCTATAACACCAACAATGTCGGTGAGGTGTGTCAGCACGACAACAAAGTCACTCACATCTAAACTAGCTTAGTGTGGCTCCCACGAATGTTGATAATTTTGCTGTAAAATTCTCAACCTTACACGTGTTGTTAATAAAGTGAGGAACCTTAACCTGCTCTACACTATCTAGTCATGATGTGGACACCATTACATCATGATGTCTGCATGGCTAAGCCAATAATAAATAGCTAAAACTTGCGATTTTTGGCTTAAATACCAACGCTCTTCTTGCCGAATAAGGCAAGCGAAAATTTGTGTATGCAACAATTTCGCAAAAATCATTCTGAACCTAACTAAAAAATGTATATTTCATTGTGTTTGCTTGTTATAAAATTATTGTAAACTTATCAGAAATATATTTAGTTAAATAAGGATAAATTAAATTTTGCTTGTTATAATATGGTTAGGTAAGTTTTCTAAGGTTCTTTTGGTTCAAAATTATTAATTTTTATATTAACATAAAATAAAAAAAAATATATCTTTAAACATGTAAGGGGAAAACTTTAGTAAGCACTTAATTTTAAACGAGTTCTTGCTTATTGACCAGTTTTACCTATTCGGCACGATTTATATATATATATATATATATATATATATATATATACACACACACACACACACACACACACACACACACACACACACACACACACACACACACACACAGTGCAAAGGTTTGCAACAAGACTAGTCCCAGAGCTAAGAGGTATGTCCTACGAGGAGAGGTTAAGGGAAATCAACCTGACGACACTGGAGGACAGGAGAGATAGGGGGGACATGATAACGACATACAAAATACTGAGAGGAATTGACAAGGTGGACAAAGACAGGATGTTCCAGAGATTGGACACAGTAACAAGGGGACACAGTTGGAAGCTGAAGACACAGATGAATCACAGGGATGTTAGGAAGTATTTCTTCAGCCACAGAGTAGTCAGTAAGTGGAATAGTTTGGGAAGCGATGTAGTGGAGGCAGGATCCATACATAGCTTTAAGCAGAGGTATGATAAAGCTCACGGCTCAGGGAGAGTGACCTAGTAGCGATCAGTGAAGAGGCGGGGCCAGGAGCTCGGACTCGACCCCCGCAACCTCAACTAGGTGAGTACACACACACACACACACACACACACACACACACACATAAGGAATTCGCAAGAGCAGGCGAAATATACACAAACACTGATCTCTGGCTGAAGGAATATATATATATATATATATATATATATATATATATATATATATATATATATATATATATATATATATATATATATATATATATATATATATATATATATATATATATATATATATGCAAAACAACCACTGTGAAAGAATAGAGAAATTCCAAGCGCTTTCGTGACTACTCACATTATCAAGGAACAATAAAAGTAATGCATCAAAGAAGGCATATAAAGGGTCTAGACCACACCTCACTATCACATCCCACAACAAAGCCACATCTGATGAGCAACTCATAAGAAAGAGAACACTGCAGCAGGCCGCTGGCCCAACTAGACAGGTCCTTCACACAACCCACGAACAAACTATTCTACCCAAGAATTAAGAATTTTAAAATTTATTATTTGTCCAATGTATTATTAAATTCTTCCCAAATTTTATTAATTATAAATGAATCTTATTTATATAAACCAAAGGAAATATTCATATTATTGTCAAAACTGCTTTTTATGAAACAAGATTCAATTATATTCCTGTCAACCATGGACTTGCTTGATACAACTTTCTCAACTTTTTGAAAATCAATTGGATGGTTAAAATCTCTCACATGAATAAATAGAGCATTAGAATCTTGTCCAGTTCTAATGCTATATTTATGTTGTTTTAATCTTAGTTCGAGATTTTTACCAGTTTGACCGTAATAAGCTTTATCGCAAATTTTACAAGGAATCTTATAGACACATCCGTCAGCATTTTGGGGGGAATTCTTTATCAATTTTTTTTTACTGTATCAAGATTTTTAAATACAACTTTGATATTAAAAGTCTTAAGAAGAGAAGGTATATCAACCAAGTTTTCATGGTAAGGGAGAACCAACATATTTTTAGTTGAATAAGGTTGGTTGTCCATTTTTGGAGTGTAAAAAGTATTTCTAGCAATTGTGTCCTATGCCCAAGAATGTAGATATACACCAATTCCTAGGCAAATTAAATAGCATAGCCCATTCTATAAGCTTTACTGTTGAGTTTGAAGAAAATAACTCATTGCCTTTTCTAGATGTTTTAATTATTAAGGGTAATAATGAATTCAAATTTAAAATTTACAGAAAACCTACAAATAAGTGTTCCTATATCCACTATTATTCTTCACATCAAGATAGAGTTAAACTGTCTGTTTTATCATCAATGTTTTTGAGAGCTTTACGTATTTGTAGTCCAGAGTTCATAGATGAAGAAATATCCAAAATTTATGAAATAGCTAATGCCCAGATACGACAGTTTAGATAGTCACTCCAAAATGCCAATATCCCAAACCCCTCCTTTAAAGTGCAGGCATTGTACTTACCGCTTCCAGGACTCAAGTCCGGCTAAACGGTTTTCCTGAATCCCTTCACAAAATCTTACCCTGCTCACGCTTCAACAGCTCTTCAGGTCCCAAAAACCATTTGTCTCCATTCACTCCAATCTAACACGCTCACGCAAGCTTGCTGGAAATTCAAGCCTCTCGCCCACAAAACCTCCTTTACCTCTCCCTCGAACCTTTTCGAAGACGATCCCTACCCCGCTTTCCTTTCCCTACAGATTTATAGGCTCTCCAAGTCATTATACTTTGTTCCATTCTCTCTAAATGACTAACAGCCCTTTTTCAGTACCTCCTAATTTCCACACTACATAATATTTACACCACACACTGCCCTTAGACAGGACATCTCCAATGCCTCCAGTGTTGGTACCACTATACTTTTGTACATTCCCTTCTTTGCCTCAATGGATAACG
Organism: Cherax quadricarinatus; assembly: GCF_038502225.1. NCBI lineage: Eukaryota > Metazoa > Arthropoda > Malacostraca > Decapoda > Parastacidae > Cherax > Cherax quadricarinatus. Next base: position 20,406,208 of record NC_091308.1, read on the forward strand.
TTGTCTCCACACATACCTCAATGCACCACTCACATTTTTTCCTTCATCAGTTCTATGGTTAACCTCATCCTTCATAAACCCATCCGCTGACAAGTCAACTCCCAAATATCTGAAGATTCACTTCTTCCATACTCCCTCCCTCCACTGTGATATCTAATTTTTCTTTATCTAAATCGTTTGATATCCTCATCACCTTACTCTTATATTCACTTTCAACTTTCTACCTTTACACACCCTCCCAAACTCGTCCACTAACCTTTGTAACTTTTCTTTAGAATCTCCCAAAAGCATAGTATCATCAGCAAAAATTAACTGTGTCAACTCCCATTTTGTATTTGATTCCCCATAATTTAATCCCACCCCTCTCCCCAACACCCTAGCATTTACTTCATGTACAACCCCATCCATAAATATATTAAACAACCATGGTGACATTACACATCCCTGTCTAAGACCTACTTTTACTGGGAAATAAACTCCCTCTCTCCTACACCCTAACCTGAGCCTCACTATCCTCATAAAAAGTCTTTACAGCATTTAGTAACTTACTACCTATTCCATATACTTGCAACATCTGCCACATTGCTCCCCTATCCACTCTATCATATGCCTTTTCTAAATCCATAAATGGAATTAAACTTCCCTACCTTTATCTAAATACTGTTCACATATATGCTTCAATGTACCCACTCTAAAGCCTCCTTGCTCATCTGCAATTCTGCTGTCTGTCTTACCTCTAATTCTTTCAATAATAAACCTACCGTACACTTTACCTGGTATACTCAGTAAACTTATTCCCCTACAATTTTCACAATCTCTTTTGTTCCGCTTCCCTTTATATAAAGGAATTATACACGCTCTCTGACAATCCCCATGTACCTTCCCCTCTTTCATACATTTATTAAACAAAAATACCAACCACTCCTACACTATATCCCCGTTCCCTTGCTTTTAACATTTCTGTCTTGATCTTGTCAGTTCCAGCTGCTTTACCTTCTTTCATTCTATGTGATGCCTCACGCACCTCCCCCACACTCACATCCTGCTCTTCTTCACTCCTAAAAGAAGTTATACCCCCCCTGGCCAGTGCATGAAATTACCGCTTCCCTTTCTTCATCGACATTTGAAAGTCCTTCAAAATATTCCCACCATCTACCCAATACCTCCATCTCCCCATCTACTAAACTCCCCTACTCTGTTTTTAACTGACAAATCCATTCGTTCCCTGGATTTTCTTAACTTGTTTATCTCCATTTTTTTTTTCCTATTCTCAGCAAAATTTCTTGACAGTGCCTCTCCCACTCTATCATTTGCTCTCTTTTTGCACTCTCTTCACCGTTCTTGTATTCTCCATATGCTCTGCCCTTATATCACTTCTGCTTTGTAAAAACCTCTCATAAGCTAACTTTTCTCTTTTATCACACCCTCTACTTTATCATTCCATTAATTACTCCTCTTTCCTCCCGCACCCACTCTTCTATAGCCACAAACTTCTACCCCACATTCTAACACTGCCTTTTTAAAACTATTCCAACGCTCTTCAACCCTCCTCACTACCCATACTTGCACTAGCCCACCTTTCTGCCAATAGTTTCTTACATCTCACCCTAACTTCCTCCTCCCTTAGTTTCACAGCTCCAATGGAAAACTGCCTCAAATAGTGGATGAGAGTTTGACTATAGAAAGTTTAATATGATGTATTTAATGTTATTTAATCAATTACACGAATTGGTCTTCCGCGTCAAAATCAGAGATGAATATAAAACTGAACGGAAGTTACTGCGCGTGGATGTACAGTAATAACAAGAATTCTCCTGAAATTCTCTACAAATCCTCCCTCCGTTCCTCCTGCAGCGAATTCCCTTTACATGTTCAGCATCACTCAATTCAAATGTGTAATTTTATGGTTAATTCAAAGAGCACCACATACCTGCTCAACAGTTCCTGGCCGAGTTTGACTAGCTTCCTCCTGTATCTCTCACCCCCATTAAGTTGTTATGGGAATGTGTAGGTTTGGGACTAGGCTCTAAGGTATCTTCCATGTATATTATCATGTATTTAAGATAGGCTAGCAGACAATAATACACCCAGGTCTTTCACACGTTCTTTTCACTTTATTAGGTAGTCCTCGTGCATTTTGTATAAGGTTCCCCCTCTTTGAGTTCTTAATTCATTCCATATTTGAGCAGTAGCTTCAGCGAATGTTGTCATGCCCATTCATGTTCCTGGCAAGCTGACCAGATTGTGTACTGATACTGAAAACTGAAATATCCACACTGGAGGATGTTTATTTTATATACACAGAACCAGAACTGTTTGGTCATTCAGCGCTATAAACACGATGTTACCAACAACCAAAATTACTGTTACTGGCAACATGATAGTGTTAACGATTCACTGTTATATCACAAAACTCGTAATTACTAAACAAAACTATTTGAAGGCAATTTTTCTGCTCCACAAAACAAATCCATTATTTGTTCAGTGTCATCGGAAATATCCCCATTACTTATGATGGAAAAGATGCTGGGTTTTTACTGAGGCAAGCACCCTGTAGGAGAGAACATGCCCCCCTCCCCACCTCTCTAGGCATAAACTGCTCAACCCTACCACCGGGTTAAGGTAATCCCAGCGTCGGGACATCCCAATTGGAGGTGGAAGACGGCCGTCTCCCACCTAGGAAGGGTGAACCGACATAGAAGAAAACAATTTCCCTGTGTATTTCCCTGTCGCTCAGTCAATCGCTGTTTTGCCAGAAGGGCGCCGACAACACAGTTCACATGACCCTCCAAACTGCAACATCCCCCCAAACACCCCTCCAATAATGTCAACATGAAAATGTCAAGGAGGGACTTGGCACAAGTTGTGTATTCCCCCCCCCCACTCCCACCTCCGCCACAAGAGACCCGGAACACACGCTGGGAAGGTCAGGTCCACCACACACGGACCCCGAGGGTGACAGAAAACACATCAGTTGGTGGACAGGTGGTGGTAGAGAGCACAACTGGACAGGTGGTGCGAGCACAATAGCTGATGGACATTATTATCATTATAATCAAGGGGGAAGCGCTAAACCCGGAGGATTATACAGCGCCTGGGGCGGGGGGATGTGGAAGGCATTCAGGCTTAATTCGGGGAACTGGAGCACAGATCCAATTCCCTAAATCAAGAGCCCCTCACCAACATCAAGGAACCTTCCTTGAGGGGAGCTGATGGACAGGTGGTGGTGGTGAGAGAGCACAACTGGTGGACAGGTGGTGGAGAGGAAGTACTGTGTGACGTCAACATACTTTAGGCCAGTCACCATCACTATACGTGGTGTGACACAACCACTAACATCATAATATATGGTGTGACAACCACTATCACTATACATGGTGTGACGCAACCACTAACCTCACCATCACTACATGGTGTGAGACTACTAACATCATGGAACATGGTGTGACAACTATCACTATACATGGTGTGACAACCACTAACATCACCATCACTATACATGGTATGACACAGCCACTAACCTCACCATCACTATACATGGAATGACACAACCACTAACATCACCATCACTATACATGGTATGACACAGCCACTAACATCACCATCACTATACATGGTATGACACAGCCACTAACATTATCACCACTATACATAGCGTTTTGACATCTAAGTAAAGAGTCATTCACGACACTGTACACTGTACGTCAGGCCCATATTATAATATGCAGCACCAGTATGGAACCCACACCTGGTCAAACACGTCAAAAAATTAGAGAAATTGCAAAAGTTTCCAACAAGACTAGTCTCGGAGCTGAGGGGTATGTCCTACGAGGAGAGGTGAAGGAGAATCGACCTGAAAATACTGGAGGACAGGAGGGATAGGGAAGACATGATAATAACATATAAAATACTGAGAGAAGTTGACAAGGTGGATAGGGACGGAATGTTTCAGAGATGAGACACAGCAACAAGGGGATACAAGTGGATGTTAAAAACTCATGAGTTTTGAAGAAAGTACATCCTAACATCCCTCAGATGAGGGATGTTAGGAAGTACTTCTTCAGTCATAGAGTTGTCAGGAAGTGGAACAGTCTGGAGAGTGATGTAGTAGAGGAAGGACCCATACATAACTTTTAAGAGGTACGATAAAGTTCATGGAGCAGGAGAGAGTAGACCTAGTAGCGACCATTGAAGAGGGGGGGAGGGTCAGAGGCTATGAATCGACCCCTGCAACCACAATTAGGTGAGTACATGACGTGCCACAACCACTAACATCACTATACAGGGTGTGACACAACCACTTACATCACCCCTGCTGTACAAACTGTTACCAGATAATACTGTTTATTCTGCGGGCAGTTTAGAGTACCATTACAATAATGGTATACAGTTCTAACAAGTTGATGAAGAAGGCACATCTGCAACTCTCACATCGTTATTACTGAAACTTAAAGAAACCTACTGTGTGGGCGAAACGCTCAGGGAATGGAGATAAAATATTGTACGTGTCTTATTCATCAGTCACAGAGTACTTAGCCGATGTAGTATATAGGTGAGTACAAATGGGAAGCAGGTCTGTCTGACGCTCAACAGACGGAGGAGCCTCCACGCGCTGAATGACCCACATGGGTTTAGCGCTGAACATGAAATACTTTTTATTAATTAAAATAAGCCGAGCTGTAATCCCACAATAAAGTAAATGTAACAATAGAGTACTTGGGAATATGCAATTTATCAAATAACTGTCGTTGTGTTTTGGACTGCACGAACATAGTGTTCTACTCCAGTCTGAGGCTATATCCCGTGTGGATTGCCTGGCCAACCAGACTGTTGCTGCTAGCGTGCCGCTAGCATCATAACCTGGCTGATAAGGCACTTATGGGAGGTGATGGTTAGAAGTGGATGGAGGGTAGAGATTAATAGAGGAGATGCGATGATACTTTGTCTTAATAAAGGCTTCCTGTATTAAGTGTTTTTATAGGACGCGTATTGTGGTCCGACAAGCATGTAGTGCTAGTGACTGTGTAGAGAACATCACCCTCCATCCTAGTGACTGTGTAGAGAACATCACCCTCCATCCTAGTGACTGTGTAGAGAACATCACCCTCCATCCTAGTGACTGTGTAGAGAACATCACCCTCCATCCTAGTGACTGTGTAGAGAACATCACCCTCCATCCTAGTGACTGTGTAGAGAACATCACCCTTCATCCTAGTGACTGTGTAGAGAACATCACCCTCCATCCTAGTGACAGTGTAGAGAACATCACCCTCCATCCTAGTGACTGTGTAGAGAACATCACCCTCCATCCTAGTGACAGTGTAGAGAACATCACCCTCCATCCTAGTGACTGTGTAGAGAACATCACCCTCCATCCTAGTGACTGTGTAGAGAACATCACCCTCCATCCTAGTGACTGTGTAGAGAACATCACCCTCCATCCTAGTGACTGTGTAGAGAACATCACCCTCCATCCTAGTGACTGTGTAGAGAACATCACCCTCCATCCTAGTGACTGTGTAGAGAACATCACCCTCCATCCTAGTGACTGTGTAGAGAACATCACCCTCCATCCTAGTGACTGTAGAGAACATCACCCTCCATCCTAGTGACTGTGTAGAGAACATCACCCTCCATCCTAGTGACTGTGTAGAGAACATCACCCTCCATCCTAGTGACTGTGTAGAGAACATCACCCTCCATCCTAGTGACTGTGTAGAGAACATCACCCTCCATCCTAGTGACTGTGTAGAGAACATCACCCTCCATCCTAGTGACTGTGTAGAGAACATCACCCTCCATCCTAGTGACTGTGTAGAGAACATCACCCTCCATCCTAGTGACTGTGTAGAGAACATCACCCTCCATCCTAGTGACTGTGTAGAGAACATCAGCCTCCATCCTAGTGACGTGTAGAGAACATCACCCTCCATCCTAGTGACTGTGTAGAGAACATCACCCTTCATCCTAGTGACTGTGTAGAGAACATCACCCTCCATCCTAGTGACTGTGTAGAGAACATCACCCTCCATCCTAGTGACTGTGTAGAGAACATCACCCTCCATCCTAGTGACTGTGTAGAGAACATCACCCTCCAACCTAGTGACAGTGTAGAGAACATCACCCTCCATCCTAGTGACTGTGTACAGAACATCACCCTTCATCCTAGTGACAGTGTAGAGAAGAGAACATCACCCTTCATCCTAGTGACAGTGTAGAGAACATCACCCTTCATCCCAGTGACAGTGTAGAGAACATCACCCTCCATCCTAGTGACTGTGTAGAGAACATCACCCTCCATCCTAGTGACTGTGTAGAGACCATCACCCTCCATCCTAGTGACTGTGTAGAGAACATCACCCTCCATCCTAGTGACTGTGTAGAGAACATCACCCTTCATCCTAGTGACAGTGTAGAGAACATCACCCTCCATCCTAGTGACTGTGTAGAGAACATCACCCTCCATCCTAGTGACTGTGTAGAGAACATCACCATCCTAGTGACACTGTAGAGAACATCCTCCATCCTAGTGACAGCGCAGAGAACATCCTCCATCCTAGTGACACTGTAGAGAACATCCTCCATCCTAGTGACAGCTTAGCAAGCATCACCCTCCCTTCTATCAACCACAAACATACTTCCATAACTGGTGGTAGCTAGTATTGATTAAGCTTTCAACAAACTACACCTCCACTCGTGCAGCCACTGGATTATAAAGCTGTAAAATAACATTTGGACTAGTGACCTATTGAAGTAATCTGTTAGCTCTACTTCACCTAGTTTATAATTTCGAGGGTTATTTTCATTCCCAAGGACTAGGACTTTACACTTATCCACATTGAACTTCATCTGCCACTTTTCAGACCAAGACATTAATTTGTCCAAATCCTCCTGGAGTTCACTGGTATCGTCCTCAGAATCAATCATTCGGCCTATTTTTGTATCGTCAGCAAATTTGCCCATGTCACTTGTAATTCCTTCATCAAGGTCATTAATGTAAATTATGAACAATGGACCTAAAACTGATCCTTGTGGAACACTCCTAATGACCGGTCCCCATTCAGATATGACCCCATTAAAGGAAACCTCACTGCTTTCTATTGGTAAGCCATGCCTCTATCCATGTTAGAACTTTACCTCCTATACCAAGAGCTGCCACTTTTCTTGAGCCTTTTATGAGCTACTCTATCAAAGAGTTTACTGAAATCCAAATAAACAACATAGTCTTTATCATTGTCTACTGTCTCAAATGTTTTATTGAAGAATGTCAGTAAATTTGTCAGGAAGGAGCAACCTCTCGTGAATCCGTGCTGAGATTCATTAATCAGATTATGCTCGTCAAGGTGACTTTAATAATATCAGCTACAACTGATTCTAATAATTTTCCTACCATAGACGTCAGGCTTATTGGGCAGGAATTTGATAGAATGGACTTATCCCCTGATTTAAATATAGGGATTACATTAGCCCTCTTCCACATCTCTGGCACAACACCAGTTTGGATGGACGCATTAAAACACGTTCGTTCATGGCTGACTTAGTTCCAACTTGCATTCCTTAAGTACCCTTGAAAATAATTCAGCGGGGCCCGGGGGCTTATTTTGTTTCAGTTTATCTTCTATTTGATAACCATTTCCCTCGTGACAGTAATATTAATTTGTTTTATTCAAGAACTGAATAACTGTAATTTCATAAATGTGAAATTGAGAGACAAATCGTCTTCATGACTAATGTAAGACAGAGATCTGGTAAATGACCTTGAAGACACACACACCATGGTAAACTGAGTGAGTGAATAGTGCCACTTTGAGAGCCATTAAGTGTATTGTAGTGTAGTTGTGACGTACTGGGAGAGTGTCATCACCCACTCGTGTCACTGCTCATGTGTGATGAGTGCTCACTGACTCGCTCACTTCCCCACCTCTCCTCCCAACTCCCCCTTTCTCCCTATCTACCACAACAAAAAATCGCTCACTTCCCCACCTCTCCTCCCAACTCCCCCTTTCTCCCTATCTACCACAACTGCATGCATCAGCAAGGTGCTGCTACACTATTCTACATGACAGTTGCACGGTGGGAATGAAAGTTACCTGTTTCTCCGTTATACCATCGCGCAGTGTGGATTACACAGTGCTGAAGTCCTTCAGTCCAAGCTGGAAGACTTCAGTACAATGAGATTCTTAAGACTACGATGCTCTTCACCAACTCTAAGACTGAAGGGACTGATTACCTCATATTTTGTATATAGTTCAACAGTCTTCACATCATGTCCTGGTATTGTACTGATAAAGCCACTGGATGGCGAAACGTCTACAATGAGATATCGTCAAGTATTCTATCGTTGTTATTCTACTGTATTTTCTTAAAGACGATTTCTGTACATGCGCTATTGCAGGTTAGGCTAACGTTAATTACCTCAATCTAACCAATTATACAATGATAGCAATGAATGCAATGACGCATAACGTCGAAATTGCTGCGTTCGCCGAGAACGGGAATAGACTTGTATCAATCTGTTATTTTAGACGTTTCGTTCAGGACTGACCCTATTTTATGGAGTTCACTCTAGGGCGAAACATCATCTAAAATAAAAAAGTTGTGTTATGTGTTTTTATACCCATATGTGGTGTTATCCACCTCACCAGAACACCGGCCACCACACAGAAAGAAGAGGACGCCAATATTTCACAAAAGCAACGTTCACAAACCTCAAGCAGAAAGAAAGAACCTTCATATTTTAACGATTCTGTCGCTTTTTCCACTATTTATCTCCAGTCGTAGAAAACTAGACGAGTTTGGGCAGTTGTGCGCGATACGAGAAAGGGAACCCCGTATCCCATAAACCCAGCCTCCACTACCTCAATGCACGCAAAAGGAATATAACAAAAAGAGACTGCGGCGTTAATTTCTACTTAAATGTCAGTGTTGACGTTTTAAAGCAAATCAGAGGAGACTAATAGTATAATCTCTCGTATATTATCACTTATAGTCACAATAAAGAGATGTCGACGCAAATGATGTTAGAAAATATATAAATGTGGTTGTGTATTAGTTTTAGGAAGATATCTGCGATACCGCGAACAACATTTAGGTACTACCACCCTGTCATACCAAACATTTAGGAACTACCATCCTGTCATACCAAACATTTAGGAACTACCATCCTGTCATACCAAATATTTAGGCACTACCACCCTGTCATACCAAACACTTAGGCACTACCATCCTGTCATACCAAATATTTAGGCACTACCACCCTGTCATACCAAACACTTAGGCACTACCATCCTGTCATACCAAATATTTAGGCACTACCATCCTGTCATACCAAACACTTAGGCACTACCATCCTGTCATACCAAATATTTAGGCACTACCACCCTGTCATACCAAACACTTAGGTACTACCACCCTGTCATACCAAACATTTAGGTACTACCACCCTGTCATACCAAACACTTAGGTACTACCACCCTGTCATACCAAACATTTAGGTACTACCACCCTGTCATACCAAATATTTAGGCACTACCACCCTGTCATACCAAACACTTAGGTACTACCACCCTGTCATACCAAACACTTAGGTGCTACCACCCTGTCATACCAAACATTTAGGTACTACCACCCTGTCATACCAAACACTTAGGTACTACCACCCTGTCATACCAAACACTTAGGTACTACCACCCTGTCATACCAAACACTTAGGTACTACCACCCTGTCATACCAAACACTTAGGCACTACCACCCTGTCATACCAAACACTTAGGCACTACCACCCTGTCAAACTAGTGTCAAATGTAAGTGTCGTATATATACAAGGTACCGCTCGAACACAGTCATCAGGTGATCCATGGTAACCTGGCTCAGGTGGCGCACTGACAACACTCCTGAAGAAGAGATATAGATGCAGAACGACCTTTTATCGGGACGGGTTTTGTGCAGAGCTTTATAAAGCTCTACAGAGCGTAACGTTGTCAACAAAGTAACAGCTTCTGCAACCCGGACATTTCCTTCACATCCTAAATGTGGAGAATTTTATCTCTACAGGGGCGATAAGGGGGCTAAGCCCCCCTCTACGTTCCCACACTGGCGATGTTTTGTTCTCAAACCACGACAGCAGACAACAATATATATTTTTATCAATATATATTTTTATCAATATATATTTTTATCATGTTGATAAGACACATGTTGTGCAAGAAAGGTATAAAATACCGACAATATGAAAGTTAAGACACATGTGCAACATCTGGATATCTTTATTGTAGACGTTTCGCCATCCAGTGGCTTTATCAATACAGATTCTAGGACATAATAGGAAGACAGTAGAACTATATACAAAAGATGAGGTAATCAGTCCCTCGGCAATGTGCAAGCGAAACGTTTCTACAATAAAGCTAACTATAAAAATACCAGGTTAGGTTAGGTAAGGTTGGTCAGGAAACAGGACAAGTGTTTCGAAAATGATATGCGAAGTCAAGAGAAGAATGGTAAAATCATTCTACTCAGCCTTGGCGAAACGTCCAAGGTGTTGCATATGTGTGTTATGTGTGTAATTCCCTATCTAGTCAGTTGTGTATACCGTCACTATAATGATGTCCTCTCTGCTTCTGACAACAAGGCTCATACAAAAAAAAAAGTGAAATGATTATAATCATAATTTTTAAAGGGATGGACCGGTAAGCCAGTGGAAGGCCTCGGTCAGGTGACCAAAAACTCCAGCTGCCGGTCATCATATGACTAAGATCCGCGTCAGGAAACACTTGCTCTGTTTCCTGACAAACCTTACCTAACCTAAGGGCACATACGCAGTAAGCCGTATGAGCAACAACAACAACAAGTGTCTCATTTGTGAACATTACTTCCATTTTGTATCGGACCTTCAATAAAACACCTCTGTCGGGCGGTCAGATTACATTAAAGATCTTTCTGTTTAATGGACTGTCAATAAGGTCGAATACGACTCCTTAAGCTTATCCGAGTAAGTGAACAATAAAACTGTAGTGAATGGAGAGCAGCCGGGAAACTAGTTTTGCAAAACAGGTCTAGTAGTGAAATTCTTTATAGGACGAAGTTAGTCGACATATTTAGGCCGAAATATCATTTAATAAAACGACAGAGCGAGAGTGACAGTGAGAGAGAGAGTCCAGTATGCATGCAGCGACAGCCTCGGTACAGCTGCTTGTGCTGGCTAAAGCTGCCTGCTGGGAAAAAATAGCACTATCAACAGAGGCTCGGGGCAGCAGTTGGCAACCATGATGCAGCTATACAGGTCTTGGGAGCTGTCACTTTTCCAGCACATAGTTAGGTCTTGGGTGTCCCGTAGCTCGATCACTAGCGCACTCAGCTCACACACTGAGGTCCGGAGTTCGAATCTCCGGTACGGCTGGAAAACATTAGGGACGTGTTTCCATTAGACACCTGCTGTCCATGTCCACCCTAAAGTGTAAAATGGGTACTTGGGTGTTAGTCGACTGGTGTGAGTCGTATCCTGGGACAATACTGATCTAATTTGCCCGAAATGCTTAGCATAACAAGCGGCTTTCTATATAGTAGTATGTCAGTGGTGTCAGGTAGGACTGTGTACCTTGGGTGATGACACTCTTCCAGATTTATGGAAGCCACTTCACATACCTTTACCTTTACCTCTGATGAGTTTCTAGAATCTTACTACTCTCTGGTGCTAGCCTGGTCAACCAGGCTGTTGCTGCTGAAGGCCCGCTACCCCAAATATCCACTACAGCCTTGTTGATCTGGCACCTAGAGAAGATACTTATCCATTTTTCTCTTGAATTCTACTCTTGTTCCAGCAGTTTCTTATATCATGTATTGCGGCCATGAGGGCCGCAATCCTCTTAATCTCTAACATCAGGGATACTTTAATCCTGAAGATAGAGATTAGGTTAAATTTAGTGTATATACAAAGTGATGATCAGGTCAGTGTATTTATCCTGTGCTGCTGTGCACCATCTCTCGTATACAACACAAATTTCACCACAGAATAAAGGGAACTACTCACAGAGATATTTTTTGTGTTCATATTATGCAGCAAAATCCTTGACATTGCAAATATATCAAACTTCTTTATCTGTCTATGTTCTATGAGTGAAATAATACTGCATTAACCCTCAATTTTGTCACCGCTATTCACTACTTCTTTAGAAGTTATATCTGACGTTATATTACTTACCTGAGCTTAGGTAAAAACTGTTGCTGTACATCGCTGGAGACTTGATACAGTCGTAAGTAGATTTCAGGTAATCCTTAAGTCAAGAGCTCTCAAAGGTCAATGGATACAAGTTAATACAAACAAGAAATTCGTTCACAGAAACAGTTTCATGAGAGTGAGTTGGACTCTGAGATACGGGACTAGTTACACTGGGGTAGTTACACAGTAGTGTTACACTCGTTACGATACCCAAGTCTAACACTCTTCGCACCTCATTATATACATATAACAAACTCTTAACACTTAGGCGGTCTTGTAACAATGTTTTCAAGGGTGAGAAGCACGAGCACAGGTGAGTGAGGGTGATGGAAGGGCCTCACCCAGGTACACGCAATGTTCATCAAGGCTTTGTAAATCTGCGTCTCACAGTCATGCCTTGAAGCCTTAATATGAGGGTGTGGACGAGGTGAGAGGAGCTCGTGGCACTTTCCTGACGTAGCCACCGCTGGCACCCTCCTGACGTGGCCACTCCTGGCACTCTCCTGACGTGGCCACCGCTTCAGGTCCACTGCTGCTGCCACAGCCCGGCACCACTGCCTTCTTACACCACTATTTCCGGCGCCAACCCCGTGCCTGCCCTCGGCCCTGGCACTTCACCAATCCCAGGCAGGCGCCAAGTGCCAGCTCTTGCTGCCTTGGCTGCCTTACTTCTTCGCCCGCTGCTCAACATACTGCCCAGGCGAGCCACAACCTTCACCAACGCCAATACTAAACAATACAAAAACAATAACACACAGGGAGAGTGTACATTTCAGCTGATTATGTTTGAGAAATTCACATCTCGTCACAAGAGTATTTATTAGACGTGTGTACTGGCAGACAGGTGACACAAGTGACGGTATAGGAGGTGTCTTAGTAAGATTGTGTTACCGTCACACTGAGTGGTCCACGTGCGCTCTGACGTCTGTCAGGGAGCACGTGCCCGCACGCGCAGCGTCCTCCCCCCCCCCCCCACCCTACGTCATCCTGCTACTAAGCCCTCCAAATCCTGTCAGCCTGCTGCCACGCCCCCCTAGTCCTGCGTCATCCTGCTACCACGCCCCCTAGTCCTGCGTCATCCTACTGTCATGCGCTCCTCCCCTTCCTCTGGTTATGTCTTGCGTCATATTGCTGCCGGGGTTAACCGATCCTTTCGTCCCCCCCCCTCCCCACCACGACAAATTTAGGCAAAATACAAGAGGAAGAAAGTGTATACAGTGAAGCTTCTAGTGCACAGCTGATATCAGGCGCCATATTTCAAACATAATTTTAATTTATGAGGATATTATGTCCAGGAATGACGAGACACTTGTGCAACATTTCGGAATCTTTATTGTGGAAACATTTCGCCAGCCAGTGGCTTCTTCAGTCCAATACAGAGAAGAACGGTGGAAGATGAGGAGGAGTTTGAGGTAATCAGTCTCAGTCTGGGGTTGGTGCGCTCAGTCCATCAATCAATTTTAAGACTGATGGACCGAACACAATGACTCCAGGTTGGGAGGCTGATTACCTCAAATTCCTCCTCATCTTCCGCCGTTCTTCTATGTATTGGACTGAAGAGGCCACTGGCTGGCGAAACGTTTCTACAATAAAAGATTGCCAAATGTTGGACAAGTGTGTCGTTCAACTTGTCAGTTGTCTCAACCATTTACATCATATCCAGGAATATTTATATATGTGGCATCTGGTGCAGAAAATATATAATGCAAATAATTTACTTGCAACAGGTTTGTCATCCACGAGGAAAATATTTTATGGCTCTGTTTAGATTTAACTTAAATTTTACCACAATAATAATAATAACAATAATAACAATAATAATAATAATAATAATAATAATAATCATGCATAGTTTTTTGAGAGCTAGTACACATGAAATATCTCATACACAAATGAACAAATCCCCAGAATTCGACAAGGTAATAAAAAAACTAACCGCACACAGGCAGCACCTGGGTCTGATCCATGAAACTCGCTATTAATAAAAAGGTCAAAATACCACTTGCACGAGCATTCAGTGTTCCCTGGAGAAAGAGTCTAGATCCAGGTGAAATCCAAGATTGTAATAATGTTGGTAGAATTACCGACAATATGTAAAGTAAAAGGACACAAGTGCAACTAAAGTGACATTTTATTGTGGCAACGTTTCGCTCTCCAGGAGCTTTGTCAAGCCATTACAAACAGTATATGGACACAGAGGGTATATATAGGCTCAGAGTAAGGTGCAATACTAGTGGAAGTAGTAGTAGTAGTGATATAAGTTGTAGTAGTAGTAGTAGTAGTGATATAAGTTGTAGTAGTAGTAGTAGTGATATAAGTTGTAGTAGTAGTAATAATACAATATGTTAGAACAATTAACTCGCACATGAGTAAAAGGATATAAAAGCTATTACTTGGGTAACATAAAAATAGGTTAGACAAATATTTCAAGAGTGCAGCAAATATAGCACTTCTGCACAAAGGTGGCAACAGAGTCTATAAAATAAGATCAATGGGTATAAGAGGAAAAGTAGGAAACTGGATACTCAAAACAAATCAAAATCTACCCTTAGCGCGGTCCTGACACTTTTTCTGCTTCTCACCTTCGTAGCAGACACAGGTAAAAGAAAAAACAATATACATAAAACACTTGCCACAGCTTCTTTTCGTTCCTTCTGGACAACACTAAAATAAGCATGAGAGTCACCTCGAGAAAAGACAATAAAAATTTAAAAGCAGATATTAAGTCTTCCAATGAGCAACAGAAAATAACACGATGTTCCTCGGTGACACATTACAGCCGCTCAGACATGAGAAGAATAACGCATTCAAAAAGAACAGTGGATACAAAACACATAGAACTCAAAGAATTAGAGGAATATGCAAAAGACTGCCATAATAATGTAAGGCAATAAGGTCAAAATGAGAGGATGGATAGTGAAATCTTTCAGGAGAAATAATGCGAACAGTGACACTATATATAATAGTGACACCATAAATAATAATAGTGACACTGCGCTGTCTCGTTCGGAATACTGTTCGGTGTCAACGACTCCGTTCAAGGCAGGAGAGATATTAGAGCTGGAAATGATACAGATCATTTTACTGCTCACATGGAAGAAACAAAGTTTAAAGTACAGTATGTCTGCACGGTCTAAACAAGTGACAAAGATAATCTATAATCATTTTTCTAGATTAAATAAATTTTTGTGTATAGTTAACCGAGTCACGATATTCGACAAACGAGCGGCATTACATTCACGGGGAAGCTCTAAACTTGTAGGAGCCACACAACAGCTGGGAAGGACAAGGCAGATCCAATTCTTTGGATCAAGATCCTCTCACTGTCCCTTTCCTCCCCTGAGGAGCGAAGAAACAGTCGTCACTTAAATAGCTACAAAGCACACGCTGGTTGTTTTATTTGAAGGGCGGCTATTGAAAAACTGTGGCACTGAGAGGAGATACTGAACCCCACACCCCGACGCTCAAACGCTGAAGGCAATCAACTTTTTCATTGTCAATAATATCATGCAACAACTTGCAATCCCAGCAGGACGGTCGTGGTGCTGCATGATGATGACTGCTTGCAGCTGACGTAATATTGCAGCAGCAACACATACTTTGTACTGAGTGTACCTCTTGACCAAACCTTAAAAACATTTCCATCATCTAAATAAATTAACTGCTATATGATGAGACTGTAGCCTTTGAAATGATGAAAATACTTCATTGTTAATGATACGATTTCTTATATCTTGAGATAACATCCACATACTAAATTAACTTGATAAATTAACAACCATATGATAAATTTATCTGAAAAGGCTAGTCGTATCCAAAAGATAGAAGTATTTACGCAGAGGAGGCTGATGCCACACTCACGACGGGAATTACCTGAGGTTTCATGGTATTCGCCATAGCGTCGAGGAGAATCATCATAGTAATACCAACTAGTCCTTTGTATATGGCAGTCGGACAGCACCTGAATTAAGTAACATCACGCAAGTACTTTACTCTAAGCCACCACAAAGAACGCCGAGGGTTCCTGCTTCAATTGTAAAGATTATAAACACTCATTGTGACCCTGTTATGCTTGTCTGGACCACTCCTCACATAATAACCACAGGTGCGCAATAAACTCAGTCGGTAGTCCAGTTGGCATTAAATGAATCTCTCGATTGTGAGTTTTACTTTCATTAGGTAATAACTTGTCAGTATGGTGGTCCATCTCTCTTCAGCACAGTCTCGCACCACGAGTGATAAACGTTCGGATTTCAACGTTTCGTTTTCTACATAAAACACCTCGTTAGCAGACTTATTGCAACAGCTTTTAATTTGCTTATTTGAGGCTATATATAATTTGTTTATAGTTTCATGCAGCCTAATCTAACTCAGTCTAACATAAAATGAAGAAAATGAGCTTTAAAAAAATGGAAGCGTTAAAAAATTAACGCTGAGAAATAAAAGAATGACGTAGGAAAAGAAGGATAAGGAACTCTTTATATTTGAATCACCGGAGATGAACAGATCCAGACTTGTGTTCATCAACACTCACATTGGTGGGGTTCTTAGCACACTGATCCAAACTTGTGTGTTCATCAACTCTCACATTGGTGGGGTTCTTAGCACACTGATCCAAACTTGTGTGTTCATCAACTCTTCTCACTTGTTTTCATGAACACACTCCAGCTGAAATTACTCGGTGTTTGCAAAGAAATCAACAAGGATTACTGCAAGGAACAGTTTTTGAAGTATCTTCCCTAAACCCAATTACAAAGTGATGGTAAAAATGTAGTTCTTGATTTCGACCAGAATTCTGACGCACTGAAGTGTGATTATGAGGGCGATATTCCAGTTCTGGCCAAAGATGCAAAATTAGTGTGAATAGCTACAGTTTGCTCTGAGTCGGATGACTTTCACTTCAACAGTTCCTTTGCTGCTGGTTGCCAAGAGGAGTCCGTACCCACAAACTTGAAGACCCTCGTATGTATGGTGCTGTATGGAGTTAAACTAACGGATCAAGATCCAGTGAAGCCCTATAAGTGCCTCACTATCTCCCAGATTATCCTGTTCAACTGGAGGTTGAACAGGAGGGTCATCTTATGAATCAGTATATTGACATTAAGAGGGACATTAAAAAGGGGATAAGAAAAGCTAAAAGGGACTATGAAATTAAAGTTGCTAGGGATTCTAAAACTAACCCAAAAAGTTCTTTCCAGGTCTATAGAACAAAAGTTAGAGATAAGATAGGTCCCCTTAAAAATAACTATGGGCACGTTACTGACAAAGAGAATGAAATGTTGAAGATTGAGACACTTATGCAGCATATGGGAATCTTTATTCAGGAAACGTTTCGCCACACAGTGGCTTCATCAGTCCAATACAAAGACTGATGAAGCCACTGTGTGGCGAAACGTTTCCTGAATAAAGATTCCCATATGCTGCATAAGTGTCTCAATCTTCAACTTGTCGGTTTTTCAAACCATTCATCACAAGAATGAAATGTGCTCGATTTTTAATAATTATTTTCTCTCAGTTTTTACACAGGAAGACACTAACAATATTCCAGTAATTAATTTTTATAGTGGGCTAGAAGAAGATAAATTATGTAACATCACTAGTGAAATGGTTGTGAAGCAGATAGACAGACTGAAGCAAAATAAGTCGCCGGGTCCTGATGAGGTTTTTTCAAGGGTTCTTAAGGAATGCAAAATGGAACTCTGTGAACCATTAACTAATATTTTTAATTTATCTCTTCAAACAGGTGTAGTGTCTGATATGTGGAAGATGGCTAATGTAATTCCTATTTTTAAAACAGGGGACAAGTCGTTACCGTCAAATTACCGCCCAATAAGCCTGACCTCAATTGTAGGCAAATTACTAGAGTCAATTATAGCTGAGATTATAAGAAGCCATCTCGATAAGCATAGCTTGATTAATGATACTCAGCATGGATTCACAAGAGGCCGGTCTTGTCTAACTAATTTATTAACTTTCTTCAGTAAAGCTTTTGAGGCTGTTGACCACGATAAAGAATTTGATATTATTTACTTAGATTTTAGTAAGGCTTTTGATAGAGTTCCGCACCATAGACTGTTAAAGAAAGTGGCAGCTCATGGCATTGGGGGAAAAGTGCTCTCGTGGATCGAGTCATGACTCACTGACAGGAAGCAGAGAGTGTTCATAAATGGGGTTAAATCCGAGTGGGGATCTGTAACAAGTGGCGTTCCACAGGGATCAGCCTTGGGCCCGTTGTTGTTTATAATATATATCAATGATCTTGATGAGGGAATTACTAGTGATATGAGCAAATTCGCCGATGACACAAAGATAGGTAGGATAATTGATTCAAACGTAGATGTTATGGAACTTCAGGAGGATTTAAACAAACTCTATTCTTGGTCAGAAAAGTGGCAGATGCAGTTCAATGTAGTTAAATGCAAGGTTCTGAAGCTTGGGAGTGCCCATAACCCTAGTACTTATAAGTTAAATGATGTAGAACTTAGCCATACAGATTGCTAAAATGACTTGGGGGTTATGGTGAGCAGCAACCTTAAACCAAGACAGCAATGCCTAAGCGTACGTAATAAGGCAAATAGATTACTGGGATTTATATCAAGAAGTGTAAGCAACAGAAGTCCAGAGGTCATACTGCAGCTTTATACATCATTAGTAAGGCCTCACCTAGATTATGCAGCTCAGTTCTGGTCTCCATATTACAGAATGGACATAAATTCGTTAGAAAACATTCAGCGTAGGATGACTAAATTAATACATAGCATTAGAAATCTTCCTTATGAAGAAAGATTGAAGACTCTTAAGTTACATTCACTTGTTAGACGAAGAATGAGGGGAGACCTGATCGAAGTGTATAAGTGTATAAATGTATAAGTGTATAAGTGTATAAATGGCAAATGTGATACCTAAAATGGCAAATGTGATACCTATTTTCAAAACAGGTGACAGGTCCTTAGCTTCGAACTATAGACCAATAAGCCTAACCTCCATAGTGGGAAAATTTATGGAATCAATAATTGCCGAGGCAGTTCGTAGCCACCTTGAAAAGCATAAATTAATCAACGAATCTCAGCATGGTTTTACAAAGGGGCGTTCCTGCCTTACGAATTTATTAACTTTTTTCACTAAGGTATTTGAGGAGGTAGATCATGGTAATGAATATGATATTGTGTATATGGACTTCAGTAAGGCTTTTGACAGGGTCCCACATCAGAGACTATTGAGGAAAATTAAAGCACATGGAATAGGAGGAGAAATTTTTTCCTGGATAGAGGCATGGTTGACAAATAGGCAGCAGAGAGTTTGCATAAATGGGGAGAAATCAGAGTGGGGAAGCGTCACGAGCGGTGTTCCACAGGGGTCAGTGTTGGGCCCCCTGCTGTTCACAATCTACATAAACGACATAGATGAGGGCATAAAGAGCGACATCGGCAAGTTTGCCGATGACACCAAAATAGGCCGTCGAATTCATTCTGACGAGGACATTCGAGCACTCCAGGAAGATTTGAATAGACTGATGCAGTGGTCGGAGAAGTGGCAGATGCAGTTTAATATAGACAAATGCAAAGTTCTAAATGTTGGACAGGACAATAACCATGCCACATATAAACTAAATAATGTAGATCTTAATATTACGGATTGCGAAAAAGATTTAGGAGTTCTGGTTAGCAGTAATCTGAAACCAAGACAACAGTGCATAAGTGTTCGCAATAAAGCTAATAGAATCCTTGGCTTCATATCAAGAATCATAAATAATAGGAGTCCTCAGGTTGTTCTTCAACTCTATACATCCTTGGTTAGGCCTCATTTAGATTATGCTGCACAGTTTTGGTCACCGTATTACAGAATGGATATAAATTCTCTGGAAAATGTACAAAGGAGGATGACAAAGATGATCCCATGTATCAGAAACCTTCCCTATGAGGATAGACTAAGGGCCCTGAAACTGCACTCTCTAGAAAGACGTAGAATCAGGGGGGATATGATTGAGGTTTATAAGTGGAAGACAGGAATAAATAAAGGGGATGTAAATAGTGTGCTGAAAATATCTAGCCTAGACAGGACTCGCAGCAATGGTTTTAAGTTGGAAAAATTCAGATTCAGGAGGGATATAGGAAAGTACTGGTTTGGTAATAGAGTTGTGGATGAGTGGAACAAACTCCCAAGTACCGTTATAGAGGCCAGAACGTTGTGTAGCTTTAAAAATAGGTTGGATAAATACATGAGTAGATGTGGGTGGGTGTGAGTTAGACCTGATAGCTTGTGCTAACAGGTCGGTTGCCGTGTTCCTCCCTTAACTCAATGTGACCTGACCTGACTAGGTTGGGTGCATTGGCTTAAGCCGGTAGGGACTTGGACCTGCCTCGCATGGGCCAGTAGGCCTTCTGCAGTGTTCCTTCGTTCTTATGTTCTTAAGTGGAAGATAGGTATTAATAAAGGGGATATTAATAAGGTCTTGAGGATGTCTCTCCAAGAGAGAACCCGCAGTAATGGATTTAAATTAGATAAGTTTAGATTTAGAAAGGACATAGGAAAGTATTGGTTTGGAAATAGGGTAGTTGATGAGTGGAACAGTCTACCTAGTTGGGTTATTGAGGCTGGGACTTTGGGTAGTTTCAAATTTAGGTTGGATAAGTACATGAGTGGGAGGGGTTGGATTTGAGTGGGACTTTCACATCAGAGCTTATTTCTTGGGTGGCATTGAAAATTGGGTTGGGCAAATGTTTTGTTAGTGGGATGAATTGTAAAGGACCTGCCTAGTATGGGCCAACAGGCCTCCTGCAGTGTTCCTCCTTTCTTATGTTCTTATGTTAACTGCAAGAGAAGATTATCAACTGCAGCCAAAAGTCAACACTCTGTGGACCATGAACCTCCGTTGCAGATATACATAGATTTGAACGTCCATACAAACTAGGTCCAGGAAGTTGATCAAGGCGGTTCCTCGACTTGAATCTCGGTGTAAGCTATGACCGAATCCTGCAAACTGAGAATCAGCTGACAACTGTCATTTGTCAGCACACCACGCAGCGAGATGTCGTGTGTCATCCTCAACTATGACATCGGTTCTTCACAGTGAGCTCTCTGCACAACCTTGACCATAATCCATCAAGCACCACTGCCAAAGATTCCTTCCACGGCACAAGAATTCACATGCTTTAGTTCCCGACCAAGTCCATAAGGAGTTAAAAAGTTAAATATTATATTATCCTAGATATAAAATTTCCTGGTGCAAGCAAAAATATTTGATATTCAGATATCACTTTGCGAGCAAGAAAATTTTGGTGTTTTTATCCAGAATATTTTTTTTATTTTAATATTTATTTATTTGTTAATTTATTTTTGGTTAAGCTGCCTGAGGAGTATGTGCTTCTGAGGCTGGGAATGTTGTTACTATGGTGACAGGTTCATGGCTGCCGCCGCTCCTCACCACTATATTACACTTTCTGAGACCCCTTCCCCTCCCCCAAAACGGACACACACACACACACACACACACACACACACACACACACACACACACACACACACAAAACCCTCTCCAATACACACACGCACACACAACCCTCTCCAATACACACACACCACAACCCCCCCCCCACCCACACACATACATACACGTGACGGGAAAATCACAGTAAAAAAGATCATAGAGCGAATCTAATTAAGCTATGTTAGAATAGGTTAAGGTACGTTAAGTCAGTTCACTCTAAGTAAAGTCGGAATAGGTTAGATTAGGTTACATTACGTTAGGCTAATTTAAGTTACATTAAACTGCGTTAGGGTCGCCGACACTGTCCATCTACAAGCGATCTGTACTTTTCTATAACTTTCCTTTACATAGATTCCCTGCCACCAGGCAACAACAGCCTCATGACTTTCACCTGTCATATCACGTACGGTCACCATGGTTACCTTCCTGCCACCAGGCAACAACAACCTCATCACGTATGGTCACCATGGTTACCTCCCTACCACCAGGCAACAACCTCATAACTTTCACCTAACACATCACGTACGGCCACCAATGGTTACCTCCACCTAAATATTACCATTGTCGTCCATATCACACCATTATTCGTCTAATATTCAAATACTGTTGTATTTAATTAACGATTATTCTAACATTTGGTTTATTTCTAGCATCAATAAGGTAGATACAAGTGTCAGTAGATGTGACAGTTGTTACTAGAGGACCCCTCATGGAAGGTTCCTTGATGTTGGTGAGGGGCTCTTGATTTAGGGAATTGAATCTGTGCTCCAGTTCCCCGAATTAAGCCTGAATGCCTTCCACATCCCCCCATGGGTGCTATATAATCCTACGGGTTTAGCGCTTCCCCCATGATTATAATAATAATAATGTTACTAGAGGAGTAGATGTAGCATAAGCGACACTAGAAGATAGTAAAACAATGATGCATAACCAGCAAGATGATGACTAAGATACATGTGATACTTCTATGTATCTTTATTTAATAAGTTTTATCAGTTCAATATATATCATTTCTGTATTAAGTCGATAAAGCCACTGATTAGCGAAACGTCTTCAAATAAGGATACCCAAGTGTTGCACGTGTCTGATTCCTCAGTAAATATTTCGTTGAGCCTCGTAGTGCTGACTGACACTCGGGAGATACACTCGCCAACACAGTATCGGTAAAGGATAATACAAGTGCAATATCTAATCATTTACATCACATAAATATTCATGATATTTATAGCACACGGGGGTTACTTGACGACAGAACAAGAAAAAGTACCATGATACTGTAGTTACGGCTCTTACGAAAGTTCATTTGACAGAGTGGTGATATTCGAAGATCCACTAAGCAAAGTGCTGCGGTACGAGGGTTCACTATATAAAGTGCTGCTATACTAAGGGTCACTATATGAAGTGTTGATATACGAAGGTTAGGTTAGGTAAGGTTCGTCAGGAAACAGGACAAGTGTTTCCTGACGCGGGTCTTAGTCAGATGATGACCCGCCTTTGGAGCTTTTGGTCATCTGACCGAGGCCTTCCGCTGGCTTACCGGTCCACCCCTTTAAAAATTATGGTCATTTATAACCATTGTTATATATATACGAAGATTCACTATTATAAAGTGGTGATATAAGAAGGTCCATTATATAAAGTGATAATATACGAAGGTCCACTATACAGTTTACTGATGTCAGTAGTCAATGTTGTGCTAAGTTAGGTTAGGTAAGGTTTGTTAGGAAACAGGACAAGTGTTTCCTGACGCAGGTCTTAGTCATATTATGACCCCGTAGCTGGAGCTTTCGATCATCTGACCGAAGCCTCTCGCTGGCTTACCTGTCCACCCCTTTAAAAATTAAGATTATAATTGTAACCATTTATTTCCTTCCTGTATTGTGCCAGATGTCCTGCAGCTGCCCTGGGAAATTAGTATTGTCCAATATTGTTCAACTTGAATTCACTGATACGAGTCCTATCTTGGTTAAATATTTTCAGTGCGTTATTCATTTCCTCAATTCTTATTCTTGTTTTCCATTTGTATACTTTTTGAACCCTCCCCCCCCCCACCCTCCCTTCATGAGAGTGCAGATTCAATTCTTTCAGCCTATCCTGGTAGGAACTTCTGATACATAGGATCAACTTCATCATCCTTCTCTGTATGTTTTCCATCGCATTTATGTCCACTCAGTGACATGGAGACCAGACTGAGCATCATAATCTAAATGAGTCTAAGAGACTTATCACTTTCCACCAAGGTTAAGTGGAGCTGATTGTCTCAAACTGCCTCTTCACTTCCTCTACTGTTTCACATTCAACAAAATTAAAGTACTAAACATCGGCATACGATACTCTGTACAGCTCAGGACAATTATTTCACAAATGTCCTGAATATATAAAAAAAAAAAACAGTGTCTTTTAACACATCTTGTCGGTATCGGTATCACCATACCGATAAATTACTAAATTTAAAAAGAAAAACTTTCGTTTTTTCTATCTAGGTCGGTCACCCTACGGCCGGGTCGTTGAAAGAACACACAGACACACACACACACACACACACACACACACACACACACACACACACACACACACACACACACACACACACACACACACACACACGCACCATGGTTGTAATGGCACTCCAGGATTGTAATTCATCCTTGTATTCGACTGTAATGTTTGTAGTGCGGGAGAAACCTATCGTCAATGTAGATGCCTAGTGTTGTGCTCCTTCAAAGGTACATCAAAACAGTCATGGCTTGCTTGCCTCATGACTCCCTTCACCCACCTCTTGGTAATGGCCACACGCCCCCTCCACCACATGGCCTGCCTAATAACTCCTTCACCCCACCCACCACCTTTCGTAACAGCTCTCATCCCTTCCCAACCCCCCTCTTCATTTCTGGCTTCCGTCAGTGTTTTATTTTGCACTAAACCAGCATCGCGACCTAGCCTGCCTTGCTAAAATTAATATAATATAATGTGACTTAGCCCTGACCAACTTAGATCAGCCTAAATTTAGCGTTGCTTAACATCTGTGAGGCAGTGTTATCTCGTGATGTTCAGGCAGGCTAGTTTTAGCGAATTTATTGCAACGATGAATTTAACACCGTGTGTGTATTATATATATATATATATATATATATATATATATATATATATATATATATATATATATATATATATATATATATATATACATGTGCCGAATAGGCAGAACTTGCGATCTTGGCATAAATAGCAACGCTCATCTTGCCATATAGGACAAGTGAAAATTTGTGTATGCAATAATTTCGCCAAAATCATTCTGAACCTAACGAAAAAAAATATATTTGATTGTGTTTGTTTAGTACTAAATTATTGTAAACGTATTTAAAATATATTTAGTTGGGTTAGGCTAAAATAAACTGCTTTTGTTATAATAAGGTTAGGTAAGTTTTCTAAGATTCTTTTGGTGCAAAATTAAAAAAAAATTACATTTACATTAATGAAAAATATATATCTTTAAACGTACAAGAGAAAATTTCAGAAAGGACCTAATCTTAAATGAGTTCTTGCTAATTGACCAGTTTTACATATTCGGCACGACACACACACACATATATATATATATATATATATATATATATATATATATATATATATATATATATATATATATATATATATATATATATATATATATATATTATTGTGACCACGAACGAGTGGTATTGATCAGTAACAGCACAACACTAGCCAATTACTCGAACCCATGCTGCTTTGGCCTTCCTCATAGTGGGCGAAAACACATGACGCCCTTATCCACTGGACCATACGAGCCGTATGGTCCAGTGGATAAGACCGTCATGTGTTTTCACCCACCAAGAGGCAAGCCAAAGCAGCATAGGTTCGAGTCCTTGGCTAGTGCAGTGTTGTTATTGATATATATATATATATATATATATATATATATATATATATATATATATATATATATATATATATATATATATATATATATATATATGTCGTGCCGAACAGGCAGAACTTGCGATCTTGGCTTAAATAGCAACGTTCATCTTGCCATATAGGACAAGTGAAAATTTGTGTATGCAATAATTTCGCCAAAATCATTCTGAACCTAACGAAAAAAATATATTTCACTGTGTTTGTTTAGTATTAAATTATTGTAAACAAATCTAAACTATATTTAGTTGGGTTAGGCTAAAATAAATTGGTCTTGTTATAATAAGGTTAGGTAAGTTTTCTAAGTTCCTTTTGGTGCAAAATTATAAATTTTTACATCAACATTAATGAAAAAAATATATCTTTAAACGTATAAGAGAAAATTTTAGAAAGGGCTTGATTTTAAACGAGTTCTTGCTAATTGACCAGTTTTACATATTCGGCACGACACACACACATATATATATATATATATATATATATATATATATATATATATATATATATATATATATATATATATATATATCATCATCATCAAAATAATTGTGGTAAATAATTACAACTTTCACGGAACAGAACCGTACTGACTACACAAAGAAATGCAGTCTTATAACAGGTAATGTCAGCAAGTATCCCACTGTGGTATCAGCTTCAAGATTCTTTTTTAGCATTATAAATAGTTTGCTACGATTTTTCTGATGCACTGACAAGGCTTAGAGGGTCAAAAGCTAGATATGGCGAGAAATTATATAGGAAACTTGCAGCTCATGGGACACCTGCCAACGTTACCCGTGATAAGGTTGATTTTCTCACTGTGGCCAGCACTGTCCAGTAGTCAGTCACAAATTACTCACTTCCAAATCTCAAGTTCGAGGCTCGTTCACTCATGGGAAAAAATATTTATAGGTATATAAATTTACCTTTTTTAAGTCTCGCTCTGTGATATCTTCATTAAATCTATTTATATTGTGTGTGGGAGAGGCCCCTTAAAGGATGGTAACTCCCAAGTGATACAACTTCACTTCTAATGGAACGAAACCTTTAACAATTAAATAGCTACTGTATTCACAATGGAATACTTGACGATAGTCTCATTGAACTACTGAAGTGTCGGGTGGGTACTTAAGGAGATATTGGAGTAAGGAATACCCTCGTTGGATGGTCTGGAGTCGTATATTATGAGTCTTGAGGGAAAGAGCCCAGGCCTGCCTGTCGAGTCTATGCCTAGGGTGGAAGTGAAAGGGATGCCTCTGGCTAGCCGCTGCCATGTGAGTGGCTTGTGATGTCACACTAGCCAGGGAGCCTATCTATAACATAGCTGGGATTATCTACATATACTACACAAGTAATACAAGTAATCAGTGACACAGTACTGACAGAAGTCTCCCAGCTCAGATCGACAGATTTCCATACCTGATGCATGAATCATATTATTAATGGTATACAATCCTGTGTGATGGAAGGACAGAGAAACAGAGCTAGTCCACCCCCCTCCCCACCCCCCGCACTAAGTAACAACCAAATGAGAGTAGGATAACAGCACATTGCTGGCGTATCTATTTTACTGCATCCACAACTCCTAATTTCATAAAAAAGACTTCTCTCTCGGCGCCAGAGCCAAGACTCACCTGAGAGCTGTCTTAATCCACAGTCATCAGTGGTGGGGCTGACATATCAGTCATCAGTGGTGGGGCTGATATATCAGTCATCAGTGGTGGGGCTGATATATCAGTCATCAGTGGTGGGGCTGATATATCAGTCAGTACCCGTAACGAATAACGAAATGAAGGGGGTTAATGTTCCCATCATATTAATATGCCAGAAACGTCACTAAGGAAAATGTAATTCTTATCCCTTCTACCACCCCATTCTTCTCTCCTCCAGGTACCAACCCATCCTTCTCTCCTCCAGGTACCAACCCATTCTTCTCTCCTCCAGGTACCAACCCATTCTTCTCTCCTCCATGTACCACCCCATTCTTCTCTCCTTCAGGTACCACCCCATTCTTCTCTCCTCCAGGTACCACCCCATTCTTCTCTCCTCCAGGTACCACCCCATTCTTCTCTCTTCCAGGTACCAACCCATTCTTCTCTCCCCCAGGTACCACATCATTCCTCTATCCTACTCTCTCTCTCTCTCTCTCACTAACATCTGCAAATCGATGCCTAAAATCTGCCATCTGTGAACACGTTGTCAGTGCACGTGGATGATTAAGAACAATGTCCTCTGGTAGCCTAGAAGTTTGCCTCCAGTTAAATGTTAAAGTAAACAAAGCATGGAGGGAGTTAGCCAGAGAAGATTATAAGAAACATGTTAGTCTTGGTGGGAATAACAAAGACTGAATAACACGAGTAGTAGTAGTATGTGGACACAAGAAACGAGAGAGAAAATAAGAGTGAAGACTTTTGGATTAGAAATGTTCACTCATTCCCTGATCTTCGTTAATTATTAGGTATCCCCCATGGCTTAATTTTAACTACTTAATTGATTATTACTTCCAAAACTGTAAAGGTTTTCGTTTATAACTTGAGAACGCCCGATCCGATTGGTTTTAAATTTCTAGAGCTGGTTTATTCTGAGAAAAAGGTTCATGTAACTATTGACATGGGCAGGAGGCGCCGTCTGGCCATTCCCGGTTTTTGGAATGTTTGGCGTGACATGAGTCTTCTGGTCGTCTTCAAACTTCGAACGTCTCTTCTCATTAGCTTTATTAATATTTCAAACATGGATGAGCGCTCCACCCGTAGGAATCATATAACTCCCGAGGAAATGAGAGGCAATTCAGATTCGATTCAAGAGATCCACTTCCTCGGATCAAGAGCCCGTCACCGGTTTCAAGGAACCCTCCTTGAAGGGCTGATTACCTTTAAATTTTCAGAGTTGGTGTATGATAGTGGTAAGTTGAGCTTGGTTTAGAGTTGTATGTGTCAGTCTCATACTGGAGATACTGGCATATTTATCTCTGTGTTAATTTGTGTTAATGTGTCTACTGGTTGGATTCAAATATTAAACGATGATATTTAACTGCATTGGAAACCTTTGTCGCACTTTCTATTATTCCTTCTGTGTGCATTAAGGTAGAAAGGGCTGGGCTTATGGTATACGGGAATGCCTTTCTTGCATCGCAGTGACCACAATACATCAATTTATTATTTAGGTCATAGAGCGCCTGGAGCATGAAAGGTAAGGAGAGAGTACCTCCACTTCCTTGGATAAAGAACTTTTCACTAGCCTCGTTTTGATGCACAATCCTTGAAGAATTGTGCCTCTAAATTAATGCAGAAGAGACAGTATGAGGTAACAGTAAACATGAACTAGAAAATAATCAAGTAAGATGACAGTAAGAAATGTAATGAGATCATAATTATGAGGAGTGTGGCCGTTCTACTGCTTCATGCTAGATAGGTCATAGCTGGTATGTTCTTCGTCAGGAAAAATGCCTCCTGACGCGGAGTTAAGTCACACTACCCGTTGCTTAGTAGTGATTAAGTAACCGCTGGCGTATCAGCGCTAGGGTACACTCACTTAAAATTCCAGTCATCTACAACTCTACTGCCAAACCAGTCTTTTTCGTATCTCCCGCTTAAATCGCAATTTACAAAAAAAAATTAATTTGGCTCTAGTTTATTTTATGGCTTTCAGAAGTAGGTTCAATGCTTTTAAATCACTCCTGGGAGGAAAGATTCCAGATAAAGGGGATTAAATTTGTTATCCTTCGCTGTATATTTTCTAAAGTTTATATCTACTTTGTACTATGAAGACCAGAACTTCACTATATAATCCAAATGAAGCTTCACCAACAATGAAGAGTTGTAGAATTTTAGGCCGATGTTAATTATATTTAATATAAATCCAGTCTTAACTTTGCTGTGAACAGTTGTACACTGGCTTCACATTTCTACTAGCCAGAATTCTCCAGATATTGTCGCACTGGGTGTGGCCAAGTTCTGCTGTAGTTTATAACTGCCGATGTTGTATTCTTTCCGATACCGATCAAATTTGGAGGTTTAGTAAATACCTCTTAGCTTAATGGCACCGTGTTCGGCTCACAACCGAAAGGGCTCCCGAGTTGAATACTAGACTATGCTAGACGAATGGGAAGTCTCCTAATACCTGCTGTTACCTACCAGTAAATACTTATACCTGTGAGATAGTCGGCTGTTGTGGGACTCAGCCTGGGGAAAGACTTCAAAAACAATCTACTAGAATATTAAAAAACCATACTGTTTGGCTCTCTTGGGTTATCCTGGGTTATTAACCCTCCGGGGTTTACTATTCAGAAGAATCTCTCCCTAGATGGTGAATATTGAACTACATCAGCCATTTTACGGACCACAACTAGCTTATTCAAATCAACTTTAAGTTTCCTGTTACCTTTGATGAGTTTTTCAAACTTTTCATACTCCGCAGGCCGGCCCTGGATCAAGCTTGTCTGGTGCTTGCTTGGTCAATCAGAATATTGCTGCGGCCAGCTGCTCACATATCCATCACAGCTTGGTTGAATCGGTACTTGGCAGAGGTAGTAGTCAAGTGTCGTCATGAAGACTGTTACACTTGTTCCAGCAGTGCGAATGCTGATACAACTTTTTTTTTTTTAATTGTGCTACGGGCGCTCCTGCCTTTCACTAGGTTAATGCCACACTTTTTCTCATCTCTCACTCTGCTATATTGTACTGCTAGTGAATATTTATCCTTCTTTCTTTATGTTCGTGTCGACGGCGAATTTAATTATGTCTCATTTTTTAAGCTAATTTAGATTGCAAACAACAAACTCTGTACAGGAAACATAGGTAATACAGCGATAACTAAGATATAATTTTATTTGAAGTCGGGACTCGCCTGCCGTATGTTAAGATAAGATTTCGTTCGAGTTTTTAACCTCGGAGGGTTAGCCACCCAGGATAACCCAAGAAAGTCAGTGCGTCATCGAGGACTCTAACTTATTTCCATTGGGGTCCTCAATCTTGTCCCCCAGGATGCGACCCACACCAGTCGACTAACACCCAGGTACCTAATTGCTGCTAGGTGAACAGGACAACAGGTTTAAGGAAACGTGTTAAAATGTTTCCACCCGTCGGGAATCGAACCCGGGCCCTCCGTGTGTGAAGCGGGAGCTTTAGCCACCAGTCTAAAGACAGACACCAGAAACCTTAAACTGCTGCGTCAAAAAAAAAAAAATGTAAAGGCCCAAGGAGCAAACACCAATCCCAAGTATCAATTTCTTAATGGGTATTCATGAAAGCTGGTCTTCGCTATACTATACTGACTCCTCAACTTAATAAACGACCAAGGGAAAACCTACTGGGGCGAATTTGTAAAGGCTTCAAGGCAGGAAAAGATCTTTAGATATTGCAAAGTTTTGTGGTTCTGGATGATAAAAAAAAAATCGAAAATATTTTCGGTTGTGGGCGATTTTAATCTGGAGTTTGAAGAATGTTGTCGCAGTGTGATGTCTAAAACAGCGGAATACAAAATGCTGTTATGAATCATTCTATATTCTTCCATGAATATGCTCTCTCTTTTTTTAGCTTTGTTTAGCCCAGCTTTTAGCTGGTGACTAACAAGTTCACACAAAACAGTTGTTACACAAATAACCCGCACATAAAAGAGAGAAGCTTACAACGACGTTTCGGTCCGACTTGGACCATTGACAAAGTTGTTATTAAACCGAGGTACCTGTACCTCTTGAGGGAGGTTAGAAATAAGTAAACCTCAGGATGCCAAACACAAAGACCTGTTCAAAACAGTCTACAAGAAACATTGAAAAAAATATTTTTTGCTACTCTATTTAAGTTTAATTTAGTTTTTTATGCCGTTATTTTCACTAGGGCAGGCGAAAATGCTGACCTGGAATGTATAGAAAACTTTCACGGCACACATAAGTGCGATAAAGTACCTAAATTGCTGGGAACAGTTAAAGTTCCTTGATTTGTATTCCCTGGAATGCAGGCGAGAAAGATACATGATAATATATACTTGGAAAATCTTAGAGGGGTTAGTACCAAACCTGCACACGAAAATTATTCCCTACAAAAGCAAGAGACTCGGCAGGAGATGCGACATTCCCCCAATGAAAAGCAGGGGTGCCACGAGTACACTAAGATAACACAATAAAGTGTTAGAGGCCCAAGACTGTTCAACTGCCTCCCAGCATACATAAGGGGGATTACCAATATACTCCTGACTGTCTTCAAGAAGGCGCTGGACAGGCACCTAAAATCAGTACCTGATCAGCCGGGCTGTGGTTCTTACGTCAGTTTACGTGCGGCCAGCAGTAACAGCCTGGCTGATAAGACCCTGATCCACCACGAAGCCTGGTCTCAGACCGGGCCGCGGAGGCGTTGACCCCCGAAACCCTCTCCAGGTATACTCCAGGTAAAGAAAGGATTCTGTGGCTCATTGATGGATACGGAACCGATGTTTAAATAATAATGGCATAATGGAAGATGATATTGTTGAATGTTAATGAAGAAATTTGAATATTCTGAATTAATACTGGCAGAAAACTTCTGGTGTATACAACTCAAAACGTTCCCACAGTTAGCACAATATTTTGGAGGTTCTCCTGCCATTTACCACCAACTATTTGTGTCAGACAACTTTTTAACACTGCACAAAACTATAAAGCGTCTCGACGCAAGTGATGAATGAGTGAGACTATTTCTGAAAAACACACCTGGTTTAACAGCATCACTAACGAACGTCAACAACACAAAAAACACTAACACAAACGTATTTTTTTGTAAGAGAATTCATAATCACCATTAATCTGCTCCATCTTTATATTTGCTTTTGATGTAAAAGTAAAGAAGTTTTTTCCGAAAGAAATTATTTTTTTTTTTTTGACGAAGCACTAAAAAATTCAGACAACTGAGGCCGAGGGGGGGGAGTGTTTAAAGGCACTTAATTGTTTTATAAATCACTGTTCCAGGCTTATAATACACAGTTGTTCTAGGTATACAGAAGACACTTGTTCAAGTCCCATGTATCAGAAATCTTCCCTATGAGGATAGACTGAGGGCCCTGAATCTGCACTCACTAGAAAGACGTAGAATTAGGGGGTATATTATTGTGGTGTATAAATAGAAGACAGGAATAAACAAAGGGGATATAAATAACGTGCTGAAAATATCTAGCCTAGACAGGACTCGTAGCAATGGTTTTAAGTTGGAAAAAATCAGATTCAGGAAGAATATAGGAAAGCACTGATTTGGTAATAGAGTTGTGGATGAGTGGAACAAACTCCCGAGTACAGTTATTCAGGCTAAAACGTTGTGTAGTTTTAAAAATAGGTTAGATAAATACATGAGTGGGTGTGAGTTGGACCTGATTAGCTTGTGCTACTAGGTCAGTTGCCGTGTTCCTTCCTTAAGTGAATGTGACCTGACCTGACTAGATTGGGGCATTGGCTTAAGCCGGTAGGAGACTTGGACCTGCCTCGAATGGGCCAGTAGGCATGCTGCAGTGTTCCTTCTTTCTTATGTTCTTTAGTCTTCACAATCCACGAGTTTTATAGGACAGGTTATGTAGTAACTCAACAAGAGATGAGGCAGCTTGGCCAGTGGGTACAACCCAGCCCACTCACTTCTGCATTAATTTATTGAACCAAATGAGTTATTTTCTCGCCCAATGACACGACAGTATAACATTCCGTTTTATGAGATTGATAAATGCAGTGAAAATAATTAATTACATACATAAATATTAACAAATTTATGTGTAGGATTCTGAAATGCAGCGTGCAGTGAATGATCAGACTTGACATACTACCAATCTGAGTGTTGAATATTGCAGTAGTACCATGATATCTGCATGATTATACCTGTACAACAATGATAATATAGATATTAAAAAATCTCTTGCAGAGTCCCTTATGTTACTAACCAACCCCCTCCCCCATGTTAAATTTATCTTATTGATTTTTCCAGAATTTGCAAGTGTGGCTAATTAACACTTCTGAGTTGCCAGGGAAGGAAATCCCTGGGAAGACGGAAGTCATATCGGTGCCTCCCACTCCACCTTACACACTGGCGCTCCTGCTCACGTTCTTCAATTTACCAGAAGTTTATTCTAAGGTGGCCAGACAACCTGGCTGTGTGTATGTTGTGAAGGTGGCCAGACAACCTGGCTGTGTGTATGTTGTGAAGGTGGCCAGACAACCTGGCTGTGTGTATGTTGTGAAGGTGGCCAGACAACCTGGCTGTGTGTATGTTGTGAAGGTGGCCAGACAACCTGGCTGTGTGTATGTTGTGAAGGTGGCCAGACAACCTGGCTGTGTGTATGTTGTGAAGGTGGCCAGACAACCTGGCTGTGTGTATGTTGTGAAGGTGGCCAGACAACCTGGCTGTGTGTATGTTGTGAAGGTGGCCAGACAACCTGGCTGTGTGTATGTTGTGAAGGTGGCCAGACAACCTGGCTGTGTGTATGTTGTGAAGGTGGCCAGACAACCTGGCTGTGTGTATGTTGTGAAGGTGGCCAGACAACCTGGCTGTGTGTATGTTGTGAAGGTGGCCAGACAACCTGGCTGTGTGTATGTTGTGAAGGTGGCCAGACAACCTGGCTGAGTGTATGTTGTGAAGGTGGCCAGACAACCTGGCTGAGTGTATGTTGTGAAGGTGGCCAGACAACCTGGCTGAGTGTATGTTATGAAGGTGGCCAGACAACCTGGCTGAGTGTATGTTGTGAAGGTGGCCAGACAACCTGGCTGAGTGTATGTTGTGAAGGTGGCCAGACAACCTGGCTGAGTGTATGTTATGAAGGTGGCCAGACAACCTGGCTGAGTGTATGTTATGAAGGTGGCCAGACAACCTGGCTGAGTGTATGTTGTGAAGGTGGCCAGACAACCTGGCTGAGTGTATGTTGTGAAGGTGGCCAGACAACCTGGCTGAGTGTATGTTGTGAAGGTGGCCAGACAACCTGGCTGAGTGTATGTTGTGAAGGTGGCCAGACAACCTGGCTGAGTGTATGTTATGAAGGTGGCCAGACAACCTGGCTGAGTGTATGTTGTGAAGGTGGCCAGACAACCTAGCTGAGTGTATGTTATGAAGGTGGCCAGACAACCTGGCTGAGTGTATGTTGTGAAGGTGGCCAGACAACCTGGCTGAGTGTATGTTGTGAAGGTGGCCAGACAACCTGGCTGAGTGTATGTTGTGAAGGTGGCCAGACAACCTGGCTGAGTGTATGTTGTGAAGGTGGCCAGACAACCTGGCTGAGTGTATGTTGTGAAGGTGGCCAGACAACCTGGCTGTGTGTATGTTGTGAAGGTGGCCAGACAACCTGGCTGAGTGTATGTTGTGAAGGTGGCCAGACAACCTGGCTGAAAGTATGTTGTGAAGGTGGCCAGACAACCTGGCTGAGAGTATGTTGTGAAGGTGGCCTGACAACCTGGCTGAGTGTATGTTGTGAAGGTGGCCAGACAACCTGGCTGAAAGTATGTTGTGAAGGTGGCCAGACAACCTAGCTGAGAGTATGTTGTGAAGGTGGCCAGACAACCTGGCTGAGTGTATGTTGTGAAGGTGGCCAGACAACCTGGCTGAGAGTATGTTGTGAAGGTGGCCAGACAACCTAGCTGAGAGTATGTTGTGAAGGTGGCCAGACAACCTGGCTGAAAGTATGTTGTGAAGGTGGCCAGACAACCTGGCTGAGAGTATGTTGTGAAGGTGGCCAGACAACCTAGCTGAGAGTATGTTGTGAAGGTGGCCAGACAACCTAGCTGAGAGTATGTTGTGAAGGTGGCCAGACAACCTAGCTGAGAGTATGTTGTGAAGGTGGCCAGACAACCTAGCTGAGAGTATGTTGTGAAGGTGGCCAGACAACCTAGCTGAGAGTATGTTGTGAAGGTGGCCAAACAACCTAGCTGAGAGTATGTTGTGAAGGTGGCCAGACAACCTAGCTGAGAGTATGTTGTGAAGGTGGCCAGACAACCTAGCTGAGAGTATGTTGTGAAGGTGGCCAGGGGCTGGAGCATAAAATAAGAATCATAAGGATGGACGAGAGCAGTGTCACCTTGTGCTATTTTGGTGGAGTGGTGGAGCCATGTGGTAGTGGTGGTGGCAGCCTTGATCAGGTGCACCACCACTTACCCAGCCTAACACCCATGCTGCAGATGCCCCCTGCTTGCCCTGCCTCACACCCTCACTCATGCTGCCTAGCCTCACAGACAGAGGCACAAAGGTAGAGCTAAGGGTACATAGGTCGAGGTAAAGGTACATAAATAGAGATAAATTTTGTGTATTTTTGGTAAGGCCTCGTTTAGGTTATGCTAAACAGTTCTGGTCTCCATATCACACAAAGAACATAAATGCTCTGGAAAATGTACAGAGAAAGATAAGGAAGTTGATACCATGAATCGGCATTCTGGAAACGAGTAGAATTACGAAGGATGTGATTGAAGTGAACAAATTAAAAACAGGAATAAACTAGATGCATTTCGGTCGCTGCGTCATGGGAGACAGGTATGACCATATTCCACAAGCTCAGCCTCCACCTCACTGCATGCAAAAGAAATAAATAGTGGAGGGTGATCATAAAATCCCAGTGCAGCAAAATATAAAAATATGTATGCGATAAGTGCATATGAAGTTTGGTACGTATCTTTAATAATTTAAACACGATTATGAATTTGTATTTACATATGTAACTTTATATATATATATATATATATATATATATATATATATATATATATATATATATATATATATATATATATATATATACCATTAATGTTAATGCAAAAATTAATAATTCTGTATCAAAAGAACCTTAGAAAACTTACCTAACGTTATTATAAAAAGCGCAATTTAATTTAGCCTATTCCAACTAAATATATTTTTTTCGTTGGGTTAAGAATGATTTTTGCGAGATTATTGCATACATGCCTTTCATGTTATAATTGTAAACGCTTCTTCAGGAGCAATACAGTGAGAAGACTGGAATGCAGGACAGCCCAAGCAGGTGTGTCCAGAGACAGTCCAACCGGAAAGATGAAAGACAGCAGCTGGAGACACCAGTCAGCCGCGACCTCAAGTACCAGATGTCAAGAGAAGTATTTTAAGGATGAAAACGATAGCTACGTACGATGTGTGTATGTATGTATATATACTGTATATACGAACATACACATCCAGTAGTAGTAAGTAGAACTTGAGAATTATATGACATCAAGTATTTACACAGTGGCTTATGTTGACAAATGCAAGTTGTCAGAGCTTACTTTCCTCACATGTCGGTTGTAAACCTTCTGCTGCATTTTTTTTTTTACCTCCATCAATCACTCGAAGTTATAGACAGATAACAGATCTCAGTTACCTCATTCACAAGGAGAATGACTGGGAAAACCTGGAGCCACATGGGGGACCAGAAACGTGGAAACCTAGGCTGATGAATATGTTACTAGTCAACACCACCACTGTCCCGCTAGTGTATGACCAGTCAACACCTCCACCACTGTCCCGCTCCTGAATGACCAGTCAACACCTCCACCACTGTCCCGCTCCTGTATGACCAGTCAACACCTCCACCACTGCTAGTGTATGACCAGTCAACACCTCCACCACTGTCCCGCTGCTGTATGACCAGTCAACACCACCACTGTCCCGCTAGTGTATGACCAGTCAACACCTCCACCACTGTCCCGCTAGTGTATGACCAGTCAACACCTCCACCACTGTCCCGCTCCTGTATGACCAGTCAACACCTCCACCACTGTCCCGCTCCTGTATGACCAGTCAACACCTCCACCACTGTCCCGCTAGTGTATGACCAGTCAACACCTCCACCAGCTCCTGTATGACCAGTCAACACCTCCACCACTGTCCCGCTAGTGTATGACCAGTCAACACCTCCATCACTGTCCCGCTCCTGTATGACCAATCAACACCTCCACCACTGTCCCGCTCCTGTATGACCAGTCAACACCTCCATCACTGTCCCGCTCCTGTATGACCAGTCAACACCTCCACCACTGTCCCGCTCCTGTATGACCAGTCAACACCTCCACCACTGTCCCGCTCCTGTATGACCAGTCAACACCTCCACCACTGTCCCGCTCCTGTATGACCAGTCAACACCACCACTGTCCCGCTGCTGTATGACCAGTCAACACCTCCACCACTGTCCCGCTCCTGTATGACCAGTCAACACCACCACTGTCCCGCTGCTGTATGACCAGTCAACACCTCCACCACTGTCCCGCTCCTGTATGACCAGTCAACACCACCACTGTCCCGCTGCTGCATGACCAGTCAACACCTCCACCACTGTCCCGCTCCTGTATGACCAGTCAACACCACCACTGTCCCGCTGCTGCATGACCAGTCAACACCTCCACCACTGTCCCGCTCCTGTATGACCAGTCAACACCACCACTGTCCCGCTGCTGCATGACCAGTCAACACCTCCACCACTGTCCCGCTCCTGTATGACCAGTCAACACCACCACTGTCCCGCTGCTGTATGACCAGTCAACACCTCCACCACTGTCCCGCTCCTGTATGACCAGTCAACACCACCACTGTCCCGCTGCTGCATGACCAGTCAACACCTCCACCACTGTCTTCCACTTGCTATTACTCCATTAGTACCAAGATTTCGGGAATTAACACGAAGCAAGAAGTGTCATTTCTCTCACTAAACTATCATAACAGAACAATGCACAAGCACACATACACCATACAAGACAACTTACCTACAGTCATACACACATACACCATACAAGACAACTTACCTACAGTCATACACACATACACCATACAAGACAACTTACCTACAGTCATACACACATACACCATACAAGACAACTTACCTACAGTCATACACACATACACCATACAAGACAACTTACCTACAGTCATACACACATACACCATACAAGACAACTTACCTACAGTCATACACACATACACCATACAAGACAACTTACCTACAGTCATACACACATACACCATACAAGACAACTTACCTACAGTCATACACACATACACCATACAAGACAACTTACCTACAGTCATACACACATACACCATACAAGACAACTTACCTACAGTCATACACACATACACCATACAAGACAACTTACCTACAGTCATACACACATACACCATACAAGACAACTTACCTACAGTCATACACACATACACCATACAAGACAACTTACCTACAGTCATACACACATACACCATACAAGACAACTTACCTACAGTCATACACACACCATACAAGACAACTTACCTACAGTCATACACACATACATCATACAGTCATACACACATACATCATAGTCATACACACATACATCATACAGTCATACACACATACGGCATAGTCATACACACATACATCATACAGTCATACACATACATCATACAGTCATACACACATACATCATACAGTCATACACACATACATCATAGTCATACACACATACATCATACAGTCATACACACATACGTCATAGTCATACACACATACATCATACAGTCATACACATACATCATACAGTCATACACACATACATCATACAGTCATACACATACATCATACAGTCATACACACATACATCATACAGTCATACACACATACGTCATAGTCATACACACATGCATTATAGTCATACACACATACATCATACAGTCATACACACATACGTCATAGTCATACACACATACATCATACAGTCATACACATACATCATACAGTCATACACACATACATCATACAGTCATACACACATACATCATACAGTCATACACACATACATCATACAGTCATACACACATACGTCATAGTCATACACACATACATCATACAGTCATACACACATTACATTTGTCTGGTTCATCTTTACATGTTAAAATTCATAATTTTTTTAATAAAATTCCACTCCTGTTGTAGTGTAATTTTTATTGTATACAATTCTGTTAATCAGTATATATATTAATTTTCCGTTTGAAAACTCCATTTAAACCAGTTTGAGTAAAAAAAAATACTTAACTTGTTGGATATAATGTAAAAATTATTTTTTACCACTATTTATCTTCATATTTTGTAAATTTTTGTAAGACGAGGACTGAAAATGAAGTTTATAGAAAATGATGAGTACACTGATAGTACAATGTTGAATACACTTATGAGTACAATGTTGAGTACATTGATGAGTACACTGACCTATACTCGGATTTGTTGCTTTTTA
The DNA here is from genome assembly GCF_038502225.1 of Cherax quadricarinatus. NCBI lineage: Eukaryota > Metazoa > Arthropoda > Malacostraca > Decapoda > Parastacidae > Cherax > Cherax quadricarinatus. The sequence continues at coordinate 20,446,040 of NC_091308.1, forward strand.
TGATTGCGGGTAAAAAATGTATCGGGACCATTGGATACATTGGTACTTGTCCATGTGGATCTTTGCTCATGGTAGTTGAGTAGCCTTGCTCTAGTGTCATCGGGTTTAGCTCCTGTGGCCTCTGCTCTTGGTACTTACCTTATGTCCGGGACTAGTTGTGTGCGTGTGTACTCACCTTTTTGTAGCTGCATAAGTCGATTCACAGCTCTTGGCCCCGCCTCTTCGCCGGTCGCTATTACCTCCACTCTCTCCCAGCGTGCGTGAGTGTGCTCACCGAGTGTTGTTTGCGAGGGTCGAGTCTCAACTCGAGGGAGAATGCCGTATAATTATACGCACTAAATTCCTTCTGATAAAACGAACAAACGAACGCTTTCCTCGCGTTTAATCTTGAATTTAATGGTGAAAGAAAATAATGGGAACATGAGACATTTCTCCAGGAGGATCTGTTATTCCCCTCAGCAAACCTCAGTTCTTTTAGACTCACCAAATCCAGCCACAAGTTCCCCAGCATATCAGGAATTTCTATAAATTGGACCGATTTTCCTTGCTAGCGGTATTTAATCTAAAAAGCCCTCATAATTTTTTTTTCGTGATGACAAAATTTCTCATAACTCTGGCAATAGGTTCATCACATTTCTGTTGTGTTGGTGTTAATTTGTCAGAGAATGTCACCTGACGTGCACAATCCTGATAAATATTCATATTGAAAACTTACACACACACACACACACACACACACACACACACACACACACACACACGGTTCAGGGGGAGCAACCTAGTAGCGACCAGTGAAGAGGCGGGGCCAGGAGCTGGGACTCGACCCCTGCAACCTCAACTAGGTGAGTACAACTAGGTGAGCGCACACACACAAATGCAGACGGAATAACAAATAAGTGCGAGTGTCAGCATAGGTGCTGATCCCGTATATGTATATGTTATTTGAGTATCATAGTACCACCCATATGTCTTACATACACGACCCCTGGCTAGGCCCAGTGACTAGTTTGTATGACGTCACGTGATGCCGCATGAGTGCGTGGGATGCGCTGCATCGGCCTCAGTTCCCCGTAAGCCTAGCAGGCGACAGGACAGGCAGCTTGGGCTCTCTCACACTCTGCTAATATGTGTTAACATCCAACGACTGTGTTTAACTCCAACCATCAAATCTCCACGAACCTTCACACGAGGAGTGGCATGAAAGAATCAAGGAGACATCCCCAGACATAATAGCACTCACAGAAACAAAACTCACCAGGATAACAGGTGCAATCTTTCCACCTGGATATCAAATCCTCAGGAAAGATAGAGGGAGGAGAGGGGAAGGAGGAGTTGCGCTGCTCATTAAAAACCGGTATTCACCTTGAGTAGTTTGAACATCGAGGATATCATGCAGGAAAGGCTCCTAGGAGCTAGTGATCATGTGGTTCTGTGCTTTGACTACATAGTTGAGCTACAAGTGGAGAGATTAGCAGGAATGGGATGGGGAAAACCAAACTACAAAAGGGGAGACTACACAGGCATGAGCAACTTCCTGCAAGACGTTCAGTGGGAGAGAGAATTAGCAGTAAAAGAAATGATGGACTATGTGACAACAAAATCCAAGGAGGCAGAGAAGAGGTTTGTTTCCAAGGGAAACAGAAATAATGGGAAGACCAGAACGAGTCCTTGGTTCACCTAAAGGTGTAGGTAGCCAAAAACTAGGCGTACTAGAGAATGGAAAAGGTACAAGGGACAAAGGACCCAGGAAAATAAAGAGATCAGCGGAAGAGCCAGAAACGAATATGCACAGACAAGAAGGGAGGCTCAGTGACAATACGAAAATGACATAGCATCGAAAATCAAGTCTGACCCGAAGCTGTTGTATAGCCACAAAAGAAGGAAAACAACAGTCAAGGACCAGGCAATCAGACTGAGGAAGGATGATGGGGGAGTTCACAAGAAACGACCAAGAGGTCGTTTTAAAGAAGTATTTACAGTGGAAACAGGTAGGACTCCAGGAAATCAGAACAGGGAAGTAAACCAACAAGTGCTGGATGAGGTACACATAACTGAGGAAGTGAAGAAGCTGTTATGTGAACTTGATACCTCAAAGGCGGTAGGACCAGACAACATCTCTCCATGGATCCTTAGAGAGGGAGCAGAGATGCTGTGTGTGCACTAACAAAGATCTTCAACACATCCACTGAAACTGGGCAACTCGCTGAAGTAAGGAAGATGGCAAATGAAGTCCCAGTTTTTAAAAAAGGAGACAGACACGAGGCATTAAACTACAGGCCTGTGTCACTAACGTGTACAGTATGCAAAGTCATGGAGAAGATCATCAGGAGGAGAGTGGTGGAGCACCTGGAAAAAAACAAGTGTATAATCGACAACCAGCACAGTTTCAGGGAAGGAAAATCCTGTCTCACAAACCTACTGGTGTTTTATGACAAAGTGACAGAAGTAAGACAAGAGAGAAGGGTGCATAGACTACATTTTCTTGGACTGCAAGAAGGCCTTCGACACAGTTCCTCACAAGAGGTTAATGCAAAAGCTAGAGGATCAGGCACACATAACAGGAAAGGCACTGAAATGGATCAGAGAATACCTGACAGGGAGGCAACAATGAGTTATGGTACGTGAGGAGGTGACAAGCAGGGTTCCACAGGGGTCACTCCAAGGACCTGTGCTGTTTTTGGTATATGTGAATAATGTAACGGAAAGGATAGACTCAAAAGTGTCCTTGTTTGCAGATGATGTGAAGTTAAGGAGGAGAATCAAATCGGTCGAGGATCAGGCAGGACTACAAAGAGACCTGGACAGGCTACAAGCCTGGTCCAACAACTGGCTCCTTGAATTTAACCCCGCCAAATACAAAGTCATGAAGATTGGGGAAGGGCAAAGAAGACTGCAGACACAGTATAGTCAAGGTGGTCAAAGACTGCAAACCTCACTCAATGAAAAAGATCTTGGGGCGAGGATAATACCGAGCACATCTCCTGAGGCGCACATCAATCAGATAACTGCTGCAGCATATGGGCGTCTGGCAAACCTAAGGATAGCGTTCCGATACTTCAGTAAGGAATCGTTCAAGACTCTGTACACCATATATGTTAGACCCATGCTGGAGTATTGAGCACCAGTTTGGAATCCATACCTGGTCAAGCACGTCAAGAAATTAGAGAAAGTGCAAAGGTTTGCAACAAGACTAGTCCCAGAGCTAAGGGGATTGTCCTACGAAGAAAGGTTAAGGAAAATTGACCTGACGACACTGGAGGACAGGAGGGTCAGGGGATACATGATAACGACATATAAAATACCGCGGGGAATAGACAAGGTGGACAAAGACAGGATGTTCCAGAGATGGGACACAGAAACAAGGGGTCACAATTGGAAGCTGAAGACTCAGATGAGTCAAAGGGATGTTAGGAAGTATTTCTTCAGTCACAGAGTTGTCAGGCAGTGGAATAGCCTAGAAAGTGACGTAGTGGAGGCGGGAACCATACATAGTTTCAAGACGAGGTTTGATAAAGCTCATGGAGCAGGGAGAAAAAGGACCCAATGGCAATCAGTGAAAAGGCGGGTCCAGGAGCTATGAATCGACCCCTGCATCCACAAATAGGTGAGTACATACATACACGCACGCATATACAACAGGCCTAGTGTTTAATTGACATGTGCCTATGACAAGATGGTAACAAGGAAATATACACCTCGATGAATATCTCCTTGCTAATTCTGCTAGATTTTTCCACTTTTATGCTCTGATCTGAGGCATTGTTTAGGTCCTGGAGACTACCCTTCCCCTATCAGTTAGTCACACTAGGTCATATGTTTCTTGTTAGTTCCTTGGAGCTATGTATATGGAGACAGGGGAGTCCAATTTCTCATCTTCCTCGGATAGATTACTCAGGATTTAGGTGCTGCAAACTCGTTTTTCTATGAATCATACGACTTTCTGTTTGTGTCATTCTGCATGTTCTGGAAGACGCTTCTTGGATATCGTAGGTACCAGTACAATACTACTACTTTTGCTGCTACTCCATTTTTTTTTTTTTTACTACTGCTATGGTGTTTCATATTCTACCACTGCTACATCATCCATCTCTCTCTCTCTCTCTCTCTCTCTCTCTCTCTCTCTCTCTCTCTCTCTCTCTCTCTCTCTCTCTCTCTCTCTCTCTCTCTCTCTCTCTCTCTCTTTCTCTCTCTCTCTCTCGCTTGGCTGCCTATTCTACTCTGACTGCAATAATCAGTGGACTCACGTACACGAATGTTATCTACTCATAAAAAGTATCCCACTCTTAACAGGGAATGGTGAATGAATTATAAGTAAGTACTAACAATGATTTTGTTCATATCAACAACCACAATTTGACGACAGTAACTCTAGAGTCTTACTCTTCTGGTGACCGTACCCTAGTTGTGAAGTCACGTTATTTTTAGTGAGGTCCACCTTAGGAGACAGTACAAGACGCTTCGGGCATCGCAGGTGGAGACAATTAAGTGTTGGTGCCTGCACCCAGACTCCTGCCTGTGTGACGCCAGTACTGCGTACATTGCGCATGCCTCCCCAGCCCCCCTTCCCTCATACTCACATTAAACCGTAACCTCGCATCGATGTGACTATGAGGACAGCAAACTGACAACGCAGGGGTGGGAAGTCATAGAAGGAAGGTGGGAGAATGAGGGGGAGAGGGGAGGGAGTAGTGGATTGGTGGGAAAAGAGTGGTTGGTGGCTGTTAGGGAGAAGAGTTGGTGGAGATGGTGGAGAAGAGTTGGTAGGATGTGAGTGGTGGCAGACAGGTGAAGGGTGGAGACAGTGTAGGAGCAACTCTTCACTAAGGTACCATGACTTAGTATCCTTGGCTTTGTGGACTCAGGGGGGTTAAAAAAAAAAAACTTGATACAAGTGGGAGGGGAGACAGGGATTAGGACGGCATGTCCTACCCCTGGCATAGTACCTTGCTGGATGGTGTTGCCATGGAAGGCAGGGGCTACGATGTCCTGCCCCTGCCATAGTACCTGACTGGGTGGTGTTGCCATGGAAGACGGGCTAGGATGTCCCAACCTTGCCATAGTTACTTGGCTGTCTTCACAGTTCTTCCCTACCAAAAATCAGTGTACTACTTAAGCTTCACATCCCTCTGCTTTCCTACTTTCACTGCCCATATAATTTTCTTATTTCTTGTAGCTTGTCAGGATATTATTATTATTATTATTAATATTATTAATATTATTCAAAAATCAGTGTACTACTTAAGCTTCACATCCCTCTGCTTTCCTACTTTCACTGCCCCTATAATTTTCTTATTTCTTGTAGCTTGTCAGGATATTATTATTATTATTATTAATATTATTATTATTATTATTATTATTATTATTATTATTAGTAGTAGTAGTAGTAGTAGTAGTAGTAGTAGTAGTAGTAGTAGTAGTAGTAGTAGTAGTAGTAGCAACAGTAGTAGTAGCAGTAGTAGTAGAAGTAGTAGTCTACCTACCTAGAGTCTACATGGAGGGCATTCCGGGGATCAACGCCCCCGCGGCCCGGTCCACGACCAGGCCTCCCGGTGGATCAGGGCCTGATCAACGAGGCTGTTACTGCTGGCCGCACGCAATCCAACGTACGAGCCACATCTCGGCTGATCCGGCACCGTCTTTAGGCATCTGTCCAGCTCCCTCTTGAAGACAACCAGGGATTTTCCCGTAATGCCCCTTATTGCTGGTGGGAGGCTGTTGAACAGTCTTGGGCCCCGGACACTTATTGTGTCTTCTCTTTGTGTGCCAGCGACGCCCCTACTTTTCACTGGGGGTATGTTGCATCGCCTGCCAAGTCTTTTGCTTTCGTGTGGAGTGATTGCTATGTGCATATTAGGGACCAGTCCCTCCAGAATCTTCCAAGTGTAGATTATGATATATCTCTCTTGCCTGCGCTTTAGTGAGTACAAGTCAAGTGCTTCCAGGCGCTCCCAGTAGTTAAGGTGTTGGATGGAACTTATATGTGCAGTAAAGGTTCTCTGTACATTCTCTAGCTCTACAATTTCACCTGCTTTGAATGGGGAAGTTAATGTACAGCAGTATTCCAGCCTAGAAAGAATAAGTGATTTAAAAATGATCATTGGCTTAGCATCTCTTGTCTTGAATGTTCTCATTATCCATCCTATCAGTTTCCTAGCAGTTGTGATAGTAGCATTGTTGTGGTCCTTGAAGGTGAGATTTTAGTAGTAGTAGTAGTAGTAGTATATATACGGGAAAGTGCTAAACTGAAGTACCCGGAGTTTACCTGGAGAGGGTTTCGGGGGTCAACGCCCCCGCGGCCCGGTCTAAGACCAGGCCTCATGGTGGATCAGGGTCTGATCATCCAGGCTGTTACTGCTGGCCGCACACAAGCTGACGTATGAACCACAGCCCGGTTGGTCAGGTACTGACTTTAGGTGCCTGTCCTGTGCCTTCTTGAAGACAGCCAGGGGTCGTACAGAGGCTGAGGAATGGGAGGTAATCAGGTTCGATTCTAGACAGCAATATAGCTCTAATTCCTGGGACCATGAGCCCTACAGCATCACGGAATCCCCCTTTAAAAGGTTAATATCCAGGACGACCAAAAAACTAATAGCGAGCTGATTATTAAAGCTTTGCTGAAAGACAATTTTATGAAAATTATTTAATATTTTAATGTGCTCAACCCAGAATTTAAAAGCATGTGTATCTAACGAGCATTTAAAAGTATGTCTATCTAACGTGCAATTAAAAGTATGTCTATCTAACGAGAATTTACAAGTATGTCTATCTAACGAGAATTTAGAAGTATGTCTATCTCATAAAGGATTCACAATGTCTGGCTGCATCACAATAAGGGAAGTAGGGCAGAAGAGTGGCTAGATTGCATCACTGTATGGGGAAGTCTAGAATAGTTAGACTACATTACTACCATGGGTTCAAACCCCACCCGTTCCGTGGTTTATATAACTAAGAGTAGGCTAGACCAAGTACAACTAGGCTGTATCACAATATCAAGCCACAGCAAGTACAGCTAGGATGTATTACTATAAGAGAATTATGCCTGAGGAAGGACGAATAGGCTGCATAGCTACAAGAGTGAATCTGAGAGGACAAATATGGATACATCGGACAAATACAACTAGGCTGCATCATATCAAGGCAACGTGTACGCTAGGGCAAAGGACGAATCAACTTCATGGCTACAAGAGGTAGTTAGGGTAATAATAATAATAGGCTGAAAGGTAAAATCATGTTACAAATCCACAATATTACGATACTGTAATTCGAGCAGTAGTGTGATACACTCGTTATAATTTTGAGTTGCAATGTCACGTGCTGACATTCTGGCTACTGTCTCATCCCTTGTTATTTATCTTGTGAGTGTGCACTGTGGTCTGGCGCGCACCACGCTCATGCAAGAGAAAGTAGTACTGCTGGTTCACTTTCCTCAACGACTGAGGTTTATTATAACTAAGCCTCGTGTATTGAAAACTAAAACTGTAGAGAATAAAAGCTACCCTACAAGTCATGAATGTCTTATGCATACACTATAACATTCCGCACAGCATTGTATATCATATATTTCAAGATTATTATTATCAGTAGTAGGGTCGAAGAACTAGCTCACTATCTGCCCACAGTTAGTAATGATGTCTTGTATTACTCTGCTCCAGGATACATTCAAGGTAACCAGTTGAAGTGTATGTAGAAAGCATGCCATTGTTGTCAGTTATCTTGACAACACTCACTATTTTCCCGTACTATCAAATGAATTTTGGAGGTTGGTATTTAAAATTAATGCATTGTTTCTTGGATAATCTTGGTGATGTGCACCGCTGTGCACATCGAGGATAACTGAAACCACTGAATCTGCACTCTCTGGGGGGGGGATGTGAATAAAGTGTATAAATGGAAGGCAGAAATATAAAAAGGGATATAAATAACGTGCTGAAAATACTTATCTGAGACAGGACTCGTAGCAATGGGTTCAAGTTGGAAAAATATAGATTTAGAAGGAATGAAAGCAATAGCTCGGTAATAAGAGTTGTGGATGAGTGGAACAGACTTTAGGGTACCTCATACATGAGGGAATAAATAGCAACATAAGCAAGTTTGCTTATGACACCAAAATAGGCCGTCCAATTCATTCTGATGAGGACATTAGAGCACTCCAGGAAGACTTGAATAGACTGATGCAGTGGTCGGAGAAGTGGCAGATGCAATTTCTAATGTTGGACAGGAAAATAACCGTGTCACATATAAACTAAATAATGTAGATCTTCATATTACTGATTGCGAAAAGGATTTAGGAGTTCTGGTTAGCAGTAATCTAAAACCAAGACAACAGTGCGTAAGTGTTCGCAGTAAGGATTCATATCAAGAAGCATAAATAATAGAAGTCCTCAGGTTGTTCTTCAAGTTTATATATCTTTGGTTAGGCCACATTTAGATTATGCTACACAGTTCTGGTCACCGTATTACAGAATTTATATAAATGCTCTGGAAAACGTACAAAGGAGGATGACAAAGTTGATCCCATGTATTAGAAATCTTTCCTATGAGGATAGACTGAGGGGCCTGAATCTGCACTCTCTAGAAATGCGTAGAATAAGGGGGGATATGAGTGATATGTATAAATTGAAGACAGGAATAAATAAAGGGGCTGTAAATAACGTGCTAAAAATATCTAGCCAAGACGTGACTCGCAGCAACGGTTTCAAGTTGGAAATTTTCAGATTCAGGAAGGATATAGGAAAGTTGTGGAAAAAGACACTTATGTACAGTTCAGGACATTTATTAAAGGAAAGGATTGGTTTGGTAATAGAGTTGTGGATGAGTGGAACAAACTCCCAAGTACCGTCATAAAAGCTAAAACATTTACTTTTAAAAATAGGTTAAATACATGAGTGGGTGTGAGTTGGGCCTGACTAGCTTGTGCTGATGGGTCTGATGCCGTGCTCCTTCCTCCTTAAGGAGATTTGACCTGCCCTACTAGGCTTGGGCCAGTGGGTGACTTGGACCTGCCTGGCATGCGCCAGTAGGCCTGCTGCAGTGTTTCTTCTTTATGTTCTTATGTACCGTCATTGAAGCTAGAACCCTAGCTTCAGATGAGTACATGAGTGGGTGTGAGTTGGACTTGTCTAGCACGGGTCATTAGTCCTGTTGCAGTGTTTCTCCATGCTGTCCTTTGTTGTCAGTGCCGTATGACCCTTGCTGGTTAATAAAAGTAATAATAATAATGCCTGTGTTCTGAAATTGTTATGAGCCCATGTGTATGGTAAATTATTGAGCCCACGTGCATGGCCATCTTGATTCTTAGAACACTTTCGAAGATTTTGATTTGTGACGTAAGCACTGTGTCTATTGTTTTTAGAATTACTTTACTACCAATTTGCGGAGTGAGGCTATATCGATGTTATGGTACTACTTTTGTATGCGATCTACGTGTCATGAAGGTGAACATCAAAATGGTATACAATACCGACAGGTTGTTAGGTAAGACACATATGCAACAGGTAAGACACATATGCAACAGTTAGACAACTTTATTCCGAAACGTTTCGCCTACACAGTAGGCTTCTTCAGTCGAATACAGAAAATAGGCAGGAACAGTAGAGATGTGAAGACGATGTAATCAGTCCATCACCCTTGTAGTCGTAGAATTTGAGGTTGTCAGTCCCTCGGCCTGGAGAAGTTCAGTTCCATAGTCAGGAACTATCTGTTGCATATGTGTCTTACCTAACAACCTGTCGGTATTGTATACCATTTTGATGTTCACATATGCAACAGTTAGACAACTTTATTCCGAAACGTTTCGCCTACACAGTAGGCTTCTTCAGTCGAATACAGAAAGTAGGCAGGAACAGTAGAGATGTGAAGACGATGTAATCAGTCCATCACCCTTGTAGTCGTAGAATTTGAGGTTGTCAGAGTTCCATAGTCAGGAACTATCTGAAGATGTTAGGTAAGACACATATGCAACAGTTAGGTATCTTTATTTCGAAACGTTTCGCCTACACAGTAGGCTTCTTCAGTCGAGTACAGAAAAGTTGATAGAAGCAGAAGATACTTGAAGACGATGTAATCAGTCCATCACCCTTAAAGTTTTGAGGTGGTCAGTCCCTCAGTCTGGAGAAGAGCATTGTTCCATGGTATGAAACAATCAAGCGACAGTGCGGAGACTTAAATACTGTCGGAAGGAGAGGTGCAGAGTAGTAGTAGTAGTAGTAGTAGTAGTAGTAGTAGTAGTAGTAGTAGTAGTAGCAGTAGTAGTAGTAGTAGTAGTAGTAGTAGTGTAAGACACATGTGCAACATCTGGGTATCTTTATTGTAGACGTTTCGCCATCCAGTGGCTTTATCAATACAAATTCTAGGACATAACTTGAAGACAGTAGAACTATGTACAGAAGATGAGGTAATCAGTCCCTCAACCTAGGAGTAGGTGCGAACAGCACCATAGTCGTGGAGATTCTGAAGCAGAAGAAAGAATCCTGGCGCTTATATAGTAACGTCAGGTGTAGCAGACGAGGGCATATTCACTGGTAGGCGGGATTCCCCAGTGGAAGTAGGTCCTTCCCGAAGAGATGGGTTAGTTGTAGTAGTAGTTGTCGTAGTCGTGAAGTTTATGTACATGTCCTCAGAATTAAGATTCCATGATGTTGCAGTGTCTGACAAGTTGTATACGAATGGTATATAATACCGACAAGATGAGAGTAAGACACATGTGCAACATCTGGGTATCTTTATTGTAGACGTTTCGCCATCCAGTGGCTTTATCAATACAAATTCTAGGACATAACTTGAAGACAGTAGAACTATGTACAGAAGATAAGGTAATCAGTCCCTCAACCTAGGAGTAGGTGCGAACAGCACCATAGTCGTGGAGATTCTGAAGCAGAAGAAAGAATCCTGGCGCTTATATAGTAACGTCAGGTGTAGCAGACGAGGGCATATTCACTGGTCGGTATTATATACCATTCGTACACAACTTGTCAGACACTGCAACATCATGGAATCTTAATTCTGAGGACATGTACATAACCTTCACGACTACGACATCTACTACTACAACTAACCCATCTCTTCGGGAAGGACCTACTTCCACTGGGGAATCCCGCCTACCAGTGAATATGCCCTCGTCTGCTACACCTGACGTTACTATATAAGCGCCAGGATTCTTTCTTCTGCTTCAGAATCTCCACGACTATGGTGCTGTTCGCACCTACTCCTAGGTTGAGGGACTGATTACCTCATCTTCTGTACATAGTTCTACTGTCTTCAAGTTATGTCCTAGAATTTGTATTGATAAAGCCACTGGATGGCGAAACGTCTACAATAAAGATACCCAGATGTTGCACATGTGTCTTACTCTCATCTTGTCGGTATTATATACCATTCGTACACACAGTAGTAGTAGTAGTAGTAGTAGTGAGAATGTAGTGAGAGGTCATGTCCCTCTCAGATCCAACACTTCTCACTTGAAAAGCTTGTCCAAGGTGTTTCCTGTACCAAGATGCCATGTGTTGCAGTGTTTGACAAGATGAACATCAAAATGGTATACAATACCGACAGGTTGTTAGGTAAGACACATATGCAACAGTTAGACAACTTTATTCCGAAACGTTTCGCCTACACAGTAGGCTTCTTCAGTCGAATACAGAAAGTAGGCAGGAACAGTAGAGATGTGAAGACGATGTAATCAGTCCATCACCCTTGTAGTCGTAGAATTTGAGGTTGTCAGTCCTTCGGCCTGGAGAAGTTCAGTTCCATAGTCAGGAACTATCTGAAGATCAAGCGACAGTGCGGAGACTTAAATACTGTCGGAAGGAGAGGTGCAGAGTAGTAGTAGTAGTAGTAGTAGTAGTAGTGAGAATGTAGTGAGAGGTCATGTCCCTCTCAGATCCAACACCTCAAATTCTACGACTACAAGGGTGATGGACTGATTACATCGTCTTCACATCTCTACTGTTCCTGCCTACTTTCTGTATTCGACTGAAGAAGCCTACTGTGTAGGCGAAACGTTTCGGAATAAAGTTGTCTAACTGTTGCATATGTGTCATGAAGGTACTTTGGTATGCGATCGACAAGAAAAGTAATAAACTAACCAAACCTAACCTAACCCTACGACATTATATTGATCCAAACACTGGAACACTCAGGCAACTGAAAGAATGTATTTATGTTGGTAGAATTACCGACAATATGTAAAGTAAAGGGACACAAGTGCAACTAATGTGACATTTTATTGTGGCAACGTTTCGCTCTCCAGGAGCTTTGTCAAACCGTAACGGCTTGACAAAGCTCCTGGAGAGCGAAACGTAGCCACAATAAAATGTCACATTAGTTGCACTTGTGTCCTTTTACTTTATATACCAATTGAAAGAAGCTTGATAGATTCAAAAGTTCCAACCGCATACCAAAGTAGACTCTTGTAGATCACGTTGGCTGTGTAGATCGCATATCAAAGTAGCACCGATGTTTTTTTTAATAACTGTGAGATGACTCAGTGTCCAGACGCATCCTTAGGATATTTAAGGCACGTGGCAGTGGTTTCTTGCAATTCTTGAAACCGGAGTTCCACGAGTATGTCTGAGTATGAGGCAAGGTGGATGGGCACGCTCTCAATGGCTATAGATTTCATTAAGTCTAAGGGAGGGGTCCCAATCATATGTAGCATCTTTCCAAGAAGGGGAGTAGGAAATGAATGGTTGTCTAGGGCAATTGGTGTAAATTGCTGGCTAAACAGATACTGCAAGGAGCTTGCAATCCCATTCATTGACAACTGGAACAACTTTTATAGCAAACATGATATGTATGCAAGGGATGGGGTACATCTCTCTGGGGCTGGGGTGGTACCACTTGCAAACTCAAACTATGATTTTAAACTGATAGAAGATAGAGGTATGGGTGTGTGTGGGAAACAAGCAGGTTGCAACACTAGGGTTGGAAACAGTAAATATATAAAAGGCATTCAGCATGAAGTTATAAATAAAGGCAATAGATCAGGTCAGCAAACAAAGGGGGACAGCAGAGGGCAGCAAGGGACTAGCTCCCTTAAGGTTTACTATACTAATAGCAGGAGTGTAAGAAATAAGATAGATGAGCTAAGATTAATTGCAAGTGCAGGAAACAGATATTATTGCTATAACAGAGACCTGGCTCAATCTAAAAGATAGAGAGATGCCCTCTGAATGTTACATACAAGGCTTTAATTATTCCACACTGACAGGGTCAACAGGAAGGGTGGTGGAGTAGAGATGTATGTCAGAGACAATTTAAATTGTTGTGTTAGACAAGATATAAAATTAGAAGCGTCAGCCACTGAATCTGTTTGGTTACAGCTTCTCGAGGGCCGAGAAAAACTAATTTTGGGTGTGATTTACAGGGCCCCAAATCTTGATAGGAAGTGCAGTAAACTTCTATGGGACGAAATTCATAAGGCATCTACATACAAAAATGTTGTGCTAATGGGAGATTTCAACTATAGACAGATTGACTGAAGCAATTTGACAGGAAATTTAGAGTCAGGTGACTTTCTTGATACGATCCTGGATTGTTTTTTAAAAGTTTGTGACAGAGCCAACTAGGGGAAATAACCTCCTTGACTTGGTTCCTATTTTTAAAACAGGGGACAAGTCGTTACCGTCAAATTACCGCCCAATAAGCCTGACCTCAATTGTAGGCAAATTACTAGAGTCAATTATAGCTGAGATTATAAGAAGCCATCTCGATAAGCATAGCTTGATTAATGATACTCAGCATGGATTCACAAGAGGTGGTCTTGTCTAACTAATTTATTAACTTTCTTCAGTAAAGCTTTTGAGGCTGTTGACCACGATAAAGAGTTTGATATTATTTACTTAGATTTTAGTAAGGCTTTTGATAGAGTTCCGCACCAAAGACTGTTAAAGAAAGTGGCAGCTCATGGCATTGGGGGAAAAGTGCTCTCAAAAGTGCTCTCTCAGTGGTGACGTGTACTTAACAGTGGTGACATGTACTTAGCTCAGTGGTGACGTGTACTTAGCTCGAGTGGTGACGTGTACTTAGCTCAGTGGTGACGTGTACTTAGCTCTGTGAAGACCTGTTTGTGTGCTCTCTGTGAATCTGAACAGGATGCCCTCTCTTGAGCAACTTTACCAGCAGCTGAGAGAAGAGCTCAGAGTTCCTAAGCTGGAGATACGGCGATTAACGGAGGAGAACAAGAGGATTCGTAGTAATCCTCCTGTTGTGAGTCCCCAGGTTAAGAGGGGAGCTTGGTCAGTGGCCGGGCAACATGGAACCAAGCTGAGGATCAAAAAAACGGTTGGAGAGGCAGAAACAACAAGAAACCAGAAGACTACCGTGGAAACTTCCAACCCATTCTCCATGCTACCTGACGAATGTGAGTGTTCTACTGGGAATGCCACAACGAGCACCAAGGAAACATTGGCAGACGTGAGTGAGACATCCCTAGAAACCCCAACGAAGACCATCGAGAACGTCTTGACAAACTCCACAAGTGGTGTAATGCTACCTGACGAATGTGAGTCGACTACTGGGAGCATCACGAAGGACGACACCAAGGAAGGTAAAAACATTGTTGTTGTTGGGGATAGCCAGATTAGGTACATGGATAGGGCATTCTGCTTGAAGGATAGGAGTAGGAGGCAGAGAGTGTGTTTTCCTGGGGTTGGGATGGAGGATATTGTTAGCCGTCTGGATGGCATCATGAGAGGTAATGGGAGCAATCCTATTATCTGTCTCAGTGCTGGAGGCAACGATGTTGGCAGACGTAGGAGTGAGGACCTGATTAGCAGGTATAGGTCAGCAATAGAGATAATTAGGAGGAAGGGTGGGAAACCTGTCATATGTGGCATTTTGCCAAGGAGAGGAGTTGGAAATGAATGGTTGTCCAGAGCAATTGGTGTCAATTGCTGGCTGGACAAATACTGTAAGGAAAATGCGGTAACATTCATTGACAACTGGGACCTTTTCTATGGCAGAAATGACATGTATGCCAGGGATGGGGTTCACTTATCTAGGTGTGGGGTGGGAGCACTGGCCAACGCAGTGGAGGGAGCTGTTAGGTCTTTAAACTAGGAATAGTTAGTGGTATGGGTTTTGGTGGGAAAACTGTGAAGTCACAGGGTAGTAATATGAGTACTAGGAGAACTAGTAATAGGCAAAATGAGGTGGATATTGGAAAGCCAGTGGCACAAATTGACAAGGACAGTAATAGGTTTAGTGGAATAACAGAAAGGAGCAGGAAGGGTAAAGAGAGAGGAGGGTCTTTAAATATTTATTACACAAATAGTCGCAGTGCTAGGAATAAGATGGAAGAGTTGAGACTAGTTGCTAGTGCAGGTAACATTGATGTATTTGCCATTACTGAGACGTGGTTTAATTCAAAAAGTCGGGACATGCCTGCGGAATGTCACAGTCAGGGTTTTAAATTGTTTCAAGCAGATAGAAGTGTCGGATAGGTGGGTGGGGTGGCATTGTATGTCTGAGATCGCTTGAACTGTTGCATGAAAACGGGTATTAAGTCTGAAGTAACACATACAGAGTCTGTTTGGATAGAATTTTCAGAAGGGCATGAAAAATTAATTTTAGGTGTGATATACCATCCCCCAAATTTAGATAGGGACCAGGGGAGACTACTATGGGAGGAAATTGTTAGGGCCACAAGGCACGATAAGGTAGTAATTCTAGGAGACTTTAACTTTAGTCATATTGATTGGAATTTCTTGACTGGGAATTTAGAATCATACGACTTCTTATAAGTAGTTCAGGATTGTTTTTTGAAGCAGTTTGTGACAGAACCTACAAGGGGTAATAACCTGCTTGACTTAGTTCTGGCAAATAATGAATCCCTTGTTAATAATTTAGAAATTTCAGAGGAACTGGGTGCTAGCAACCACAAATCAATTACATTTAGCATTAAATGGAAGTATGATAGTAGGGATAACTCAGTAACAGTCCCAGATTTTCGCTTAGCAGATTACGATGGGCTTAGAGAACACTTATCATCTGTTGACTGGGGTAACGAAGAGAGCTATCAATATGACAGTTTTCTGAACACTATACATGCTGCTCAAAGAACGTTTATCCCTTATAAAGAAATTAGATCAAATAGAAATGGATGAATAATAGGCTGAAATATCTACTAGGGCATAAGAAATGAATTTATAGGCGTATCAAAAGAGGCGAGGGTCATCTTATGAATCAGTATATTGACATTAAGAGGGACATTAAAAAGGGGATAAGAAAAGCTAAAAGGGACTATGAAATTAAAGTTGCTAGAGATTCTAAAACTAACCCAAAAAGTTTTTTCCAGGTATATAGAACAAAAGTCAGAGATAAGATAGGTCCCCTTAAAAATAACTATGGGCATCTTACTGACAAAGAGAATGAAATGTGTTCGATTTTAAATAATTATTTTCTCTCGGTTTTTACACAGGAAGACACTAATAATATTCCAGTAATTAATTTTTATAGTGGGCCAGAAGAAGATAAATTATGCAACATCACAGTCAATAGTGAAATGGTTGTGAAGCAGATAGACCGACTGAAGCAAAATAAGTCACCGGGTCCTGATGAGGTTTTTTCAAGGGTTCTTAAGGAATGCAAAATGGAAGTCTGTGAACCATTAACTAATATTTTTAATTTATCTCTTCAAACAGGTGTAGTGTCTGATATGTGGAAGATGGCTAATGTAATTCCTATTTTTAAAACAGGGGACAAGTCGTTACCGTCAAATTACCGCCCAATAAGCCTGACCTCAATTGTAGGCAAATTACTAGAGTCAATTATAGCTGAGATTATAAGAAGCCATCTCGATAAGCATAGCTTGATTAATGATACTAAGCATGGATTCACAAGAGGCCGGTCTTGTCTAACTAATTTATTAACTTTCTTCAGTAAAGCTTTTGAGGCTGTTGACCACGATAAAGAATTTGATATTATTTACTTAGATTTTAGTAAGGCTTTTGATAGAGTTCCGCACCATAGACTGTTAAACAAAGTGGCAGCTCATGGCATTGGGGGAAAAGTGCTCTCGTGGATCGAATCATGGCTCACAGACAGGAAGCAGAGAGTGTCCATAAATGGGGTTAAATCTGAGTGGGGATCTGTAACAAGTGGCGTTCCACAGGAATCAGTCTTGGGCCCATTGTTGTTTATAATATATATCAATGATCTTGATGAAGGAATTACTAGTGATATGAGCAAATTCGCCGATGACACAAAGATAGGTAGGATAATTGATTCAAACGTAGATGTTAGGGAACTTCAGGAGGATTTAGACAAACTCTATTCTTGGTCAGAAAAGTGGCAGATGCAGTTCAATATAGATAAATGAAAGGTTCTGAAGCTCGGGAGTGTCCATAACCCTAGCACTTATAAGTTCAATAATGTAGAACTTAGCCATACAGATTGCGAAAAGGATTTGGGGGTTATGGTAAGCAGCAACCTTAAACCAAGACAGCAATGCCTAAGCGTACGTAATAAGGCAAATAGATTACTGGGATTTATATCAAGAAGTGTAAGCAACAGAAGTCCAGAGGTCATACTGCAGCTTTATACATCATTAGTAAGGCCTCACTTAGATTATGCAGCTCAATTCTGGTCTCCATATTACAGAATGGACATAAATTCGTTAGAAAACATTCAGTGTAGGATGACTAAATTGAACATTAAAATGGTATAAAATACCAACAGATTGTTAGGTAAGACATATACGCAACAGTTAGGTATCTTTATTTCGAAACGTTTCGCCTACACAGTAGGCTTCTTCAGTCGAGTACAGAAAAGTTGATAGAAGGAGAAGAGACTTGAAGACGATGTAATCAGTCCATCACCCTTAAAGTTTTGAGGTGGTCAGTCCCTCAGTCTGGAGAAGAGCATTGTTCCAAAGTTTGAAACAATATGGAGTTGAAGTGACAGGATGGAGCCTTATATAGCGCCAGGAGGTGAGACAGGTCACTAGTAGAACGTAGATGTTGGGAGGTCAGGTCCCTCTCAAATCCAGCCGCTCTCACTAGTAGAGGTAGTCGTAGTTGATTCCAGGTCTGTACCAAGATACCCTTGTGTTGCAGTGTCTGACAGATTGAACATTAAAATGGTATAAAATACCGACAGATTGTTAGGTAAGACACATATGCAACAGTTAGGTATCTTTATTTCGAAACGTTTCGCCTACACAGTAGGCTTCTTCAGTCGAGTGACCTGTCTCACCTCCTGGCGCTATATAAGGCTCCATCCTGTCACTTCAACTCCATATTGTTTCAAACTTTGGAACAATGCTCTTCTCCAGACTGAGGGACTGACCACCTCAAAACTTTAAGGGTGATGGACTGATTACATCGTCTTCAAGTCTCTTCTGCTTCTATCAACTTTTCTGTACTCGACTGAAGAAGCCTACTGTGTAGGCGAAACGTTTCGAAATAAAGATACCTAACTGTTGCATATGTTGAAGAATTGAGACACTTACGCAACACATGGGAATCTTTATTGAAGAGACGTTTCGCCACACAGTGGCTTCATCAGTCCAATACAAAGTAGAAATGGGTAAGTGGAGTAGAAGTTCGAGGTAATCAGTCCCTCAACCTGGAATCGATGTGTTCAGTCCATCACTCTTGTAGGAAGTGCAGCATAGGGCCAGAGAGGTGGCTTATATACTGCGGTGAGATGAGTTGAAGCAGGAGGAGGTGAGATCACAGTGGGACCTGCCACTAGTGTAAGTAGGTCGTCGTCCAAAGGTTGGGCAAGCGTTGTGTCGTGTTGCGTAAGTGTCTCAATTCTTCAACTTGTCGGTTTTCAAAACCATTCATCACTTCTGTCAGACACTGCAACATCATGGAATCTTGGTACAAAGACTTCAACGCTTGCCCAACCTTTGGACGACGACCTACTTACACTAGTGGCAGGTCCCACTGTGATCTCACCTCCTCCTGCTTCAACTCATCTCACCGCAGTATATAAGACACCTCTCTGGCCCTATGCTGCACTTCCTACAAGAGTGATGGACTGAACACATCGATTCCAGGTTGAGGGACTGATTACCTCGAACTTCTACTCCACTTACCCATTTCTACTTTGTATTGGACTGATGAAGCCACTGTTTTCCAGGGTACTTAAGGAATGCAAGATGGAGCTTAGTCAGCCATTAACGAGTGTATTCAATGCGTCCATCCTTACCGGTGTTGTGCCAGAGTTGTGGAAGATGGCTAATGTGGTTCCTATATTCAAATCAGGGGATAAGTCCACTCCTTCAAATTACCGTCCAATAAGCCTGACATCTATAGTAGGCAAGTTATTAGAATCAATTATAGCTGACATTATCAGAAGTCACCTTGAAGAGCATAACTTGATAAATGAATCTCAGCATGGATTCACGAGAGGTCGTTCCTGCCTGACAAACTTACTGACGTTCTTCAATAGAACATTTGAGGCAGTTGACAGTGATAAGGAATATGATATTGTTTATTTGGATTTTAGTAAAGCTTTCGACAGAGTACCTCACAAGAGACTCTTAAGAAAAGTGGCAGCTCATGGTATAGGAGGTAAAGTTCTAGCATGGATTGAGGCATGGCTTACCAATAGAAAGCAGAGAGTTACCATTAATGGAGTGAAATCTGAATGGGGATTAGTCACTAGTGGCGTTCCACAAGGATCGGTTTTAGGCCCTCTCTTGTTCATAATTTACATTAATGACCTTGATGAAGGGATTACGAGTGACATGAGTAAATTTGCTGATGATACAGAGATAGGCCGTATAATTCACTCTGAGGAGGATATCAATGAACTCCAGGACGATTTGGACAAATTAATGTCTTGGTCTGAAAAATGGCAGATGAAGTTCAATGTGGGTAAGTGTAAGGTACTTGCCCTTGGTAATGAAAATAACCCTCGAAGCTATAATCTAGGTGAAGTAGAGTTTGATCATACAGAATGTGAAAAAGACTTGGGAGTCATGGTAAGCAGAAATCTAAAGCCAAGACAGCAGTGCCTTAGTGTGCGCAACAAGGCCAACAGATTACTTGGATTTATCTCAAGAAGTATAAGTAACAGAAGTCCAAAAGTTATTTTACAGCTCTATACATTTGTAGATGAATGGTTCAGAGAACCGACATGTTGATAAATTAGACACATGTGCAACTCTTGGCTCGATTTTAAATAATTATTTTCTCTCGGTTTTTACACAGGAAGACACTAATAATATTCCGGTAATTAATTTTTATAGTGGATCAGAAGAAGATAAATTATGTAACATCACAGTCACTAGTGAAATGGTTGTGAAGCAGATAGACAGACTGAAGCAAAATAAGTCACCGGGTCCTGATGAGGTTTTTTCAAGGGTTCTTAAGGAATGCAAAATGGAAGTCTGTGAACCATTAACTAATATTTTTAATTTATCTCTTCAAACAGGTGTAGTGTCTGATATGTGGAAGATGGCTAATGTAATTCCTATTTTTAAAACAGGGGACAAGTCGTTACCGTCAAATTACCGCCCAATAAGCCTGACCTCAATTGTAGGCAAGTTGCTAGAGTCAATTATAGCTGAGATTATAAGAAGCCATCTCGATAAGCATAGCTTGATTAATGATACTCAGCATTGATTCACAAGAGGCCGGTCTTGTCTAACTAATTTATTAACTTTCTTCAGTAAAGCTTTTGAGGCTGTTGACCACGATAAAGAATTTGATATTATTTACTTAGATTTTAGTAAGGCATTTGATAGAGTTCCGCACCAAAGACTGTTGAAGAAAGTAGCAGCTCATGGCATTGGGGGAAGGGTGCTCTCGTGGATCGAATCATGGCTCACAGACAGGAAGCAGAGAGTGTCCATAAATGGGGTTAAATCCGAGTGGGGATCAGTAACAAGTGGCGTTCCACAGGGATCAGTCTTGGGCCCGTTGTTGTTTATAATATATATCAATGATCTTGATGAAGGAATTACTAGTGATATGAGCAAATTCGCCGATGACACAAAGATAGGTAGGATAATTGATTCAAACGTAGATGTTAGGGAACTTCAGGAGGATTTAAACAAACTCTACTTTTGGTCAGAAAAGTGGCAGATGCAGTTCAATGTAGATAAATGCAAGGTTCTGAAGCTCGGGAGTGTCCATAACCCTAGCACTTATAAGTTAAATAATGTAGAACTTAACCATACAGATTGCGAAAAGGACTTGGGGGTTATGGTAAGCAGCAACCTTAAACCAAGACAGCAATGCCTAAGCGTACGTAATAAGGCAAATAGATTACTGGGATTTATATCAAGAAGTGTAAGCAACAGAAGTCCAGAGGTCATACTGCAGCTTTATACATCATTAGTAAGGCCTCACCTAGATTATGCAGCTCAATTCTGGTCTCCATATTACAGAGTGGACATAAATTCGTTAGAAAACATTCAGCGTAGGATGACTAAATTAATACATAGCATTAGAAATCTTCCTTATGAAGAAAGATTGAAGACTCTTAAGTTACATTCACTTGTTAGACGAAGAATGAGGGGAGACCTGATCGAAGTGTATAAGTGGAAGATAGGTATTAATAAAGGGGATATTAACAAGGTCTTGAGGATATCTCTCCAAGAGAGAACCCGCAGTAATGGATTTAAATTAGATAAGTTTAGATTTAGAAAGGACATAGGAAAGTATTGGTTTGGAAATAGGGTAGTAGATGAGTGGAACAGTCTACCTAGTTGGGTTATTGAGGCTAGGACTTTGGGTAGTTTCAAATTTAGGTTGGATAAATACATGAGTGGGATGGGTTGGATTTGAGTAGGACTTTCACATCAGAGCTTATTTCTTGGTTAGCATTGAAAATTGGGTTGGTCAAATGTTTGTTAGTGGGATGAATTGTAAAGGACCTGCAGCAGGCCAACAGGCCTGCTGCAGTGTTCCTCCTTTCTTATGTTCTTATGTTCTAAGTACACGTCACCCAGCTAAGTACACGTCACCGAGCTAAGTACACGTCACCTCATCTTTTGTATATAGTTCTACTGTCTTCTAGTTATGTCCTAGAATTTGTATTGATAAAGCCACTGGATGTCGAAACGTCTACAATAAAGATACCCAAATGTTGCACATTTGTCTTAACTTTCATCTTTTAGGTATTGTATACCTTTCTCGCACAAGATGTTATTTGCCTGGCGTCTGCAGTCTCTAATGAAGTGTCGAGGATAGTGAAGTTCAGATAATACTTTTTCAATTAGCGAGCACTCTTCCTCAAGGAACTCACTGCTGCAGATTCTGAGAGCACGCAGGAAAAAACTATAATTACACTACGTTTAGTTTTGGTATCGTGGTGAAAGAAGTGATGATCGTGTTGGTTGGTAGGTTTTCGATAGACTTTAAAACGAAGTTCTTGGTCAGCTTTGCAGAAAACATCAAGGAAAGGACAAGTGTTGTCGACTTCTACTGCTTATGTGTTTATTTTTCCATCGTGTCGGTATTTTATAACATTTATTTCCAAGTGACAACCTACGGAACTAGTACTACTACTACTTCAGTGGCCAGTGTAAACTATAAATACAATCAAATAGGAAGCGATAAATCTGTAGGGGTCATGAAAATCAGGCAATGTAATGTGTTGCCTAGAGTAGGAAAATATTATAGTGTCGCCCTCAGAAATTAATGCAGACATGCTAAAGCAGATTCAACTCCAGCAAGTCATGTGCATCACAGAAGACTTGCTAATGATGTCTATACGAAATATTTTTGTACCATCTTTAATATTTGCCTTGGACACAAATGTAAATTTTATATATTTTTTAATTAACACATCGGCCGTTTCCCACCAAGGTAGAGTGGCCCGAAAAAGAAAAACTTCCATCATCATTCACTCCATCACTGTCTTGCCAGAGGCATGCTTACACTACAATTATAAAACTGCAGCCGTGACACCCCTCCTTCAGAGTGCCAGCACTGTACTTCCCGTCTCCAGGAATCAAGTCCGGTCTGCCGGTTTCCCTGAATCCCTTCATAAATGTTACCTTACTTACACTCAGCACGTCAAGGCCTAAAAACCATTTGTCTCCATTTGCTTCTAACACGCTCACGCACGCTTGCTGGAAGCCTGAGCCCCTCGCACACTAAACCTCCTGTACCCCCTACATTAACATCTCCATACAAAGCAGGTGAAATCGCAGATCTAGAGAGTGTACAGAGATCCTTTACTGCACGTATAAGTTCTGTCAAGCACCTTAACTACTGGGAACGCTTGGAAGCACTTGACTTGTACTCGTTGGAACGCAGGAGGGAGAGATATATCATAATCTACACTTGGAAAATCTTGGAAGGAATGGTCCCAAATCTGCACACAGAAATCACTCCCTACGAAAGTAAAAGACTGGGCAGGCGATGCAAAATGCCGCCAATAAAAAGTAGGGGCGCCATTGGTACACTAAGAGAAAACACCATAAGTGTCCGGGGCCCAAAACTGTTCAACAGCCTCCCATCAAGCATTAGGAGAATTGCCAATAAACCCCTGGCTGCCTTCAAGAGAGAGCCGGACAGATACCTAAAGTCAGTGCCGGATCAGCCGGGCTGTGGCTCGTACGTCGGACTGCGTGCGGCCAGCAGTAACAGCCTAGTTGATCAGGCCCTGATCCATCGGGAGGCCTGGTCATGGACCGGGCCGCGGGGGCGTTGATCCCCGGAATAACCTCCAGGTAACCTCCAGGTACCTCCAACCTTTCAAACTACGGATTCTCTGCATTATATTCACACCACACGTTGCCCTCAGACATGACATCTCCACTGCCTCCAGCCTTCTCATTGTTGCAGCATTCATCACTCATGCCTCACACCCATACAAGAGCGTTGGTATAGCTATACTTTCATACATTCCCCTCTTTGCTTTCATGGACAAGGTTTTTTGTCTCAGACTCCTCAGTGCACCACTCACCTTCTTCCCCTCATCAATACTATGATTCACCTCATCTTTCATACACTCATCTGGTGACACGTCCACTTCCAAATATCTGAATACATTCACCTCCTCCTCCTCCATACTCTCTCCCTCCAATCTGATATCCAGTCTTCCGTTACCCTTTTTGTTGTTGTTATCCTCATCACCTTACTCTTTCCTATGTTCACTTTTAATTTTCTTCTTTTACATACCCTACCAAACTCATCAATGTAAATTGTATCAGGTTAAATTCTGCCTTATATATGTTTAAAGTAATTACAAGCAATAACAATACTGCGACTAGATGGGGATCGAACCCGCGATATTTAACCAGCCTCCCGAGACGCTAGGCAAATTTCTCGACACCTTTATTTACTAGGTGACCTGCTAGCTAAAGCTCTCGCTTTACACACGGAGGGCCCGGTTTCGATTCCTGGCGGAGTGGAAACATTTCGACGCGTTTCCTTACACCTGTTGTCATGTTCACCTAGCAGCAAATAGGTACCTGGGTGCTAGTCGACTGGTGTGGGTCGCATCCTGGGGGACAAGCTTGAGAACCCCAATGGAAATAAGTTAGACAGTCCTCGATGACGCACTGACTTTCTTGGGTTATCCTGGGTGGCTAACCCTCCGGAGTTAAAAATCCGAAGGAAATCTTTTATCTTATCTAGGCCTAATGGACAAAGACGTCGAGAAATTTACCCAGCGTCCAAGGAGGTTGGTTAAATATCGCGGGGTTTGATCCCCAGCCAAGTTAGGTATGTATACATTATATAAAAAAATTGAGCTGACAGTGGCCAGAAAATGTGAGCTATTGCACGATGGAACGACGTGGAGAATCCAATTTAGTCATGTTTAAGAGATGTGTTTTGAAGGCATGTCCTGATCTTGCATGGCTGGAACCAGCACTGCGATAACTCATACATTTACACAATTTTACATGCAGTAAATCCTTATACACCTATTTCTAATGTATAAATAACAAGACAGCGAATAAGTGTGAGGTCATTTGCACGGAGGTAGACTCGTGTTAAGAGAACACCACAGGTCCCAGGGTTGTGTAATGCAAATAGACGTGCATCTCGGTTCATCCTCTCATCAATCATCTGAAGCACTACCACCACATCTGAATAATTGTCTACTGCCTACAACCTACAAGTCTGTTCAAGACCACCAGGAAACGTCGAGTACTCTAAACAAATGGTGACTAGGTTAAGTGAGGAGTATATAAGGTGTTTATGCCTGTCGTGTTTACGTCCACCTCTAGCGAACAACTGTCATCTCGACCCTCGGGAACACAGTTGCCAACACCTCCCAGACGCTCATATGATTCTCATACTATGCACAGCCCTGTACGTCCACATTCTCACTCTGTTGTCCCAACCGATATTTAGGATGGTTCAAAAAAATTAAAAAAGAAGGGGGAATTTCAAGTGGAAGGCGAAGGAGAAAAAGTTTAGATTTTAACGCGGATGTGTAGTGAGGAACACGTGCGTCCTTCACTCCACAACCCCCATCCCAGATCACCCAAACCCCCCATTACCCCGCCTAAGACCCCCCCCCCTCCCCAACACAATAATACCCAGACATACTCCCCATCCCAAGTGAACCATCCTCCCTTGAAGACCCCAAACATACCCTCTCATCCCCTGCCACAAGGAAAAAAAAACTGAGTTCAAACATCCACCTCTCCCAAGACACCAGGCATCGACCTCTTTATATCTAAACTCTGTAGACAACCCTCACCCTGGGACCCACATCCCAAGACAGAAACCCCACCTCCCTCACCCCCAGATAGACAATGGGGGATACGAGGTAAGGTGCGCTGGTCAAGTTGTCAAGCCGTTCAATTTAAAAAACACTTTTTTTTTACCATTTCGCATACAACTGTTCATTCATCCGGTCGCAAAACTCGCGACACTAGGCACTAAAATCAGCTATTACTCTGGCAATTAAGATGACTGGCGCCTTTGAACTGGTGACGTCCGAGGGAGTGTGGGATAAAGCCCGCGTACTTTTGACATGTTGACAGACGAATTCTCGCTCCTCCAAAACACTATCTTAGCTGAACAGCTATATGGCACATAGCATGCTGGGTTGTCTGAATGAGATGTCGCCATATGACTGACAACTGCGTATCAAGCAGGGACACGGAGAAGTAATGGCTTGCCCCACGTGTTGGCATCTACGGCGTACCTTGTCTCCCAAAAACAAAAATGGATCAATTTTCCTACTTACCAGTTTCGCAGGTATCGCAGACCACCTCCTCTTTGATAACAATATCCTCACTAATTCCTGGGTTCATTATCATGGTGTATGGGTCACTCAGACGGGCACTGAAATACATAAAGAGACAGAGTGGGCAGGCGAGGTGCGTGTTCCCGCGCGCGGGGCGACAGTGACAGCTGGAGCACGTGGGGTGCGCAGTGGCGGGACGCAGGGAGGAGGAGCCTCACTGCGCGGGAGCTGCACCCACTGGTGGCTCTCTACCCTCACCCACACCCGCCACATACAAACACTGCTGTCACCCACACCAGCCACATACAAACACTGCTGTCACCCACACCCGCCACATACAAACACTGCTGTCACCCACACCAGCCACATACAAACACTGCTGCCACCCACACCCGCCACATACAAACGCTACTGTCACCCACATCAGCCACATACAAACACTGCTGCCACCCACATCAGCCACATACAAACACTGCTGCCACCCACACCCGCCACATACAAACGCTACTGTCACCCACACCCGCCACATACAAACACTGCTGTCACCCACACCAGCCACATACAAACACTGCTGCCACCCACACCCGCCACATACAAACGCTACTGTCACCCACACCCGCCACATACAAACACTGCTGTCACCCACACCCGCCACATACAAACACTGCTGTCACCCACACCCGCCACATACAAACACTGCTGTCACCCACACCCGCCACATACAAACACTGCTGTCACCCACACCCGCCACATACAAACACTGCTGTCACCCACACCTACACCCGAATATTTTTGTTCGTAGTATGGGCCAGTAGGCTTACCGCAGTATCCGGTTGCCAACCTGCAAACCCAAGTTCAATACTTAATGTCTTCACAAATCAACTCTCAATTGGAGATCTTAACTTTTTTACCAGTGGATTGCCCAGTGTGTCCCCACACACCCTTCACCAGACTGTCAAAATCTTGATCATCATCAGTCCTATTGGGTTCCAGTATTCAAGATTCCACCCAAACAGACTCAGTATGTGATTCAGATTTTATACCCGTTTTTATGCAACAGTTTAAACGATCTCGGACATAGAGTGTCACCCCACCCCCCTTCCCAATACTTCTGTCTACTTGGAACAATTTAAAACCCTGAATATGACATTCAGCAGGCATGTCCCTATTTTTCATATTAAACCACGTCTCAATTATGGTAAAAACATCAATGTTACCAGCACTT
This sequence comes from Cherax quadricarinatus, assembly GCF_038502225.1. Taxonomy (NCBI): domain Eukaryota; kingdom Metazoa; phylum Arthropoda; class Malacostraca; order Decapoda; family Parastacidae; genus Cherax; species Cherax quadricarinatus. Next base: position 20,473,377 of record NC_091308.1, read on the forward strand.
GCAACTAATCTCAATTCGTCCATCTTATTTCTCGCACTACGACGATTAGTATAATATATTTTCAGAAAACCTCCCTTCTTTTTTCTCTTCCTGCTGATTTCTGTTCCTCCACTATGCCTGTTACTCTCCTTGTCACCTAATGTCACTGGCTTTCCTATATTCACCAGTAACTCTACCTCATTCTGCCTATAACTGGTTTTCCTAAAACTCACACTATCGCTACACTCAGAATTCATTGATTTTCCACAAAAATCCATACCACTATCTATTTCTAGTTTAAAGACCTAACAGCTTCCTCCACTGTTGGCCAGTGCTCCCACCCCAAACCTAGATAAGTGAACCCCATCCCTGGCATAAATGTCTTTTCTGCCATAGAAGAGGTCCCAGTTGTCTATGAATGTTACTGCATTTTCCTTACAGTGTTTGTCTAGCCAACAATTGACACCAATTGCCCTGGACAACCATTCATTTCCAACTCCTCTCCTGGGCAAAATGCCCCATATCACAGGGTTCCTAACCTTCTTCCTAATTATCTCTATTGCTATCCTATACCTGCTAATCAGGTCTTTAGCTGCTGGTAGAGCTGCTCAAGAGAGGACATCATGGCTCAAATCCACAGAGCACACACACACACACACACAGGGGACACCGGATTACCGCATAGGCAAACGAGGCATTTGCCTAGGGCCCCGCGCATTTGGGGGCCCCGCGGTCTAAGGGGTTCAGGGGCTCATCCAAGACTGCGCACATGATGCAAGTGCAAAGGGGTCCCTACTTATAAAGTTCCAGTGTTTGGAGAGTAAAATTGATTTTTAAAAATTAAACAAAACAAAAATAAATAATTAAATAAAATAAAATAAAAATAAATAAACCTAACCATAGATGGCAACACTCAACACGCCTTTGTTTACACCAGAACAGCTGTGTTTTCCCGCTAATGGGTGAGTATGGGAGATTCCTCTCCAATTTTCTGTAGTAATTACACATTATCTAGACTTGTACTGTGACAAATTAACTGAAGTGTTGTTGATAGACATTGATGTGTATGGATAAATGTTTGTTTTCGCCTCTAAATGTTAAGGGAGGTACCTGATAGGGTTACTTGACCAGTAAAGACGCATGGACCAGTAAAGACGCATTTTTGGTAAAAATACTATAAAGAAAAACCTAAAAACGCAAACTGGCTTCCGTTTGTAGGTTTTAAAAGCACTTTGTCCTGTCTTTAAGTCTTTATCATTTCAATAACAGATCTCAATTGATTGATGTTCTACATCACTTCCGTCGCAAATGCTTAGTTTTCAAGTTGCGACGGAAGTGATGTAGAACATCAATTAATTTACTACATATTTCCCCAGAAACACATAAGCCACATCAGAAAATCGTTGGTTGGGTGAAACTGAAAATTGTCCCTGCATTCTTTAATTCTCATGTCCTTATCTATGGTGGTAGGCCATATATCATGCAAAACATAATGATTAGTTTAGTTATGAAAATGATAATGTAAATACCATTGTGCATTGTTCTTGGACTCAGTATGATTTCTGTTTAAGTAAATTGGAGATCAAGGAGGATGAATTAGGAAAATATTCGTGGCCCAAATCACTAACCTAATCTATGGTAAAAGTTCTGTATATGACTCCTTTCTGGTAACGTTTTGAATTTTTAGATGCGCAGTCAGAGGAAAGGGGGCTACAAGGGCCATATCCCCCCAATTGACAGAATTTTTTTTTTAATAATTAAAAAATTAATAATAATTGATAATGAAAAATTTGTATTTGCATGATTACAGACAGTGATACATCCTCATTATGGCATCTCGTGAACGTGATGTTGGACGTTCTTATGCGAATGGGTCACAGAAAAGAAAGAAGAAAATTCAAGAAGAAGAACAGAAAAAGAAAGATGTAGGAAGCTGCAGAAAGATCACAGACATGCTCACGAAAACAGTTTCTGATGTTACCAGTACAGTTGAATCTGCAGATACGTCAGATCATACAGGAAGCCCTCCCTCCATTATTTCTCAGCCAGCATCTACTTCTCTTGTGTCTCCTCTCAATGTCTCAACGGACATTTCATCCACAGGATTTGTCTTAAAAGATCCTGCCTCATGGCCAAATGTAATCCCAGATTCTCTACGTAATGCTTTCATTGCAGAAAACTTCAGTCAAACTCTGAACATTGACTTTAGGAAATCAGCAAGGATTTATGATGATGGAAGTCGTCGTTGTTTAAAGTCATCTATGTTTTATAGGAAGCTTGCAAATTCAGAAACTGTGAAAAGATCATGGATGGTATACTCTGAAAGCTCAGGAAAAGTGTACTGTTCAGCATGCAAGCTATTTTCTACCTAAGAAAATACCTTCACACAGGGGTTCAATGACTGGAAAAATTCCAAGCGTTTCGAGGAACATGAAAACAGCACCACTCACAGGAGCTGCATTTTAGCCAGTGTATTTCGTGCACAGAAAAAAGGCTTATTGGATTCTCATTTGGAAAATCAAACTGAAAAAGAGCGCACTTATTGGAGAAAAGTTCTAGAAAGAGTTGTTGCTGTTGTGAAATTCTTAGCTCTAAGAGGACTTGCTTTCCGTGGAGAAAATGAGGTTTTTATTTCGGAAAACAATGGCAATTTCCTAGGGATCATAGAACTCTTAGCACAATTCGATCCATTCTTAGCAAATCATGTGTCACGCCTTGGGAATGCAGGAAGAGGCACTGTATCTTACATGTCATCTACTATATGCAATGAATTTATTGAACTGATGACTAAGAAGGTCCTCAATAACATCATAGCAGCTGTGAAAACTGCAACATACTTTGCAATAAGTGTAGATTCAACACCAGATATTTCACATACAGATCAATTGACATTCATTGTTCGCTTTGTCGACTCCAGTGGTAAGCCTGTAGAGCGCTTTATAAAATTCATTCCTCTTTCAGGCCATGATGGAGAAACAATGATGAATGTAGTACTGGATACTCTGCTTGAACATGATCTCTCTATTATGGATTGCCGTGGCCAGAGCTACGACAATGCAAGTAACATGTTGGGTAAATATAATGGATTGCAAGCCCGTATCAAGCAAATCAACCCACTTGCTGAATATATGCCCTGCTCAGCACATTCTCTTAATCTTGTCGGGTCATGTGCTGCGGAGTGTTGTGTCGCTGCAGTTTCATTTTTTGGACTTTTACAAGCACTCTTTAATTTTTTCTCTGCTTCAACGCATCGGTGGAGTATACTCAAGTCAACCATTCATGGAGATGTCATCAAATCATTATCAACAACAAGGTGGTCAGCGCAGCATGATGCAACACATGTTTTGAAAGACAGCTTTGCTGAAATACGTTCTGCTTTGATCCAAATAGCAGAGGATGAAGACCAGACAGCAACTACAAGAAGCGAAGCAGCCAGCTTAGCATCAAAATTGGAAGATTTTGAATTGGCCTTACTCTGTGTGCTTTTTTGGGACTGTATACTGGAACGGTTAAATGCCACGAACAAGACACTTCAGAAAATTGAAATTGAAATGGCTACTTGTGCTAACGTCTATGCGGCTTAGTGGAATTTGTAAGCTCACTTTCTCTTCACTTGAAGAGAAAGCTAAACTGCTGGTGAAAGACTACAGTTACCGGGCTGATCATCAGCGGTCAAGGAAGAGGAAACGCAATTTTGAAGAGCCAGACAATGAAATTGTGTTGCTACCAAGGCAGAAATGTAAGACAGCTACATACTTCGTCATTCTGGATTCACTGATTACAGAATTGGTGAAAAGAATAGAAATCTACCAGAATCTCAATGACAAGTTTGGATTTCTGTTCAAAATTACTACTATGCCAGATGCAGAATTGAGAGAAGCTGCATTAAAGTTGCAACAACACCTTTCAGCAGATGTTCAGGACACATTTGTTGAAGAAATAGTTCATTTTTCTGGGTATATGAATCAGATTAAAGCTCCACCTGAAAAATGTGCGCCCTCAGCTGCTTTGAAAAATTTAAGAAATGCAGGTATCTCAGAAACCTTCCCTAATGTTGACATAGTGTATCGCCTTTACCTAACACTTCCAGCTACTAACTGTGAAGGAGAACGTTCATTTTCTGTTTTGAAAAGAGTGAAAAACCAGCTCCGTTCAACAATGAGCCAAGACAAATTGTGTAACCTAGCCTTGTTGACTATTGAGTCTGATCTAACAAGAAATATTGATTTTCAGAATATAATTGATGATTTTGCCAATATGAAATCCAGAAAAAAGTTTATTTAAGAAGTGCCTGTGAATATAAACAATTCTTTACTTTCTTGAGTTTATATGATTTGATAGTCTTATGCATGATGCAATGACAACAATAATGGTCAGTGATTTATAAAGGGAATAATAGTGCTGTAGTGGTTATGCTGAATATAATAGGTACATGATGTCACTACTTTAATAGCCTAATCTAGTAATACTATGCTGTCTTGAGTTTATTCTCTTTAAAATGCATGATTTAACAAGATAGTTATAATGGCTGTTGGTAAATGGTTTTGGTTGTCTTGATGTACTTTCCCTATTAAATTTAATCTAAATAGCCAGAATGTATTTAATTAGACCTTAAACAGGCTCACACCGACCCCCCCCCCCAAGCTGGAAGGGGTCGCTTCGCTTACCCGTAACTCAAAGGGGCCCCGCCAATCTGAATAGCCTAGGGCCCAGAGACTTCTTAATCCGGCCCTGGGGACACAATCGGAAGTTGAAGACACAGATGAATCACAGGGATTTTAGGAAGTATTTCTTCAGCCGCAGAGTAGTCAGGAAGCGTAATAGCTTGGGAAGCGATGTAGTCGAGGCAGGATCCATACATAGCTTTAAGCAGAGGTATGATAAAGCTCACGGTTCAGGGAGAGTGACCTAGTAGCGACCAGTGAAGAGGCGGGGGCCAGGAGCTGGGACTCGACCTCTGCAACCACAACTAGGTGAGTACACACACACACACACACACAAGCGGGCGTGCGCGTGCAAAACCAAGTGTGCTAAGGAATGGAAGAAGTATAGAAGGCAAAAGACCCAGGAGAATAAGGAGAGCAGTCGTAGAGTCAGAAATGAATATGCACAGGTAAGAAGGGAGGCCCAACGACAATATGAAAATGACACAGCAGCAAAAGCCAAATCTGACCCGAAGCTGTTGTACATCCACATCAGGAGGAAAACAACAGTCAAGGACCGGGTAATCAGGCTAAGGAAGGAAGGAGGGGAGATCACAAGAAACGACCACGAAGTATGTGAGGAACTCAACATGAGATTCAAAGAAGTGTTCACAGAGGAGACAGAAGGGACTCCAGAAAGGCGGAGAGGTGGGGTACACCACCAAATGTTGGACACAATACATACCACCGAGGAAGAAGTGAAAAAGCTGCTGAGCAAGCTAGACACCTCAAAGGCGATAGGGCCGGATAACATCTCTCCATGGATCCTGAGATAGGGTGCAGAGGCGTTATGTGTACCCCTAATAACAATATTCAACACATCTATCAAAACAGGGTATGGAAGACAGCAAATGTAGTCCCAATTTTTTAAAAAATGAGACAGACAAGAAGCACTAAACTATAGACCAGTGTCACTGACATGTATAGTTTGCAAAGTCATGAAGAAGATTATCAGGAGAAGAGTGGTGGAACATCTAGAAAGAAATGAACTTATCAACAACAGCCAACACGGTTTCAGGGACAAACCTATTGGAGTTCTATGACAGGGTGACAGCAGTAAGACAGGAGAGAGAGAGGTGGGTAGATTGCATTTTCTTGGATTGTAAGAAGGCGTTTGACACAGTTCCACACAAGAGATCAGTGCAAAAACTGGAGGACCAGACAGGTATAACAGGGAAGGCATTACAATGGATCAGGGAATACCTGTCAGGAAGACAGCAGCGAGTCATGGTATGTGGCGAGGTGTGGGCACCTGTGACGAGTGGGGTTCCACAGGGGTCAGTCCTAGGACTGGTGCTGTTTCTGGTATCTGTGAACGACATGACGGAAGGAATAGACTCAGAAGTGTCCCTGTTTGCAGATGATGTGAAGCTGAATGGAAGAATTCAATCGGACGAGGATCAGGCAGAACTACAAAGGGATCTGGACAGGCTGTAGACCTAGTCCAGCAACTGACTCCTGGAGTTACACTCAACCAAGTGCAAAGTCATGAAGACTGGGGAAAGGCAAAGACAACAGCAGACAGAGTACAATCTAGGAGGCCAGAGACTACAAACCTCATTCAAGGAAAAGGATCTTGGGGTGAGTATAACATCGAGCACATCTCCTGGGGTGCACATCAACCAAATAACTGCTGCAGCATACGGGCGCCTAGCAAACCTAAGAACAGCATTCCGACATCTCAATAAGGAATCGTTCAGAATCCTGTACACTGTGTACGTTAGACCTGTATTGGAGTATGCAGCACCAGTTTGGAACCCACACCTAGCCAAGCACGTAAGGAAACTAATAAGTGCAAAGGTTGGCAACAAGGCTAGTCCCGGAGCTAAGATGCATGTCCTATGAGGAGTAGTTAAGAGAAAGCGACCTGACGACACTGGAGAACAGGAGAGTTAGGGGGGATATGATAACGACATATAAAATACTGAGAGAAATTGACAAGGTGTAACAGAGACAGGATGTTCCAGAGATGGGACACAGCAACAAAGAGTCACAGTTGAAAGTTGAAGACTGAGATGAATCACAGGGATGTTAGGAAGTATTTCTTCAGTCACAGAGTTGTCAGGAAGTGGAATAGTCTGGGAAGTGATGTAGTGGAGGCAGGATCCATACATAGCTTTAAGAAGAGGTATGATAAAGCTCATGGAGTAGTGAAGAGGCGGGGCCAGGAGCTGTGAATCGACCCCTGCAACCACAACTAGGTGAGTACACACATACATATAATTACTAATTTTAACACTACTTTCTTGCTAACCAAAAAGGAAAAAATAATTGCATTACTGGGCACTGTATTATATAGTGATGTAACAGTGTGCCACCTGTCACCCCAGGTAGACAGTCACGTGTGCCACCTGTCACCCCAGGTAGACAGTCACGTGTGCCACCTGTCACCCCTGGTAGACAGTCACGTGTGCCACCTGTCACGTGTGCCACCTGTCACCCCAGGTAGACAGTCACGTGTGCCACCTGTCACCCCAGGTAGACAGTCACGTGTGCCACCTGTCACCCCAGGTAGACAGTCACGTGTGCCACCTGTCACCCCAGGTAGACAGTCACGTGTGCCACCTGTCACCCCAGGTAGACAGTCACGTGTGCCACCTGTCACCCCTGGTAGACAGTCACGTGTGCCACCTGTCACCCCAGGTAGACAGTCACGTGTGCCACCTGTCACCCCTGGTAGACAGCCACGTGTGCCACCTGTCACCCCTGGTAGACAGTCACGTGTGCCACCTGTCACCCCTGGTAGACAGTCACGTGTGCCACCTGTTACCCCTGGTAGACAGTCATGTGTGCCACCTGTCACCCCAGGTAGACAGTCACGTGTGCCACCTGTCACCCCTGGTAGACAGTCACGTGTGCCATCTGTTACCCCTGGTAGACAGTCATGTGTGCCACCTGTCACCCCTGGTAGACAGTCATGTGTGCCACCTGTTATCCCAGGTAGACAGTCATGTGTACCACCTGTCACCCCTGTAGACAGTCACGTGTGCCACCTGTCACCCCAGGTAGACAGTCATGTGTGCCACCTGTCACCCCAGGTAGACAGTCATGTGTGCCACCTGTCACCCCAGGTAGACAGTCATGTGTGCCACCTGTCACCCCAGGTAGACAGTCATGTGTGCCACCTGTCATCCCAGGTAGAGTCATATGTGCCACCTGTCACCCCAGGTAGACAGTCATGTGTGCCATCTGTCACCCCAGGTAGACAGTCATGTGTGCCACCTGTCACCCCTGGTAGACAGTCATGTGTGCCACCTCTCACCATAGGTAGACAGTCATGTGTGCCACCTGTCACCCCAGGTAGACAGTCATGTGTGCCACCTGTCACCCCTGGTAGACAGTCATGTGTGCCACCTCTCACCATAGGTAGACAGTCATGTGTGCCACCTGTCACCCCAGGTAGACAGTCATGTGTGCCACCTGTCATCCCAGGTAGACAGTCATGTGTGCCACCTGTCACCCCAGGTAGACAGTCATGTGTGCCACCTGTCACCTCAGGTAGAGTCATGTGTGCCACCTATCACCCCAGGTAGAGTCATGTGTGCCACCTGTCACCCCTGGTAGACAGTCACGTGTGCCACCTGTCACCCCTGGTAGACCGTCATGTGTGCCACCTGTCACCCCAGGTAGACAGTCATGTGTGCCACCTGTCACCCCAGGTAGACAGTCATGTGTGCCACCTGTCACCCTTGGTAGACAGTCATGTGTGCCACCTGTCACCCCAGGTAGGCAGTCATGTGTGCCACCTGTCACCCCAGGTAGACAGTCATGTGTGCCACCTGTCATCCCAGGTAGAGTCATATGTGCCACCTGTCACCCCTGGTAGACAGTCATGTGTGCCACCTGTCACCCCAGGTAGACAGTCACGTGTGCCACCTGTCACCCCTGGTAGACAGTCATGTGTGCCACCTGTCACCCCAGGTAGACAGTCATGTGTGCCACCTGTCATCCCAGGTAGACAGTCATGTGTGCCACCTGTCACCCCAGGTAGACAGTCATGTGTGCCAACTGTCACCCCAGGTAGAGTCATGTGTGCCACCTGTCATCCCAGGTAGACAGTCATGTGTGCCACCTGTCACCCCAGGTAGACAGTCATGTGTGCCACCTGTCACCCCAGGTAGACAGTCATGTGTGCCACCTGTCACCCCAGGTAGACAGTCATGTGTGCCACCTGTCATCCCAGGTAGACAGTCATGTGTGCCACCTGTCACCCCACGTAGACAGTCATGTGTGCCACCTGTCACCCCAGGTAGACAGTCATGTGTGCCACCTGTCACCCCAGGTAGGCAGTCATGTGTGCCACCTGTCACCCCAAGTAGACAGTCATGTGTGCCACCTGTCACCCCAGGTAGACAGTCATGTGTGCCACCTCTCACCCCAGGTAGTCATGTGTTCCACCTGTCACCCTTGGTAGACGGTCATGCGTGCCATCCATGGTAGTTATATGTGCCTCCCACGATAGACAGTTATGTGTGCCGCCCACGATAGACAGTTATGTGTGCCGCCCACGATAGGCAGTCATGTGTGCCGCCCATCGCCGCCCGCATCTTCCTCCTGGCAACCATCGTACATACCGCTTGTAAGTTTGAAAATAAACCATGTAGGGACGGGGTCCACCCTACCCTTGTTGCACCCTTCCCTGGTACCTTGTTGCACCCCTCCCTGGTACCTTGTTGCACCCCTCCCTGGTACCTTGTTGCACCCCTCCCTGATACCTTGTTGTACCCCTCCCTGGTACCTGTTGCACCCCTCCCTGGTACCTTGTTGCACCCCTCCCTGGTACCTTGTTGCACCCCTCCCTGGCACCTTGTTACACCCCTTCCTGGCACCTTGGTGCACCCTCCCCATGGTTCCTTGATGCATTCCCTCCCTGGTTCCTTATTGCACCCCCTCTCTGGTTCCTTGTTGCAACTCCTTCCCAGTTAAGGAGGGGAGGGATGAGGGTGGCACTTAGGCAGTGTAATTCAACCCCCATCCCTCATAAATATCGGCTTCAAGCACTGCTACGTACAAACACACCTTGGAATACCCACTTAACAACTAAACCATCCTGATATCACTTGGAAAGGAAATAATCTTGATGTCGCTAAACAAGCAAATTGCCCAGATGTCACTGAAGAAGTAAATTATTTTGATGTCACTGAACAAGTAAATATTGATGTCACTGTATAAAGTTTACATAAACCTATATACAATAAAGTGCAGCAAGTTATTATGTGAGTGACAGCTCACTTGTGGCTTTAAAATACCGCATAACATATTTTTTTTGTATATATTTTATTTAAAACATGACATTACAAAAATATAATATGTAAAACTCATTTAAGTCTATAAATTAACACAATCCTCCCTACAGCTAATATTACACACCACACTTACAACTCCGTGTGGGTACCCCCCCCCCCGCCCCTCCCTGCTCCCTCATCCTATCACTTAACACAAACCTGTTGGAGCTACTCAACAGAATTACATGATATGAACAACACTTTTATATACACATCCCTCGAAATGGTACTTAATAATCGACTACAGACCATGCAATTCATTGCACTGAACATATTATACAGACATATTACCCCCCCCCCCCCGTGGTTATCCAACCACCCCACTATTTACAACCTAACATACTATAAACAATGAATGTTGCCTAATCTAATGTCACACAGCAATGATCAAAACATTAATTTATGTAATTGTCCTAATGGTTCAGTTACATAACAATATGTATTACACAACAATGGTGATATAGAAAAGTCACAAAGACATACAAAATTACTACAAAACCATAGGTATAAACTTAGTCTCAAAATCCAACACATGTAAGCCGCTACACATTTAAACATGCAATTCCAGTGTTAAAAACAATAACACAGCTTCAACTATGACATTCAAGCTCTATACAGCTTATATGGACATAACATAGTGCTATTGACAAAAGTACAATACAACATAAAATATAACCATGACATAAGTAACACATAAATACTGTGCCTAGCACGCACCTAACCACAAAAACCTATAACACCACTGTTGCCCAACTTTATTTACACTATCTGACGTACATTAAACTCTTTACTCTCAAAACAAAACTGAAAATTGCAGATCACCAGTGACGAACAATAATGCACAGACATTAATACAAACATATCACATCATATCTCTGGACACCATGCATGATCACAGCATCAACACTATGCAGTGCAAGGCACCTAGAAAACAAGTTGGAGCAAATACATGCAATTATTATAGCAAATCTCCAAATTACAATGTCATTACCGTAAATCAATATTACCACACACAATTTGTATAATAAGTGTATAGTCCAGTCACACAAAAAACTGGCCAGCTCCACAGGTGCTAGCACCCGTGGTCCACATATTATTCACTCACGCATCACTCATCCAACACTCTCGCAAACATTTGTTATCCATTACCAGGGAGGCAACCCTGTTTTCACCCATGACTTCCCTACCCCAGCAACACTTTCCAATCATACCCTTCCCTCCCTCGTATATTACAAGTCTAATAAAACCTGTAACGTAAGTTGCCTATATCCCTCTGAAAAATCCTTCACCCACCTCCTCCCATAAATTTCCTTATTTCTGCATACCGTTTTATAGAACGTTACCGCTTACACCCTCCTCTTCACCTCAGTAACCTGTTTCCCCCGCAATCCCCACACTATATAGATATAATTTGCCATAATGTATCCCACAGCTCTGATTACACTTTCCTCCCAACCCCCCACGTCGAGACTTAATGCTCTCAATACAGAAATTCCTTTACCTCCTATCCTATTTATCACCCTATTTAACCACCCCTTGACACTCCTCATTCCATCACAAAAATATACTACATGAAAAGCCGACTCCTCCCCACCACATATCCCACACTCCCCCCCGTCAACGACTCGTCTGTCCCGTAGAACCACACCCGACGGTATAATGCCGTGCAGAAAACGATGCATTACATCCCGAACACGAGGTTGCAACCTCATCCTACTCAACCTATTCCATATACTTCCCCATGCATACATGGGGAAAATTCCCTCTACAGGCGCTACAACCCTCCCGGCTAACAATCTACACAACCTACCTATTTTAACCTTTGCTGGCTCTGGATCCCACGCCAGAGCCCTCAACACAGTTTCACACTCATGCAACTCAACTCCTGTATACATCCGTTGCAATCTGTTATGGATCCTGGCCAAACACCCCCCCCACCCACACTTTCCCTCATCACCTCCCTTTTAATTTATTTATTTATTTATTTATTTATTTATAAATTTTAGCATACATACAGAGGTACAAAAAAATACAGATAAGAGCAGCATGCCAAAGCCACTTATACTATGCATAGCATTACGGGCTGGCTTAAAATTAACTTAAGATTAACTAAGCAATGATGAAATCAGTGATAAGACATTATTGTAAACAGATAACTATAAAATACAAATGAGTATTACGAAGACAGGTCATATGGTTGCATGCACTGCTGTTCATTCAGGTAGTGTATTTGAAAAAAAAAATAACAAAGTTAGGTTTAACATTTGTGTGATATAATTGTGAGTAACATTTAGGATATACAATTTATATGGTTCAGTTATTCAGTATTTATTTGGTTTTGAGTGAGTAAGTGAACTTTGAGAAGAGACTTGAATTTATAAACAGGTAGTGTTTCTTTTATATTTACAGGTAATGAATTCCAGATTTTAGGGCCTTTTATGTGCATTGAGTTTTTGCATAGCGTGAGATGGACACGAGGAACATCAAAGAGTGATCTGTGCCTTGTGTTATGGTCATGTGTTCTGTTGAGGTTGGCAAGGAGATGTTTGAGGGGAAGGTTTATGTCAGAGTTAAGTGTTCTATGTATGTAGAAGGTGCAGTAATAAGTATGGATGTTTTGTATGGTGAGTAGGTTGAGTGTTTTGAATATTGGTGGAGTGTGCTGCCTGTAGTGAGAATTTGTTATCATTCTAACTGCAGCCTTTTGTTGGGTAATTAGTGGTCTGAGATGGTTAATTGTTGTTGAGCCCCATGCACAAATTCCATAGGTGAGATAGGGGTAAATAAGAGAATGATAAAGGGCCAGGAGGGCTGACTGTGGAACATAGTACCGTATCTTCGATAGTATGCCTACGGTCTTGGAAATTTTCTTAGAAATTTGTTGTATATGTGTATGAAATTTGAGTCTATTATCGAGGTGGATTCCTAAGAATTTTCCCTCTGTCAGCTTTGTGATAGGTGATCCGTTTATCGTTATGTTAAGAGGTACATCTGTAGCTGTTACCAAACTGAATGAAGTAGGTTTTGTCAATGTTTAATGTAAGTTTGTTAGTCCTCATCCAGGTAGATATTTTATGTAATTCGGTGTTTACAGTATTGACTAGCGTGACTGGGCTCGGGTGAGAGAAGACGTATGTGGTGTCATCTGCAAAAAGTGTGGGTTTGAGTAATTGCGAAGCATTTGGTAGGTCATTTATGTATAGGAGAAAGAGAAGAGGGCCAAGGACACTTCCCTGTGGGACACCAACTGTAATTGGTTGTGCGGAAGAGTTTGCCCCATTTGCATACACATATTGGCTTCTGTTGCTGAGGTATGACTTGAGATAGTTGAGGGAGTGCCCTCTAATACCATAGTGTGACAATTTTTTCGTGGAGCAAGTCATGGTCAACTGTATCAAAAGCTTTACGTAAGTCAATGAAGATCCCCAGTGGGACTTCTTTTTTCTCTATTGCAGTGTATATATGTTCTAGCATGTGTATAATAGCATCATTAGTATTTTTATTAGGCCTGAATCCAAATTGGCAGGGGTTGAGAATGTTATGGGAGATGAGGTAGGAGTAGATTCGTTTATGAATTAATTTTTCGAAGATTTTTGAGAGAGGGTGTAAATTGGATATTGGCCTATAGTTATTCAACTCTGTTTGGTCTCCTCCTTTATGAATCGGGGTGACCCTTGCTATTTTGAGAACTGTAGGGAAGGTGGAGGATTCAATGGATTTGTTAAAGAGTGTTGCAATGATTGGTGATAGTACTTGTGACGCTTTTTTGTATATAAAGGGTGGTAAGGTATTTAAATCTCCTGCCTTGTTTTTCAGTGCGTTGATAATAAGGGAGACTTCGTATGAGTTAGTCGGAGCTAGTAACAGTGTGTTCGGGTAGTTGCCAGTGAGGTAGTCATTTGGTGGGGTATCTGAGCTTGGGATATTATTGGCAAGGTTTTGGCCTATAGTGGAGAAGAAATCATTGAGTCTGTTTGCTGTTTCTGTTGGTGGGAGTTGGGGTTCATCTGATTTTGCTAATTTTATTTCGCTATGTCGTGATATCTTTTTTGTTCCCAGAATTTCTGATAGGGTCTTCCAGGTCTTTTTTATATCACCTCGTAAGTTGGATAATCTGTTCTCATAATACAATTTTTTTTGCCCTTCTTATCAGGCTGGTTAGGATTGACGAGTAACGTTTTGTTTGGTCTCTGGTTATGTGACCCATTCTGTACTGTTTTTCATATCGGTGTTTTGTATTTATGGATTTAAGAATGCTGGGTGTTAGCCAGGGACTGTTCAGTCTCTTAGCTGTCATCTGTTTAGTTTTTTTAGGGCAGTGCTTGTTATAAAGGTATTGGGTCTTTTTTAGAAAATTATTAAAACAATCGTCAATATCTGTATAGATTTCTAGCTCAGTGTGCCAGTCAATGTTTGTTACTGCTGTTGTGAAGTTATTAATGGCTGCCTCATTGTGAAGTCTGAAGGTGACTTTTGTAGTGTCTTGGGGTATTTTACCAAGTGTTGTTATGAGGAAAGTAGGGTAGTGGTCTGTGGTATTATCTGTAATTATGCCTGATTTTAAAGGGGATATGGTGTTGGTCCAGATGTGGTCAAGTAGGGAAACACTAGTCTCCGTAACTCTTGTAGGTTTTGTTACTGTTGGTAGCAACATGCAGTTACTCATTGTGTTTGTGAATTCAGTAACGTGTGGGTCCTGGTCTTGCAGGAGATTTATATTGAAGTCACCTGAGAGTAGTAAGTGATCTTTGTTCATGCGTGCATCAGTTATCATACTTCCTAGGTTTTGACTAAATTGGCTAATGTTTGATTGTGGAATTCTGTAGATGTTTATCACTGTGAGAGGTTTTTGTAGGTATTTGGATTTGAGTTTAGCTATTATATATTCTCCATGTTCATCCCTTGTGCAAGTATTAGTGATACATTCTAGTTGGTCTGAGTAGTATATTGCTGTGCCACCCCCTTGTTGGTCTGGCCTACAGTTGTGTATGGCTGTGTAACCAGGAATGGCATAGACATCTGTAGTATCAGGCTTTAGCCAGGTTTCAGTTAGTGTAATGATGGACATATTGGCATGCAAGGAATTTAGTAATGCTAGGAGGTCATCATAATGCTTGCTTAAAGATCTGATATTGTAGTTAAGATAGTTATGTTGTTGTTGGCTCTGAGAAGTGCCTTTGATTGTTCTGCTGTGTAGTAATTACAGTAACTGTTTGAATCATTTAAGTCATTAAATAAGAGGTTGGTATCAGGATCAATGCTTGTAATCATAAGATTTGTAGTGAATCTATAGTTAGAATAAAGTAAAAAATAAAGTAAATATTCTAAAGCTAAAAAAAATAGCACCTGAATTATTTAACAAATGTAAAAAATAATGAGCTAAGGTAGTTTTTTAAAGCTAAAATAAAGGAGACAATATAAAAGGGACTAAAATAATTTGTGGTGAACAAATAAAGTGATGATCAAATAATGGAGCTTGGGAATATGATAGTAGGTAGTACTTTAAAGGTAATTCTTTAAAGTTAGAATTATAATATAAAATTATAATATAAAAGGGACTAATATAAGTTGTGGTGAACAATAAAGTGGTAATCAAATAAATGAGCTATGGAGTATAATGGCAAAATAGTGAACTTATTAACTTTAGCACCTGAGAATAGCACCTTGATTAGTTTAACAATTGCGAATATATGATCTAAGGTAGTTATATAAAGCTAAAATAAAGGACAAAAAAATATATAAGGGACTACAATTAAGTAATGGTAAACAAGTTAAATGGACAGATAGTCACTATGAGATAATATTGGTTTAGGATTAAGATCTGATTTGTAATATTAAATAAGTTGAGCAGTTTATTGCACAATAAAAAGTAAAATAAAAAATGAGGTAGTTGGTACTAGCTAGCAAAAGATAGTTTTGGTACTTGCAAAAAAGTAATTGGAATATACAGTAATTGCACACACAATAAAAGTGACTAAAAAAACAAGTAGTGGTAAACAAAAATAAATGGACAGGTAAGAACAATGAATAATGGTAATGTCTTGGTTATAATATGATAGTAAGATGGTAGACAGGTACAAAGGATAATAAAAAGGTTGGAGTTGAATATACAAACTTGAAAAATTGGCAACAAAATGTTATGGGAAGTATAAAATAATGTTTAATGTACAAAAGTAAAATTGACTGGTAGTAAATATGGTGTTTAATAAAATTTTAGTAAGTAATAATGATTACAAAAAAGTGAAAAAGTAATGTTTATTTCATTCAATATTGCACTGGTAGTTATTCTAGAGGTTATATGGCAGTACAAGGTAATTAAGAGTACTCTAAGATAGTAAATGTGGTATAAAACAGGTAAAGGTAATTAGACAAGTAATGGTTATTAAATGTCAAAAATGTTAAGAGTAAATTGAAATTATAGTAAGAATGATAATTATTAATTTTAGTAGGTAATATCAATTGATAGTATTTAAAAAAAATATGAGGTAGTAATATGGGCAGAGAAAGTATCAATTCAGCTAATGTTTAAGCAAACAATAGTAAATAAGAAAATTACATAAGGTGACTTATGCTTACTAGTAAAATCACAAAATGAGGTAGTTGATTATTTAAATACTAAGAGATTGTACAATGAAATTTGAACAATAATGGAGCAAAACATACACTACACTACGTAGGCTTTTAAGTTGGACATTGTTTAGTTATTCTCTGTAAGATTAGTATCCCTGAGAAATCGTGATAGATCATTCTCGTTCGTGATTGTGTACAGTTGACCTACATTTGTTTTCTTAACAAGAATTTTCCCATCCCGTGTGAAGCATTGGTGTATTGTGTCGTTATTCTCCCGCTTAAGTTTTCTGACTCTACAGGAGGTTCTGACGTTTTTTGGTAAGACACTCGTTTATGTATACCTCTTTCTTTACTTTAATAGATGCAATAATTAAGTCTTTTTTCCTATCATGTGAGTGGAATCTAAGCATAACACTTTTTCTACCATGGGATCCTAGTAACCTGGCTTCTTTTATTTCAGACTCTGGTACAATAACACTTGTTTGGTCCTTTATGATCTGCAGAGTAATTTCTTTACTGTTTGTTTGGTTCATATCACTGGGAAAAAGTGGACTGTTAACTATTACTGCGTCCGATAACTATTACTGCGTCCGATTACCACATCCCTTTTAATCCAATCACAGCTCGAACCCCACAAGAATTTAAAAACCTTCCTAAGTATGTTCGTTATTGCTGGCCCAGTTAATGGGAACACGGCTGCGACGTGCCATACTTTGCTATACAGTAAGATATTAATAACAATGGCACGCTGCACAAGGGTCAAATGATAAGGTCGCAATGCACCCAAGCGTCCCTGAATCCTTTCTACCATCCTAAGCGAGTTTTCCATGCGTGCCACAATTAGATCATCTGCATAAATAAGACCGCAAATTTTTAACGAATTCACCTGCCTCCTTACAACTGCACTACCCCAATCAACCCTACCCGCCCAAGCTCCTAACCCCATGACCATGGATTTATCTGAATTTACCCTCATACCAGTTGCCCCTGCGAACATTTGTACTACCCCGTCTAATGTGTCCATTGACATCCCCTCCCTGATCAGAACAGTTGTATCATCCACATACCCAATTAAAACTGGCCAAACCCTCGCAACCTCACACCCTGGTCCCTCTACGTGACACATACGCTGCTCCATCAATCTATAAAAGGGGTCCTGTACGCACGCAAACAATAATTGTGACATAGGACACCCCTGCCTAAGTCCCCTACCAATTACAATCTTCCCACCCAATCGACCATTAATCTGTACCCTCGCCATTGCACCTCCATACAACGCCTCAACCCAACCCACTATTTCTTCCCCAAACCCATGACCCCTGAGGATGGCTTTCAATGCTTTCCAATCCACTCTATCATATGCCCCTTGCCAATCGAGCACCACCAAACCTCCCTCCCTCCCCCCATCCTTTTGCCTCCATGAAATCCCTAAGTAACCCATACCCCTCCACCATAGACCTCCCTGGCAAACCAAACTGAGTTTTTGATACTACCCGCCCCACCACACACTTGACCCGATTTCCCAAAATCTTCGCAAACAATTTATAATCTGCGCATAACAACGAGATCGCCCGGTAATCCCGAAGCGTATGCTGCCCCTTACCCTTCGGTACCAATACAACGACAGCCGTTGCCTGCTTCTCACCCTTCATGCAATTTAATAACCTAACCAGAAAATGCCTCAATAATTCCCAATGCTGCTGATAAAACTCTGCCGGGAGTCCATCAATTCCCGGTGCTTTGCCCTTTCGCATTCCACTTAAAGCCCTCCATATTTCCCCCTCAGTTATTTCCCCACCCAGTGCTTCCCTATCACTGTTACGCAACTGACATACCACACTCCCACACACCTGTTCTAAAACCCCATCCTCTACCCCTTCTCGTTGCCAGTACTTCTCATACCACTTGTCAGCAAACGCCCCCATT
This sequence comes from Cherax quadricarinatus, assembly GCF_038502225.1. NCBI lineage: Eukaryota > Metazoa > Arthropoda > Malacostraca > Decapoda > Parastacidae > Cherax > Cherax quadricarinatus. The sequence continues at coordinate 20,491,840 of NC_091308.1, forward strand.
CCTTCCGTAGCATGTATGACCTGCCCCTCCCTGTACCCTCCTATCGACTCATGAACCTCCAACCATGGAAAAGTCATTGCCCGCTGTCTTTGTGTCTGCCTACGCAATACGCACGATGAAGGTCTATCGCCCCATAACACCTCTTCCACCCCCGCCTGTACCCGCACCGCTTGGAACCTCTCATCCTGTACCTCATGCAGCCTCCCTTTAATTGCCATAATTTCATCCATTGGATAAGTGCCCACCACCGCCCCCCTCGCATAACAACCCCGTAATCTATCCTCCAAATAGTTAGCAAGCCCATATTTTAAAGAATTGATACGTTTCCCTTCCTTTACGTAATATTGCTTAATCCGTTCTTTAGCCACACCATCCCACCACATCACCACATCCTCTACCCCATTTATCTCTGCACGTAACCCCTCCCACAGCGTTGCAAATCCCTCTATCCCCTCCTCATCACCTAACACACTTGTATTTAATTTCCAATATCCCCTAGATATACCTGCTAGTGACTCCCACGCCACCTCTGCTACTACCGCCCGATGATCTGAATAAGCTACTTCTATTGTACGGAAAAATGTCAACCCAACCCTTTGAGATATATACAGCCTATCCAACCTAGCAGCATAACCCCGTCTTACAAAAGTGTGCTCTACCTCCCACGCCCCTCCTCCAACCACATCCCGCAACTGAATATCCCTCAAAAGATCTCGCAAGGCCGCCGACACGTGCCCCACCCCTTTTGGTTCCACGTCAGCCCTCCTAATAACGCAGTTCCAGTCCCCACCAACGACGGCCACTGCAGGTAAACCACGTAAGAAGAAAACTAGTTCTTCACATACAAAATCCCTTTTTACCCTCACATCATTTTCTGCTGGTGCATACACACTTACAAAAGATACCCTCTGCCCCATCCACCATCCATCCACGAGCAATACTCTTCCCCCCCTCCCCCCTCACTTCTTAGCAACACAAACGGGCTTGCCTCCCTGATCAATATACCCACACCACCTTTCAGACGTGCAGATGGCAGAGTCATGACCTGAAACCCCTCCACCTCGAGCACTCTTCCCTCCTTGAAATTGTGTTCTTGCAGGAACACTACATCTACCCTATATTTATACAGAAACATTCGAAACCATTCCTTCTTCACACTATTACACAGTCCATTTACGTTCACAGTCATACACCTAAGGCCTCTTTATAGTTTCCAACCCTTCCTCCTCACTTCATTCATCCCAGGGCCTCCTGCCCCAGAGCCAGCACAAGGCTTTACACCATCAACCTCCCCCCCTTTTTTGCGATGCCTCTTATCGTGACTACTTCGACATTGCTCTTCCTTCCTCCCAGACCTCTGCGCCGGCGTCAGGACATCATCTGAGTCTGACGCCGCCGCTCTCTTCCTCGTGATGCCCTCTACATCCATGTTATCTTCTGAGGTTCCCTCACGATGAACCTCAACCTCCACCACGCCTCGTTCCACAGCACACGGCGACAACTCACTCTTACTAGTTGGCCCATCAGCCCTGCTATGTTTTTTATCCTTACATTCCTCTACAGGCAACGCCGTGCCTCTCACCAGCTCAGGAACAGCATCCTCTGCAGGCGGCATCAATGTCCTTAACACTTCCTGAAGTTCTTCCTCTAGAGCCTGCACCTCCTCCTGCACTTGCACTTCTGTACTTTTCCCTTGTGTAGTAACAGATCCTTTTACATCACAGCTTACCTCACACATGCCAGTCTCCTCTTTGGAATCCTCCACCTCTTCACTCCACAAGCGCCCAGGCCCTTGCTTTCGTGCGGGGCTCTCAACAGCTATCACGCTGGTAACTGGTGCTTCACCAGTTTGCGCTGGCGCCCTCCTCAGCTTCAAGCACTCTGCCGCCATATGGTCGTACGCCCCACATATTCTGCACGTACATCTCTGTCCGGCATACGATACCATAACTTGCGTCCTGAAGTCCTCCAACACGACGTAAGACGGTATGGGATGTCTCAGAGTCATCTTCAGGGAAAAGGTACCCTCCGGACGTCCCATGTAAGCACCTGCCGTCCACTTGCCCTTTTGTGCCAGATGTACGGTTCCATATGTCTCAAAAACACTCCTTATGTCAGCCTCATCTGCCTCAAATGGGACATTACGTATCTTAACCCACGTAAAGTGGCGAGATACGTCGATCAAATGCACCTTCACAGCTGGAGTAGCGTCAAGACTCACGTCTTGGAATCTCGTCACCAAAGACTCATACACGGACGTGGAATTCAGTTTGACGAAGATTCTATAAGCCCCATTCAGGGCTACACCATACACCTCATCGTCCTGGATTCCATAGGTCTCCCTAATGATTGTTGGGAGTAAGACTTGCACTGAAGAGGGTGAAATCGCCCCACGAAGCAGCTCAATACCAATGGTATTTACGCGCCTCCTCACACTCAGCGCCATGTTGATACAAGGTAGCTCGCCTGAAAACAGCAGAGGGGTGCAGAGCACAACCGCACTCTACCGTGGTCAGGCAGCGAATTATTTTACATAAACCTATATACAATAAAGTGCAGCAAGTTATTATGTGAGTGACAGCTCACTTGTGGCTTTAAAATACCGCATAACATATACGTGTCATCTTCCTCCATTATTTAATGTTGACAACCACCTTAGTCGCCTCTTTCCCTAACGAAGCTAAATTCTTGGCACTCTCTTATTCTATCTTTAACTTGAAGGATTCCAGCTCAAAGTTTCGCCAAACTGGAGCAGCAACTTGGTTAGTTAAGAGACACGTAAGTTTCCCCGTCTTCTAATAACATGTTCATTTTTTCCACTATAATCTACCTTGTCCGTAATTACTATCACATTTGCTTTGTTTCGTAAAGTGAAGTCCAGGATCTTTCCTTAATTCATGGACAAGGTAGATTATAGTGGAAAAATGAACATGTTATTAGAAGGCGGGGGAACCTACGTGCCTCTTAACTCGAGTAGGAGCAATACAGCGCCTAGGGAATGGGAGATAATGAGGATTGATTAGAGCAGGGGTGGGCAAGCTGCGTCCCGCCAAAGGTTTTCATGCTGCCCGCCAAGATCAAGTCATATACTCGTGTTGAAAACACGAGCTGTTACACAAGCATTATCAGGCAAATACAGTTCCCAGTTAATGGCTTTAGAAGTTTGCCCACCTCTGGATTAGAGGAAGGGAATGTTATGTTCAGTTCCTTGAATGAAGAACCCTTCACGATCCTTGGCTGAGGGAATAAGGAACCCTTCACGATCATTGGCTGAGAGAATGAGGAACCCTTCACGATCACTGGCTGAGAGAATGTTCCTCAGAGATTACAACTATAGCAGCTTACCTGTTTCCGTTTATTTTCACATGTAATGTTGTAGCTGCACCTAACAACGTTGAGTCTTCCCTGACACCTCGCATCTATATAGTCCTTCAAGAGATCTTTGAGGTGTTTTCTTCCGAGCAACACTTTATGTTCTGAAAAAAGATACAAACTACAAATACTGGAAGATTTTAATGTAAAGATTTTTTCGTGACACCTTCGTCACTTTATATATTATTCATCGTGCAGCTGGTACAACAAAATAGCGTTGTATACAAAAAGGTCCACGAACTTTTTTGTTTTTCCAGCGAAACTGGATACTGGGAATGGAAACTTAGGGAAGTTCCTGTGAGTAGACAGCATGTACCATGACAAGTTATATCCAGGTGAAGAAGACATACAGCGAGAGTTATGCTATTTTATTTTGAAGACATTTTGTCCACAAGGAGCTTTTATCAATTCGAGGTGAACCGATAAAGTGTCAGGTGTCAGAAACGTCTTTACAATAAAATGCTATAACCCGCTCTGTGTCTTATTTACACATTCTCACTGTGTCCCGTAGCTCGATTGCTAGTGCACTCAGCTCACACACACTGAGGTCCGTGGTTCGATCTCCGGTACGGGTGGAAACTTTAGGACGTGTTTCTTTAAGACGTATACTGTTCATGTTCACACATCAGTAAAATACGTACCTGGGTGTTAGTGGGTCGCATCCTGAGGACAAAATCAACCTAGTTTGCCCGAAATGCTCTGCATAACAAGCGGCTTTCTATATAGTAGTATGTCACTGATGTCAGCTAGGACATGTACTTATAGAAATAAAGATTATTATTATTATTATTATTATTATTATTATTATTATTATTATTATTATTATTATTATTATTATTATTATTATTATTATTATTATAAACTACCGTTGTAGTACCAGGCTGTGCCCGTGCCCAGCCTGGTACCCAAAGCAGAGGATACCAGTGTTGTACTGCCTGCCATCAGTGAAATAGACAACACACGTTGCAAGATCATGTCGGCTACTGGTGCTGGAGGTATCAAGAGACGTTCCTTGATGTTCTTGAGGTCTCTTGATCAAAGGAATGGGGGCTTCCTTAGATCAAGCCTGAGTTAGCGCACCATTTCTTCCACCAGCTACGTGGCCTTCGCAGGGGATGCAAACATGCAGTAGGGAAAACAGACATACAGTAGGGGAGACATGCAGTAAGGGAGACATGCAGTAAAGGAGACATGCAGTAAGGGAGACATACAGTAAGGGAGACATGCAGTAAGGGAGGCATGCAGTAAGGGAGACATGCAGTAAGGGAGACATGCAGTAAGGGAGACATACAGTAAGGGAGACATGCAGAAAGGGAGACATGCAGTAAGGGAGACATACAGTAAGGGAGACATACAGTAAGGGAGACATGCAGTAAGGGAGACATACAGTAAGGGAGACATGCAGTAAGGGAGGCATGCAGTAAGGGAGACATGCAGTAAGGGAGACATGCAGTAAGGGAGACATACAGTAAGGGAGACATGCAGTAAGGGAGACATGCAGTAAGGGAGACATACAGTAAGGGAGACATGCAGTAAGGGAGGCATGCAGTAAGGGAGACATGCAGTAAGGGAGGCATGCAGTAAGGGAGACATGCAGTAAGGGAGACATGCAGTAAGGGAGGCATGCAATAAGGGAGACATGCAGTAAGGGAGGCATGCAATAAGGGAGACATGCAGTAATGGAGGTATGCAATAAGGGAGACATGCAGTAAGGGAGACATGCAGTAAGGGAGACATGCAGTAAGGGAGACATGCAGAAAGGGAGGCATGCAGTAAGGGAGACACGCAATAAGGGAGGCATTCAGTAAGGGAGGCATGCAGTAAGGGAGGCATGCAGTAAGGGAGGCATGCAGTAAGGGAGGCATGCAGTAAGGGAGGCATGCAGTAAGGGAGGCATGCAGTAAGGGAGGCATGCAGTAAGGGAGGCATGCAGTAAGGGAGGCATGCAGTAAGGGAGGCATGCAGTAAGGGAGGCATGCAGTAAGGGAGGCATGCATTAAGGGAGGCATGCAGTAAGGGAGGCATACAGTAAGGGAGGCATGCAGTAAGGGAGACATGCAGTAAGGGAGGCATGCAGCAAGGGAGACATGCAGTAAGGGAGGCATGCAGTAAGGGAGGCATGCAGTAAGGGAGGCATGCAGCAAGGGAGGCATGCAGTAAGGGAGACATGCAGTAGGGAGGCATGCAGTAAGGGAGGCATGCAGTAAGGGAGGCATGCAGTACGGGAGACATGCAGTAAGGGAGGCATGCAGTAAGGGAGACATGCAGTAAGGGAGGCATGCAGTAAGGAAGGCATGCAGTAAGGGAGGCATGCAGTAAGGGAGGCATGCAGTACTGGAGACATGCAGTAAGGGAGGCATGCAGTAAGGGAGGCATGCAGTAAGGGAGACATGCAGTAAGGGAGGCATGTAGTAAGGGAGACATGCAGTAAGGGAGACATGTAGTATGGGAGGCATGCAGTAAGGGAGACATGCAGTAAGGGAGGCATGCAGTAAGGGAGGCATGCAGTAAGGGAGGCATGCCGTAAAGGGAGACATGCAGTAAGGGAGACATGCAGTAAGGGAGGCATGCAGTAAGGGAGACATGCAGTAAGGGGGACATGCAGTAAGGGAGACATGCAGTAAGGGAGGCATGCAGTAAGGGAGGCATGCAGTAAGGGAGGCATGCAGTAAGGGAGACATGCAGTAAGGGAGGCATGCAGTAAGGGAGACATGCAGTAAGGGAGACATGCAGTAAGGGAGGCATGCAGTAAGGGAGGCATGCAGTAAAGGAGACATGCAGTAAGGAAGGCATGCAGTAAGGGAGGCATGCAGTAAAGGAGGCATGCAGTAAGGGAGGCATGCAGTAAGGGTGACATGCAGTAAGGGAGGCATGCAGTAAGGGAGGCATGCAGTAAGGGAGACATGCAGTAAGGGAGACATGCAGTAAGGGAGGCATGCATTAAGGGAGGCATGCATTAAGGGAGGCATGCATTAAGGGAGGCATGCATTAAGGGAGGCATGCAGTAAGGGAGGCATGCAGTAAGGGAGGCATGCAGTAAGGGAGGCATGCAGCAAGGGAGGCATGCAGTATGGGAGACATGCAGTAAGGGAGGCATGCAGTAAGGGTGACATGCAGTAAGGGAGGCATGCAGTAAGGGAGACATGCAGTAAGGGAGGCGTGCAGTAAGGGAGGCATGCAGTAAGGGAGGCATGCAGTAAGGGAGGCATGCAGTAAGTGAGACATGCAGTAAGGGAGGCATGCAGTAAGGGAGACATGCAGTAAGGGAGGCATGCAGTAAGGGAGGCATGCAGTAAGGGATGCAGACAGTAAGGGAGGCAGGCAGTAAGGGAGGCATGCAGTAAGGGAGACATGCAGTAAGGGAGGCATGCAGTAAAGGCGGCATGCAGTAAGGGAGACATGCAGTAAGGGAGACATGCAGTAAGGGAGGCATGCAGTAAGGGAGGCATGCAGTAAAGGAGACATGCAGTAAGGAAGGCATGCAGTAAGGGAGGCATGCAGTAAAGGAGGCATGCAGTAAGGGAGGCATGCAGTAAGGGTGACATGCAGTAAGGGAGGCATGCAGTAAGGGAGGCATGCAGTAAGGGAGACATGCAGTAAGGGAGACATGCAGTAAGGGAGGCATGCAGTAAGGGAGGCATGCAGTAAGGGAGACATGCACTAAGGAGACATGCAGTAAGGGAGGCATGCAGTAAGGGAGACATGCAGTAAGGGAGACATGCAGTAAGGGAGGCATGCAGTAAGGGAGGCATGCAGTAAGGGAGACATGCAGTAAGGGAGGCATGCGGCAGACAACTCACACACGGTGAGACGCACTATAAATACTGTGGTGGGGAACACGTCAAACACGTGGAGCACCACTCTAATTATCATAGGGATGTGGGCGCAGTGTACTGTCTGCACCATCTTGAGTTACTCAGGTACACCACGTGTGGTCGGTACTGTGTGTACCGTCTGGTGCCACTCAGGTACACCACATGTGCTCAGTACTGTGTGTACCGTTTGGCGCCACTCAGGTACACCACGTGTGGTCGGTACTGTGTGTACCGTCTGGTGCCACTCAGGTACACCACGTGTGGTCCATGCAGATACAGACAATACAAAAAATGAATGATCGTGCAAACTGGACCACCACCTCGTCCCTGTGCTAGATCAGCCAGGCTGTGATCTCAACGTATAAGCCTGCGAGCCGCTAGTAGCAACAGCTGAGGAATCAATCAACAAGGAATGTCATTTCACAAAAATATAATTTCACGAACGCAGGTGGCAGCGCACACGTGTTATTAATATCTACTCAACAATAAGTGATGTGACAGACTGCATCGCTCTCCACATGAAAGGGACCAGACGAGTCAAGTCACCATGGCAATTACAGTTATAAAGACTTGAGAGCATTTTTTTGAGGTGATAAAAAGAAAGATTGGCAAGAAATGACAAAATTATGCTGCCTCTGCGGCCGCGTTGGAGAGGCTCAGTGTTGCTGCGCCACAACCACAACAAGTTAAAAGTATATGATTATTTTTTTAAACACTGCAATAATACTAACAAATGCATTTGATAAGCAACTTTCTGGCAGTAAAGTGCAGTGTTTGGAGCATTTAAAGATCCATATTAAACCTAATATGTTGAGGGAACCACACAATGATCGACAGCCACTGAATAGCACAGAAAAAAAACGCTAAAATAAGTATTTCATCCAAGACTGCACGCATGAGAGTAGTCTTAGGAAAGTAAAAAATGTCCTAAGAAGTGGAAAGCTGAAGAAAACACATAAACAAAGATAAATAATATCATGAGAGTCATATCAAGGGAACACTACGGTGACAGTATGGGTGAGATATTCCAGTAACTTACATTCAACGGTACAGTCTTATTAATATTGAGTGTTTTTTTATTTTTTCTAGCTCAACCTTAACTATGTTGATGCCAACTAGATCTGGACTGGAGATCATGAAGTTAGTGTCATCAGCAAATAACACTGGTATGAGTTGGTGATATGCACTTGGAAAGTTATTACTGTAAAGAAATCCAGCTGATCCTAGAACGCTGCCTTGCGGCACCTCCCTACGTTGCTGGGTTCAGTAGGTGAAGTGCGTCATTTACAGTCACACGTTGGAATCTGTCAGAGAGGTAGTAGGACTTATGTAGGAGTGTGCATGGCCTCTTACTCCATAATGTCCTAGATTAAAGAGTTGAATGTTGTGGTCTACTGTATCAAATGATTTTCTTAGATTAATAAAGTGGCTAATTGCATGTTCGTTGTTTTCTAGGGTTGTGTAGACTGAGTAAAAGAAATGGTGTTGCTTCATGAATACTTTTCTTTGGTCTGAAACCCGAATGACAAGAGTTATGATTAGTATTATTTTTTCAAATGTTTTATATAGTATTGGGTAGTTAGATATTGGCCTCTAGGTACTAAGTTCAAGTTCAGATGTGACTCCAGGTACTGAGTTTAGAAGTGTATCTAAGTGCTGAGTTCAGCTGTGTATCTGAGAACCGAATTCACATATGTCTCCAGCATTATAGATAGGTATAACCCCAGCTAGTTTTAAGTATGTTTGGAAACGTTTTGGTTTGTATAGATTTATTAAAGAACAGCAGTAGTTGGTGGCAGCCTCTGCTCACCTCTGTCTGGCGGAATGTATATTAACTTCATTTCTTCCTCTTATAAGTTTAATCCGGGTAGGTGTAAAGTTGATATTTACTGAAATAATTATAAATCTCAGAATTGTTGAAATAAAAAACAGTACTGATGATAAACTCAATAATAGGGAATCTGGGTAATTATCCCCAAGAAAATGTCTAACCTGGGTTTGGGAGTTT